>NC_142512.1:36243939-36546969 GCF_057876585.1 Rhinolophus sinicus
TTGGAGCAGGGCTGGGGAGGGAGAAAAACCCCCAGTGGAGTGGTGCTGTGCAAACATTATTGATGTGACTGACTGAAAACGGTGCCATGGTTTCAAGGTTGTTGGGCATGTCAGCTTTCCACTGGCGACTGTTCTTAAAAACGTTTATGCACTGTGTTGGTATGTATGATTTTTGAGTCGCTTGGGTTAGGATTCTGGCTTTTTTTTCATTGCGGGGTTTTTTCAGGTAGCATTTGTAAGGACTGTCACTTCAAGCTGAAGAAAATGGCTAGCAACTAGGTACATATGTTTATTCCTTAAACTTTCTGGCTTCTTCTTGACTATAAAGTCCACATATGTTTGAAAATCAATCACTTATTATTCTCCTTGCTCTTTGAACTATTAGGTTGGTGTAAATGTAATTGCGGTTTTTGCAATTATTTTTAACCTTTTAAACTGCAATTACTTTTGCACCAACCTAATAGATGACTTACCAGGAGTTGAATGTCTCTGGTTTGTCTTGCTAAATGAATTGTGAAATAGGAAGATGAGAACGCTTTTTTCTTGAGCAGAGGTATGTAAAGCTCTCTAACTCATAGTTAGCTGCGAATTATCTGTAGTCAATTAGGCGAGTCCTCTCACCAGCAACCTAAGAGCCTTTCTCCGGTTTACAGGGGAAGCCTTGAAGTAAAATTCCCAAACCGAAAGTGAGTTGGAAAGTGGTTTTTTTAATGAGTATATACCAATAAATCATTTCATGCTATTATCAATACATTTATAAATACTCATAAGTTCACAGTGTAATAATTGAATAAAACCTCCAGTCAACTGAGATGTGTTTCCTATACATTGTGTGGTCAAGGAACCATTTCCTGAGCAGCACCACTTGATGAGAATGACCACTGTTTTCATGAAGAGGGTAGGGTGCAGGCACATTTCCTGACTACCAGTGTGCTGTCAAATAGGCTCGCACTGTGAGTTAATGACAGTTCCAAGGGCATGTCAGCACCTGTGCGGCCAGGAAGGGGGTCCCTTAGGGATCTTGCCCTTTTGTAGAAAAGGCCTGGCCAGCAGTAGCTGGCTGCTTTTCTAAGTCACAGCTCATTGAATATTCCCATAGAATAGTGCCTGGTGGTTAGGAAGTTCTGGAGGTACAGTTTTATTAAAATACCTCACTGAATACATAAAATGCAGTTTGCATAATAGCTACCTTCTCTCCTTTTTAATTGATAAGTAAAAGAAGGACAGACTAATGTGGTGACATCTATATAAATACATAAGTTAGTGCAGTTTTTTTTGGTCTTATGAACTTGACATTTGAATTCCATATAAATTCAACTAGTTACATACTCAGTTGCCCAAGTGAAGAAATGAAAACAGGTGGTTTTGTTTGAGGTTAGGTGTTACCTAAACAGCCCATCAGTTTAATCTTTACCTATCTTAAAAACCTAAATTTCAGAAAAATTTAAAAATAGTGGCAATTCTAATTTCTGTTGGAAATGGAAGCCAATCTTTGAACTGTTCTATGAAGAAAGAGGTATCTCCTCTAAATATTGCGTCTGGTGTTTTAGGCAATGCCATAACCTTTATTGCAGCAATTTTCATGTCCACAGTGGATCCAGCCTTTTCTCATATGCTTCCCCCTCTCCCCTGATCTGCTCCAACCCCTGAATTGACATTCTTGATTTGGAAACCAATTGTTCCGCCCTCACTTGGCAATCTCTCATCCTGTGGTTAAGTCCAAGGCACTCTCTCCCGCTTTGCTTCCCCGTGTGAAATTCTCTTAGGAGAAATCCTGTGGTTAAGTTTAGATTTGCCTTACTGACTTAGAAGGGAAGTGAGATGACGCTTTGGAAATGAGGAGATGTTGAACAGGGAAGCAAGCGTCTGCTGGGTTCTGCTGATGCCATCGGTTTCTTACCATCCGACCAGGTATGCCATCTGTTCCTCTCACACTTCTCTGTTGGCCACAGGTGCTGAGTGTTGCTTCTCATCCTTGGGCCTGTGCCTAGTGAGACTCGTTTCTATTCCAAAGCCCTCGGTGGACTTAGTAGCATTCAGCATTGCAAGACGGTTGCGTGGGAGTGTGTGTTGGATGTGTGGGTTTTAAAAATGTCTGCAGCTCATCTAAGTTCTTAGTGCTTTACGAAGCTAGATCATTCTTTGGTGCAAATTCTATTCCTTTGACTTGTTCCCTTTTATCAATGGAATATTTATAAACAAGTTTATTTAGTTCATATTTATATTTTATTTATTATTGGTTTAGTTAGTTTTTTGTCGTTGTTTTTTCATTCAGAGGCTTCTATGAAGTTGATGTCCACATACAAATTTAGATTATGAATACTCCACTGCTCCATTCCTCACTCAGCCTTTGGCCCAGACACTTCTGTGATGTAATAAGTATAGTTATTTCATGAATTTTTTTTATTTTTATTTTTCTTTTGGATGTTCCCAGAGGCCGCAAAAGGGAATCCTAAGGTGCAAAACTGAGAATCACACATTTGTG
The DNA here is from genome assembly GCF_057876585.1 of Rhinolophus sinicus. NCBI lineage: Eukaryota > Metazoa > Chordata > Mammalia > Chiroptera > Rhinolophidae > Rhinolophus > Rhinolophus sinicus. Next base: position 36,246,425 of record NC_142512.1, read on the forward strand.
TGTTTGGGCTTCATTTCGGTGGCATTACTGTTAATGAATATTTAAATGATAATTAGATTGCAAACTCTAAAAATGCCAAATGGGTGGTCTTGTTTATAATGTGCCACACTGGGTTCACTTTCAATTCTCAGAGATATTTTTGTCTATTAGGCAATCTGGCAGTTCTTCCAAGTTGATATTGCTTAGTTAATGTATTTGGAAGCATTTGCAAAGCATTCCCTGAATCTTCTGTTATCACAATCCTTCGAGTTATGTTAGTTCTGTTTTCTTCACTTCATGTTACTGGGTAGAGAAGCTGTACCTCGGGAGGTCAGGTAATTTTTTCCTAACATTGTGCAGCAAATTAGTGTCTGGGCCATGTCAGCTATTTTCCAGCTCTAGTCTGCTGTACTGCACTAAGTGGGGCTGCTGAATGCCATTCACCCAGGGAAACACGGGCTCGACCAAGTTTTCTTAACGAACAGTATTTATTATATTTTGATACTGAAACAGAGAATCATGAAAGCTTTACTCTTTTAATTTTCTATTTAATAATTTGGACCACAGAAAATCTACATGAAAAGTTTCAGTTTCTGTTGACCCTTCTCTCCATTTATTTATGTTGAAAACAAGTAGTTGTTAGTAATAAAGATGTGTATATCCCACCTTCATTGTATGCCTTTGACGTATAGAAGATCCCAGTGCTTCTTTTTAAATGTTGCATTTAAAGTTGAAATATGAAATACCATAGGTAAGAAGTATGGAATATCTAGGCACTAGTTAACTCTTAAAACATTCCTTTCCTTTCAAACATAGAATATCCTTTCAAAGCCTGGGAATGCGATTTTTGCCAAATTTTAAATATGAGTCCATTCATTTTTTTTCTTTTCATCATTTTATTAGTGGATTATTTGGATGTATTGGTTGAACTGTATGAAAATGCCAATATTTGATTGTTCTTGACCTATAAAAATGGTGATGTAATATGTAACCTTATTATTATAGGTTGTAAAACATGATACTGTAGTAAAAACCTACACCCCAACCCCACAACTTGACCAGTACCTTGCAGGTCACCTGCATATCCTTTAGACTCGTCGTCTCCCCACTCGGGAGGTATTATAAATAGCTATTTTGAATTATATGGTATCATTCCCTTGTTTAGTTGTATGCCTGAACAATATGTTGTTAGGTTTGGTTCATTTCAAGCTTTATAAAAATGCTGTCAGAATGTATGGCTCTTTTCACATTTTGTTTCTAAAATTTATATTGTGAATGTAACTATAGTTCATTCATTTTTAGTGTTCTATAATAGTCTGTTATAGGAATATACAACAGTTTATTCATTCTCTTCTTGAATGACGTTTAGATTATTGCTAGTTTTTTATTAGAAATAGGGCTGCATCTATATAAACAATCTATATGCAGTCTGTTATTTTTTTCTCAATTGTTTTAATTATATAGAAGTTAAATATATTTCCATTGGTTTTATTTTGACTTTCTATGTTTAGATAAAATGTACAATTGGCACAATCTTTAGTCTTTTATGAAATGTTCTTTTTGAAGAAAAGGAATTGACTTTAAGAATGAGGCCCTTTTACAACTTAAAATTTAGAGGGTTATACAGCCTTCCTGAGACATTTTCATGCAGTCATTTATAAGACAGATGACATAAATGTCACAGTCACGTCATCTTCTTAGCTGTAATTCTGAATAAGTCTCCATAGTCAATTTTATAGGCATTAAAATAATCTTTAGTTTTTCGCAGAATGGTTTCATTTTAGCATCATCATTTGCAGAGGAAAACAATTCCTTTCTAAGTTAAAAGTTTGGGCTCTGTAGACTCATTTGTGAATGCCATTTAAAATTTATTTTTAATTAAGCGTATTTAATGTTGGTAAGAGGTGCCAGACATTCAGAGCTCTAGAGACTCCAGGCATCCGTATATCTACAGAACAAGTCTGGCTCAGACAGTAAAGGTACATTCTCCTTCCTGCTCTGTTCCTCTCTGTGTCTAGAGAGAGGAATTGTCCCAGCGAGAGTAGGCACGGTCTTTGGGCCCCACTTATTACCAAGCGTGTATCTAACCAGCAGAGGGTCTACTGGTAACCATAGTTTGAAATTCACCTTATTTCTTGCCAATTTATTTTACCCAGTGTATAAATTGTTATCAAGTGTTAATGACTTTGGGCTCTTTTCAGCCTGGTTTAATTCAAGCTTAGGTACTCAGTGCCAAAAACATTCTCCATTCGGTTCTCTGGCCATCCCAAGAGATTCCTTTCTCTATGAGAAAGTTGGATTTAATTGGTCTTTACCGTTTTTTTGGGGGTGGGTGGGTAATTTAATTCAATCAGCTATATTTTGAGGCTATAACTGGAAACAGGCAACTTCTACTTTTGGTATTAATATATCAAAGAAGTGAGGGTGTTAATGTGAGTGAGTGAGTGAGTGAACAAAATAAGAGGTCTTAATGCAGGACAAGAGAGGCTCTCTGGGGTGGTTTGTCCTGGGTCTCGGGCTATTAAAATAACGTTATAATCGGGCTCTGATAAACGTGCTGCCAATGCTAAGCACATTCATAATTGATTAACTTGGCTGCTGTGTTGCTCAAGACCATAACAGCTTGTTTTAAACAAATGAATAAATTCCTTGACCTGATAGTAAATATCTCACTCACTCCTGCACAGAAGGGACTACGGGTCATTTGGATGGGGCACTAACTTTGCCTCAGGGATTATGACTGCATTTAAAGGATGACTTGCACCGTGAAGGTTAAAGGAAATTTGGGTCGTTTAGGATTGTTCCTGCGCTGTCTTTATCACCTACCTTGTAGGGATAGCAAGAGTAGGGAGCTGATTCTCAAATTTTATGAATTCTGCTTTGATGTTACCATTTCTAACCTAAGATGACGTAGGAGATGAAGCACAGCAGTGGTTATTAGGCAGGAGACTAATCTGAGGGTTACCTTCAGTGTGGTAACTTAGATTTATTTTATAATGTTACATGATTTATAAAGCCTTGTATTTGGTATCCTGACAAGTTTATCTGACTTTCACTGACCCGTCTAGAAGGTACCTTGTTTTTATCTAGGCTGAACTGGTAATTCAGCTGGTTAAAACCTGCTGCTGCTGAAGCCCTAGTGGCAAGTTGCATCTGTCTTTAAGCCTGCTGTCATCATTCGGTTCCAAAACTATAAGTGCATGCCTGGCTGGAACCAGCCATCTTTTATTCATTGTCACAAATGACTGAGTAAGTGTGTAAATGGCATGGGATACCCACCCAGTTGTCACTACCGGAAAGATCTTCCAAGCCCAGTCCTCTCATTAAATTAACATTTGGGAAGAAGTACCAATTATTTACCAAGCCCTATGGAAGCTGCATTTTATTTTCTAGTTCCTGACATAACTAAAATAAGTGAAGTGCTTTTTCCTTCCACTTACTAGATTTTTCTCTCTAGAGAGTTTAATGATAGTTTCTATAGGGGTTCTTTGTATTTAACCATTTGCTTAAGGCAGAATAAGGTAAATATTTGAGATTTAACATTTGTTTCTGTCAGTTTTTTTCCTCCTTGTGGCTTTGCCCAGGTGTTCAGGGCAGGGGAAGTGGAGCCTACTAGAATTTGGAGGGAAGGTGTGTGGGGCTCTCACCCCATTGTCCTGAGGTGGTGTAGAGTAATTATGATTGTGATAGATTGGCAATTATTTGATCCAGAGGATAAAGCTTTGATCTGTGAAGGTGGTTTCAAGAAAGTATGACTAACAGTATCTGAATGCACTGTAGCAATGAGGTAAAAGTCATTTCTCTTCCTGCTGGGAAAAGATTCCTGGAAACAAAAGCTTTGGACTATGTTTCCTTGTCTTTCACAGGTGAGTGTGGTGCAAGATTCCGTCAACATTTCTGGCCAGAATACCATGAATATGGTGAAGGTTCCTGAGTGCCGGTTGGCTGATGAGTTAGGAGGACTGTGGGAGAATTCCCGGTTCACAGACTGTTGTTTGTGTGTTGCTGGCCAGGAATTCCAGGCTCACAAAGCTATTTTAGCAGGTTGGTATTTATTCATGGGTAGCGTTAGTTTGGGTGGAATAAAGAAAAACAGTGGCTGCATAATCACCTTTTGAATAACTTCAACCTTGTGAACTAATGCAAAAAAATTGCAACTAAATATATTTTTATGTTTTGGTGACATTAGTTGTCATAACCAAAAAGGCTACTCTCCATCAAAATGGTATTTCTGTTTTTCCTCTATATAGTGGACTTAAGCCACCATTTTCAAGGAATGGATGATGATATGTATTGACTGCCTTCCCACCTAGAGAGTAAATGCAAAACACTGGTTAAGAGCAGGTATTAGTCCCTAGACAGGGGCTTAGGATGTGACAGAGAAGATTCTGGACTCAGGACTAAACCACCATCTAGCTAAGTCCCCAGCCTTGGGGGGTCGTAGCCCTGTCTTCCATACATAGTGACAAGGAGGATCGTGTCTTGTTCTGATTATAGGCCCTTTGTCTTTAAGACCAGAAAGACTGACACAGAGGAGGAAGTAACAGCAGGACTGGCTTTACCTCACATAAAAGCATAGCAGTCGGCCACAAACTTCTATTCAGGCCATAAGATGTAAGAGGAAGTCGCATGAACCTTCAGGCAATAAATTTCTTACCAAGACCCTCAAGCTCTGTTGTTCTAAAATACACACCTGGCAAAACCTCAATCTGGCTCACTCTAACCATCTTCCTGTTCCCTCCCTCAACTAGATTTTAGTGAGTATTGCTGAAGGAAGTCATTAACTGTTAGGTTAGTCTCCATGCTCAGCTGGGCTCTCCACAAACTCTTTCAGCAATTAGTCAGCTCCCTTTCGTTTTCTCAACAATAGGTACTTCAAACACTTACCACTCTCCTTTAATCTCCAACTCCCAAAAGATGACCTTGCTATTTCTTCCAAGAGAAAATTGAAGCCCTTCTCCTTCAGCTCTTGCCTCTCACCTTACCTGCCTTCTCAGTGGAGGGGGTATTCTTCCCTGTGTCCAAAGCGTCTAGACTGTACTTTCCACTTCTGTTTCATATCCCGTGCTGCCTTCTCAGAAGCGTTACTCTGCCAGTTACACCCTTGTTATCTGGTATCTTCTCTCTCTCTCCTATTGCCTATTTACCCTCAGCCTGTAAACAGACTCAAGCTTCTCCCTCTAGTTTCTCTCTCTCTCGCTCTCTCTTTTTTCAGAGCTAAATTTCTTAAGTTAGCACATTCACTGTCTCTACATTTTTCCTCCCACTTATCCTCAGTTCACCTTTGTGCAGTGAAAGCAGTTTTCCAAAGTTCTATGACCTGCTAGTTCCTAAATTTGAGGGACTCTTTAATTCATGTGTTATTTGCCTTCTTTCTCCTGGTTTTCTGCTACTTCTAATGTGTGGCCTCCCTCTCTACTTATCCATTTAAACATTGGTGTTCCCAAAGGGTCTGCCTCAGTTCTCTTTTCACTCTACTTATTCTCTCTGGGTGATTTTATTTACTCTCGTAGCATCAGCTCTGTCTATCCACTGAAGACCGGCTAAGCATATCACTGCTTTGGGCTCTTCCCTCTTTATTAAAAGCACTAGTCTTTTAGTCTTCAGCTTCTATTCAGTAGCGTTTAGCCCATAACCCTTCTGAGATAAAAACAATGAGAATTAATATCCTTTGGAATAGATTAAAATATTGAAGCTCAGAGGGTTAAGTGATTTGCCCACGATTATGTGGTTAGAAATGGCAGATCTAAAATTGGTCCTTTCTGATATAAACAGGTCAAAGTTCTAGTCGCTTGTTAGCTCAGAGTCCTACTATATATTCCATCTGTTCTTCCTCTCTTAGGTAGAGATTAGTCTCAACTTTCACCAAAATCCCTGATTTATTATTGGGCAACATGATAAAATTTGAGTTCTTTAGCCATTTTTTTACTTTCATGGTTGAAATTAAGTTTACTTATTATTTATATTGTTCATTAGCCTAGAATTGGGCATGACCTACAACACTGTTTCTCAACCTTTTTTCATTATCCCCATCCCTAAGGGAAAAAATTAAATTATCTCTAATGAGAGACATTAAATACTAAGGAATAAGATTTTGTTAGGTAGGGTTGAGTTCTGAAAGGCCAGAAATGATTGTAATAGCTAAGATGTTTTTGCCTCTTGGGTATTGTCATCTCTATTGAGAATGTGTGGCTTGGAGGGACAGACAACCTGCCATAAACACGCACTTCCATGGATGCCATTGAGCCCTGTTCTTGACGTCCTTGCTGTGTGGTCCCTGGAAGTGGGGAAAGTAGGTGTCATTGTTCCAGGAAAAATCTAGGTATTAGGACATTCTACTTAGCTCCCGAAGGGCCTTCCATTTGAACCCCTAAATCTACCCAGAGGTTATCATTGTTATCCAACATAGGTAATTTGGGTAATTTCCTTGAAATATAAATAGTTGAAATGGAGCTAATAAAAAAAAGTTTTGAAAGTTATTTCTTTTTCTATTTCCTATTTATTATAATTATTCACTTATTGGTATAAGAAGAAAGGAATTTCATAATTCTGGTATAATTTGAGGCTAAGACCCTTTCCTATACCAGTGGGACAAGAAAGAAAAAGATCTCTTCTTCATAACAGAAGAACCAAGATATTTTAATGTGATAACCACATCTGTCTGCTTCCCTTTTCACTTTGTAGCTCGTTCTCCAGTTTTTAGTGCCATGTTTGAACATGAAATGGAGGAGAGCAAGAAGGTATGTAACAGGATGAAGATACGTCTTTTTAGCTAGGTGACTAGATTCAGATGATTTTTCCAATTTGGCAGCAGATTTATTTTCCTAATTATTTTTTCTTATTGTGTTACTAAAATGGAGTACAAATTCCCTGAAAGGATACTTTCTGAAAGCAGAAAGAGGTGGTCCAGAAGGATTCTAGGTAAAGTAAACTCACTCTATACCAGGCAGATCATCCCAAGTTTTGAGTGAGGATATTAGACACGTGTTTCTACTCAAGAAAAGAAAGGTGCAAAATGAAAGATAATAGTTGTCTTGCTGTTGTATTTCAGAAAACAAAGGTGGTACATATAATGGGAGAAAAGGCTATTTATTTGTAATCAAATAGGGCAAAGAGAAATTTTCCATTCATGTTAGATTTGAAATGATACAAGCTTCTCTCCTCACCAGAGCTTAAAATCATGAAAATTTTTTAGGGATTTTGTTCTGTTGGAATGTTTCTTACTTTTGGTTTTTCTGACATAGAATCGGGTTGAAATCAATGACGTGGAGCCTGAAGTTTTTAAGGAAATGATGTGCTTCATTTACACGGGGAAGGCTCCGAACCTCGACAAAATGGCTGATGATTTGCTGGCAGCTGCTGACAAGGTGAGATAAGAATAGAAAAATAATCACAAGACTAGGAGTTTTGTGACCTCTTCAATTTCATGACTGGGCTTCTATGCTGCATTGTAGGTAAGGTGAGCGTATCTTAGTTTGGCCAGGACAGTCCTGGTTTATACTTGTGTTCCGACACAATTATTGACAGTACCCGTATTATTTTCAGAAGTATCATGCTTTGAATGGTAAATGATATGGTCACTCTACCTATGGAAAAGAAGGATAAGTTTGCCGTTTACCTCTCTTTTCTTCCCCATCTCAAACTTAACCACAGTGACATTAAAGATTCAAATAATACTAACATTTGGATGTGTAAGTTAGCTTTATAATTTACAAAATGTTCTTGAGTTCATTAACTTTTATTTAAACTTTGTCAATAAGAGGATAATCTTTTACCCAGTGTCCTGGTTAGCATTTTTAACTTTCCCCTAAATAGTTACCAAAATAAATCATATTCAACATTATAAGATGATTAATACTTCTGTGGGAAAAAAGAGATACTACTACAGTAAATGTATACTTTGATTGTAAGATACATTTTGACTTGAGAAATGTTAGAGTGTGAAAATAAAAATGTGGATCTTAGAATCAAGGAGATATGATGATTACCTAAAACAACGGGCCAGTGATTCCCAAGATAAGCTTGGGGTAAAGGTTAATGAAGCACTGAGTTTAACCATGTCATGTGGGGTTTTTGTGTGTTGTTTCATTGCAGGATTTCTCAGAACCTTTAAAATGTTAATGTGCACGGTGAGTTTCCTAAAAGGGAATATGAAAGATGGGATTTCTCCAGTTTAGTTAACGCTGGAATCTTTTTCCTCAAGGATCACCCCGGGGATTAGTATTCCCCAAAACACACTTTGGGAAACTGGCTTTCATTGTGTAGATACATCAGAGAGAGCACAGTGACCTGTCCTCCAAGGCCCCATGGTCTGAGAAAACACAATGGTGTGTGTGTGTGTGTGTGTGTGTGTGTGGCACTATTTATCCCGTGGAAGCTTTTGTTGTGTTGGGTGGGTGTTGGGGCAAGGGTGTTAAAAGGGCTTCAACCCAGCCAGCAGTAGACCCTGTGAGAAAGGTGTTCTCTGCTGAAAGTGCCTTCTCTTCCTGTGTCATACTGCAGCACCCGTGTGAGGGCAAAGCTGGCTCTGACCTAAGGGCGCTAGAGCCTTCCTTCCCAGGATTGGCTCGTGAGAATAGTCTCCTTCCACCTCCCTTTGCACCCCTGAGGACAGAGGAAAGTGCCTGTGTTTACAGTGGAGGTTTTATCTTTATTGATCAGCTTTTTGGAGTGTTTGTAGAGGATAAGGCATATAAACCCAATCAATGCTCCTGATGAAAAGGATTGAATACTAGCTGTATCCTTCTTATCACCTTTCAAGACTTCATTAGTACAATTAAGCAATACGAACAGACCATACCCTTCCAGGCTAGCTCAGTTCTGACCAGAGGAAAGTTGCTCTCAGTGGAGACAGTAAGAAAATATATACTGTGAGCTCTGGGGAAGTTGAAGACACAGCCCAGTGCCTGCTTTTTATAAACATGAGTTTATAATGATTCTGCCTCATCTGCCCTCTGATTTTCAATGAAACATTCACTTGTGCTTTTACACATCAAGCATTTATCCCCCTCATCTTCTAGCTCCCATAAGGATGAGTAGTCTCCTTGAAAGACCCACTTTTTAGACAGAAATACTGAGGCTCAGTGGTATATGCTCAGAGTCAGGGTTAGGCATCTGTTTCCTTAGGTTTTCAGTTATGCCCCTCAGCCAGAGACCCTACTGGGAACCTACGGTAAGTGCACAGAGCATGGGGATCAGCCAGCACCGACGTTCCAAGGGTGGTAGTTTCAGTACAGTGTGTTAATTTGTGGTTTTAAAAGATAAAACAATTGAATCATAACAGTGTTTTAAATTTATGAATGAGAAGTAACTGAAGGGTGTGTTTTCAAATTCCATTCAGAATTTCCCATTAGACAGTCTTTGCTCCAAGCTTATTTGAAAACATTTTTACCTTTACCTCCTTGTGAGCTTCAGGCAAACAGAATAAGAAATCTTTCATGGAAGGATCTAAACATCTAGAATTTACCCAAAAGGCTGAAATAGCTTCTTCTGAGTTTCCCCAGTCTCCCGGGGACATGTGTAATTAGACCAAAAACAAAACAAAACACGTTGGCCAGGCCTGGGAGACACAGTTTCAATCTCTTGGGTAAGTACTGCCATTAGGAAGGTTTTTCAGAAGCATAATTAAGAAAAAAAACTTTGTCCCCCAAGGGATAACAATGGCTACTTTTGTCTAATTATGCAGTAGGGATCAGAGCTATTCACAGTAAAAGTCCTTTTAAAAGAATATATTGAAAAAGGATAAGAAGAATATTCTGTGCAGCACTGTATAAAAACTGAACATTTACTCAACCTTTTCCAGCCTTTTAAAACAAAAACCTAATTTCTTGCTTGTCTAGTGTCATTCCTGTTTTCCATGGAAACTGCTTTCCAGTTACTCAAATGTAAGAAATTAAAGCTGCACCAAAACCAATAAAACTCTCTTTTTGCTGCAGGAGATCACAGTGCCAGCAGATATGCCTCCTCACCCAGAATTCATAAAAATACAATTTTCCTAGTTTGATTGCCATGATTCAGCCTGGAGGAGTATCATGTCACTGAGTTTTGAGGCCCTCAAGACAGGCCCTTTATGGAATCTGTGGCTACCCTCCGAGCTAACCATTTTCCTGTGAACTGATTAATTACATTTGATTTTGTGCTTTTTATACCTTCCTCCTCCTTATCCCTGAAGTTCCTTAGTAGTAAGTTCATAACCTATTTGAGAGAAAGGATTACAGTGGCATCAAAACAAATCAACTAGATCAAATGTGCCCAATATTAACCTCGACCTTCATTTCCAGAACATTTATCCTTTTACCTGGAAAATAGGAAGTTTTTAGACTGAAACTGGATCCAGGGTCTCTGTTGCTTTGTTCATCTACCTTGCGAGTCTTAACCTCAACCCCAATAAAATAGGACTCCATTTATCCTTTTCTATTTAAAAGGCGGCCTTTGGTTGACCCTCATTCAGGAACAACTAGTGGCAGAGATGCTGGTGAAAGTCACCACAGGACTCCTTTTCACAGCCTAAGGGGCCAGTCGGGATACCCTGCCAGGCTAGTGACAGTGCTTAAGTAGAAAGGACTGTGCTTCCCCCTCGTCTGGCTCTCACTGAAAGGATTGCAGAAATGTCAAATGGTATATCCCTGGTGACTTGAAGCAGAGTAATGCCTCATGGTAAGGGGAGGTGGTGATGGTTCTAGAAACCCTTGAATCATAGTTGGGGCAGGTACACTGGAGGATGTGGGTCTGCTCCATATGGCCTTGTTTCTAAAAGGTAGACTTTAGAACTGGAATGGCAGCTATGCCAGTGATTTCAGCTGTCTTCATTTCAGCCTTTGGAGTATGGTGATGTTTTATAATTGCAGTAGTAGCCTCATGGTCTCTGCAGTTTTGTTCAGGTATCCAGTTACGTGATGGTACAGCTGCAGAAAACAGCCTCAGTGGCGGCCGGCTCAGAGCTGTTCCTGCTCTGACAGCGGTGCTTCTGTTTTACAGTATGCCCTGGAGCGTTTAAAGGTCATGTGTGAGGATGCCCTCTGCAGTAACCTCTCCGTGGAGAACGCCGCAGAAATTCTCATCCTGGCGGACCTCCACAGCGCTGATCAGCTGAAAACTCAGGCAGTGGATTTCATCAACTAGTGAGTTGGCATCTTCAAAGTTCTTTCAGGATATAGTTGGGATAGCTAGAGAAATAAGAAAGACTTTGAATTAGTGAATAAAATAAACGAGAAGCTTCGTTAACCTTTTAGTAGTAAGTACAGAGTTTTCATCTTTCCCGTCAGCTTGCCTGTGTGGAAGATAGTTTTGCTTTCATGGGTCTAATTTGATTGGTGAGTGAGGTATTTTACTTCCTTGTATTGATCAGAATTAATGAAAATGATAACTTGCTGGCCTGAAAAAGCTGTGTTCCCCAAATGATAGCATCTTTACTTCACATTCACTGGCTTAATGAAAGACACGTAGATCTCTAGGAGAACAGAAGTACGTTTTTTATGAGTGAGTAAAATGTATTTAATGGTCCATTATGGAATGGGGAGAAGAGACAGGATCATCAGTAGATGAAGTTGTTAAATACTGTTTTGAGAAAGAAATGTTCAGTCTAGTAGATCTGCTCCTTCGTCCTAAATGGCAAATAACCTGGCTATATTACTTTCTGAAATAATTCTCAGTGGGGCATGATGGGGAGCAAAAGTTGGGAAAAAACCCAAGGAAGAGAAGCAGGCCTTATAAAGCGCTCACAACAGCAGTTCTGGGGTGAGATGGTCTAAGAAGTTGTCAGGTAGATAAGTGAACATTGTTCAACCCAGAAAATGCCCCCAAACAGGAAATGACATAAGGACGTCCTCTAAGTCAGTCTGTAAGATTGTTTCAAAGCAGTTACTGATTGAGACAAAAGAGGAGGGAAGAGACCACTAAATGATGGTCCTAGTGAGTGCTCACTCTGTGCTGGACACTTGCTGGGTGCTTTTTAGATGTTAACCATTGGGTGAAGTGTGGTTGTTACTGATAATCAAATAGGCCCCAGGCTATGTTCTGCTCTGTGGTTACAGGACTAGTCAGTGGCAGAGCCAGGTGGAAGCTTAGAGCTCTCTCCTCATTGGCGTCAGCAGTGACTATAAAGAGCGTTGACAGTGGAGAGAAGAGCCTGGGGAACACTTCACCTTTAGTAGTTGACAGTATAGTGGCTCCAAGTCCTGGTCATCAGAGCTTACAACAGCCACAGACTGGTCACCTGTCTGCACATTGTCTAACCAGTGAATTCTCATGCATGTGTTTCTTGCATTGACACCCTGTACAGCAAACTCTGGGGAATGAGGCTGTCTGGGTGGCTATTGAATCCATCTTGCACTCCCTCCTTCGATAACGCATCTCTGCATTTCTCCTAGTCACGCTTCGGACGTGTTGGAGACGTCGGGGTGGAAGTCAATGGTGGTGTCACATCCCCACTTGGTGGCTGAGGCGTACCGCTCTCTGGCTTCAGCACAGTGCCCTTTTCTGGGACCCCCACGTAAGCGCCTGAAGCAGTCCTAAGATCCTGCCCGTCGTAAGACTCCGTTTATTTTCCAGAAGCAGCAGCCACTGTTGCTGCCACTGACTACCAGGTAGACAGCGCAATCTGTGGAGCTTTTACTCTGCTGTGGGGGGAAAAGACTGCATCATGGCCCAGACTTTTAAAACAGCACTAAATGAACTTGGGGGGACTGGGGGGAGGGAAGGGCCGGGGACTCGGGGCTGTTCAACCTAATGAAAACCCTGTTGCTGCGTCACTGTGTTCCCTTTGGCCTGGCAGAGTTTGATCCTCTGGGGATTCAGTTTAGGCTCTGGCCCTGAGGACATCCCAGCAGTGGTACTTCGGAGAAACCTGTCTGCATCTGACTGAGCAGAACAAATCGTCAGGTGCCTGGAGCAAAAAGGAAAAAAGAAAAAAAAGGACATTTAGTTTTAAGAGAAGGGAAAAGGAAAGAAGAAAGGATTTTTGCAGAATTTCTCAAAAATCGTTTTGTGGATTCTAGTAGTATTTATGTTGAGAGAAGTTTCAGTCCATCAACTGTGCTAAAACTTGGATATTTGTGAAAACTCCTCACCACCATACAAGTATCAGAAGAGCTCTCTTGTTGTTAGCACTTACTGTTTGCAAGAACAGAATATATCCTTTTATCCCTTTATGAAAAATGACAAGTGAAGGCGAAAAGGGAAGGATGTTATTTGATCTGGAAGATGAGTGTTCTGATATGGCTTTTGCAAAAAATCTTTATTGGTGTTGAAAACTGGAAAAAAATAATTCACCCAGAATTCATACCGTCTCGACAAGAACTATGGTTCTCTGTTTTTAGATATTGTGGAAAATGTTTTTTGGCATTTTTCTCTGATTTTATTTCTCCTCCCTTCCCCCTTTTCTAAAAAAAAACAAAACAAAACAAAACAAAAAGAAGAGAAAAGAAAGGAAATTTTATTATTAATGCTGTATGAAAAAAACCCCAGCCCCGATTGCTCAGCTGTTCGTACCTGACTTGTCGCCTGCATAGGAGCCAGTCCTGTTCCTTCCAATTCGCCCCTCTTCCTACAGGGGAGAACTTCCAAATGTTAATTTTTTTTTCTTTTTGAAAATATAAATAATGACTATTTTGTACTGTGTGGTATCTTTGGTCTTTTGTTTCGTTCACCTGGCTTGTCTTTTGGGTCAGAGTTCCTTAAGGGATTTTGAAGGCCTAGTTCAACCCTCCAGGTTGCAGAGATAATGTTTGCAGTGGCTAAGCGGTGGGGATTTACTGCGTCTCCCTGATCTCGTTTCCTTTGTGAGCTACCAGCTGCCAGTCTGTCCTCCTTGAGCATCTCACAGTCTGCATCCTACTGAGGGGTCAGGCTCATACCTCTGCCACGGCAGGTAATGGAAGTGGGCTTTCTGCACCCTACACATGTTAAGCCCTACTCTTAATCTCCCTTCTCCTAGTGAAATATAAAAAGATCCAGGGGCTATAACGTGATTAAATAAAGGGAAATGATTATGCCTGACTGGTTCTGTCACTGACTTGATGTGTTTTCAGAAAAGGTAGTGTCTGAATTCCCTGTGAGCTCACAAGAGTGCCCTGGGGCTCCTGTGCCTTCCTCATGACAGTGTTGAACAGGACAGTGGGACACACTGGAAAATGCAGTGGCCATCTGGCCAAGGTATGTGTTGTTTGACCTTCAATGGAGACTCCATGTATTTCCCTTCAGTGACTTTAGCCTTTGCAAATATTCCAGTTTTCACTTAGCTTGCCAGTTTTCATTTATCTAGAATGGAGTAGAAAAGATCTATTATCAATAGAACCAAAGACAGGATTTGCTTATTAAAAACTACTCCATTGCACTTCTCAGTTTCCCCTTAATGTCACCTGTGTGAGGAAGTGCCCAGTTCTCCGTGTTCTGGCTGCTGTCCCTGTGCCTCTTCTGTCCGTCCTCACTTTCTAGATCAGCACCCAGCTCCAGGGATCAGGGCCTCACAGAGTCTCCTGTGCCCCTGTTGTCTCTCACGTAACTGTATTTGCTTAGCAGTACTGTTTTCAGCGAACCTTTCGTGCACAGTATCTCATTTAAACTTCCCAACAACTTGATGAGTTGGGCAGGACAAGTGATAAATAGCATCTTCACATTTTATAGATGAGAGAAGCTCAAACCCAGAGCAGTCAAGTGGCATGCCTAGGATCACACAGCTGTTGAGTGACAGTTCTTCTAATGTAGCACCCTGAAAAGATTTGTGAGTAACTGCAGGAAGGTCCTTTTCTGAAATGTTTAGGTATGAAATCTGAGGTAAAGCCTCCTTCCTGTGGGAATAGCAAGAGCCAAGCTCTGGAAAGCTGCCTCTGGCTTGCTCTTCAGAGGTTCCCGGAGGACAAAACAGGCTTCAGATTTGCTTTCTTCCTCAGTCACAGGAAGCTGTGGGTTAGGGGCTGATGGGTTCGGGGAATATGTCCTCAGGAGGGTAGCAATCCTGGCACTAAGCTTCTGGCAGGACGAAGATCTCTTCTGGGATTTTCCAGTATTTATGGAATTTCCAATGTGGGCTTTACAATGGGTACAAAGCTGTTAGAATTTCAGGTACAGGTAAAGCTACTCAGTGCTTCTGTCGTTATTTCTGGACGTGTTTGTTTTTGTTTAAATGATACAGTTGAAGCCATCTGGTTGTGACAACATCAGAGCCCCAGCATACTGTTCATAAACCTCCCACTGCCACCACCCCCTCCCTTAACTCCCCCACATCTGAAATTTAATTCACGTTAACTCCACAGTCTGTGGCATGTGCTGTCACTGCAGAGATGTCCGTGCCAGTGGAGCAGTTGGAGATTTCAATTCCACAAGGATATGGCTTATTTATCAAAACAATATTTCAGGCAAGTAGTTTCACAGAATCTTTGAAGTTGCTGTTTCAGGTTCAAATAGAGTATCTGGTGTCACTCCCCAACTCTCCTCCTCCCCAATTATCAGCCCCCCTGTATTTGGCCATCATGGAGAATTTTTCCCATTCCCTATGTGGAGATTAAACCTCTCTGTGTTGTTATTAGGAATCTCAAACACCTTTATGGGTTTTAACAATTTAGGTAAGAGATGCCTCTCTTACTGCTGGTAAGCCTACTGACCTTTTATGTCTTTTAAAGAGATTCCACTTTTTAAAAAAAAACTCCAGCAAGGGACATCAAGATCTTTTCTTAGTCCAAAAGATCTCTGGCTTGACCACCACTCTGTGTGTTTATTTATAAATCTGGTTTAAACCTATTGTGGCTTCTCCATATTGTGTGAGCCTGTGCAGATGAAAGGAAACAGCTTGTATGTTTATGAACAGACAGAACAACAAACAGAGGGGGAGTTGAAACTGACTGTTGCTTTGTTCTGGCTCTTCTACTCCTATAAAAGAACAACTAATTCCCCTAACAGGACCGTATTGGATCCTTCGGTTTATCTTTGTCAAAGACAAATTATTGGCTGGAGCCCAATCTTATTTTCCACAACTAATTATCTTTTTAATCAGCCTGGGTCCCCTGTGTTTCCTTTGTCTCATGACTTTTCACTGAACTCTGCCCTGCATCATTTAAATTCATTTCGAATGCTTTGCTGACTAATCTAACATTCAGGTGAGTACCGTTGGACTGCTCTTTTTGTATGTGTATGCACAAGCTGGGTGTGTTTTTCCCCTTTGAATTTCAGAGGTGATTGCGCCGCGTTGGGCCTTTGACCTACGAGGTGGACACCTCATGGAGATAGTAAGCGAGAAAGCAAATGTAGGACCATCAGTATTGGGGATAATGAGCTACAAGAACCAGAAGCGTTGACCTCCTGGTGGGAGTGGAAACTTGAATGTTGTTGACTGATGGGATCTTAGTGCCGCTCCGCCATTATCCGCTCCCCCTCCATAAATCCTGTCACGCTGGAGTGGGAAGTGGCATCTGGAATACTGTTTGATTCTGATTCCTGCAACTCTAGGAAGAAAAAGAGGTGTGTTAGACTTGAGGGAATTCAATACAAGCAACAGAAATGATTAAGGAGTTACAGGGGGTCGACTTGAGGGGAGAAACTGTGAAGATAAAGCATGCGTAACTCAAACATAGGAATGTAGCAGCAGGCCCCACGGTTTACAGATCTCACAGGAGTTTTGAACACTTGCTCGCTTGTCCTGTGCAGCACCCATTCATCCCGGTTGTGTAGCTTGGGAAGGTTGTAATCTAACTTCTTCAAGGTCGTTCAGCCTGGCTTTGAGCCAAGAAACAACAGAAGGCAAAGGCATAGCCTTGGGGCTTGGGCCCAAGGACCAAAAAGAAAGCCAAAATCCAAGACTTTGCCTGGCAGTAAAGAGGACACACCTGCTCCTAACGCTCAGCTGAAGTGAGGAGAGCTTCAGCCCCCCAAGACTCTTAAAGGTGAGCTCTTAAAGTGAAGGAAAAAGGGGGTCCCAACATAGTTCACCTTCCTTTCCTGTCTGAGAAAGCAGGCATCCAGAGAAGTGAGATGACATGCTCAAGGTTACAGAGATGAAAACTCAGGCCACTGACTCAACAAACAATGGCTGAGTACGTATTAGATTGGTGCAAAAGTAATTGCGGTTTAAAAGGTTAAAAATAATTGCAAAATCCACAATTACTTTTGCACCAACTTAATAGAAGGTGCCAAACATTGTGCGAGGCTAGGATCCAGGTAGAAGGTAGGATTTCTGCTCATTAATCTAATTCAGTTTAATGGAAGAGGCAGGGGCATGGTATTGAGGATGGAAAAGAAGCTACTGAATTTAGCCGTGGTTACCTTAGAGCAGTTTCTGTCAAATGGTGGAGGCAGAAGCCAAAACCGACGAGAAGGTGAGTAAACAGAGTGAGTATAAGCTGCTTTCCAGAAGTTTGGTGGGGAGAGAGGAAGGGACTCTCTCCCACCCACTTGTAAGAAGTTATGTCTCAATTTAGTCAACACATTTATTTTTGTCTAGAAGTCATGGTGTACAGGTTGTTCCATAAAATTACAGACACTTTCATAACTGGTATTTGTAGTAAAAGTCATGTTTGTAGAATAATTACTGCTTTAAATTGAGAACGAAAACAATCACCTCAACACACAATTTTAAGAATGATTTCCTAAAGACAAACAGGTTTCTGTACTTTCTCTACTTACCCATCTTCCAGGTAGAAGTTTGCTTCACATTTACTGTAAACCCTTAAAATGTTTTCATGAGCCAGTGGCTTGGTTCACTGGTGTGCTGCTAAAGGTATAACATTCAGTTCCCCAAAATGTAAGCCCTGATTGGTAGCATTTGCCAGTTTCCATGGTGCAAATACTTCCACCGAGGCCCATTTCAAACTCCCAAGGTGACTTTACTGAGTGCAGAGTGGAAAAGGGATGGACAGCTCACCATTATCCAGTGTTTCCACCATACAGATGAATAGATGCATATAACCTCAAGAGTACAGATAATAAACTGTAAAATAGGAAGAGATGAATTCTGAGTATTTATTAACTTTGCTGTTAATTGTATGTTAATACAATTTAATTTTTAATTGGCCATTCAACAACCAGCTCTTAAAATTCCCCCAAATTTAACAGTTAGAAAGCCAGTGTGAACCAGCTCCAGCACACCACTGGTGTGGTTTCAAGTTTTTCCTCCAACATCTGTGCACCTTATTATTTCCTGTTATCCCACAACCCTTTAAAATGCACTTACCGGGGGAGGAGGGTTCACACAGTGTAAGGGATATAAATGATAAACGTCTAAGTTTTGCTTTGTCTTGTGCACCTGACACTAATAAAAAAATAAATAAATAAAAATAAATAAAATGCACTTACCTAGTTTAATGGTAAAGTACTGCCTTTTTACCCTGTTTCCCCGAAAATAAAACCTAGCTGGACAATCAGTTCTAATGCGTTTTTTGGGGCAAAAATTAATATAAGACCCGGTCTTATTTTACTACAGCATTAATTTTATATTAATTTTTGCTCCAAAAGACGCATTAGAGCTGATGGTTTGGCTCGGTCTTACTTTCGGGGAAACAGTAGAATCTATAGATACATTGACATTGACACATGAACCAATAGTCATGTTACACATTTTAATCTTTCTGGTTAAATAAACATTTTTTTTTCTATCTTTTACCAGTGTTGGAAGTGTGTATTTTATTGAAACATTATTGAAAAATAGGTATATCCCCTGACACATTAGCCAGTATAATTCTGTCATTCCTGGGTGTTGTGGTCTCCGAAGTGGATCCTTCCTGCCTCCATTACTTACGTCTCACAAAAGTTAAAGAGGAATAAAAAAGGGGGGGTGTTTGAGAGTGGTTAGCATACCAGTAGGCAATCCTTAGGGTCATGTGCCCACCAGAGTTTTAATAACTGCCTTGGTTTGACCTCTTAAGAATGAATTTTTAGAGTCCTTTGTTTTCTTTGCTAGTAATTCATTTGTACATTTGCTATATGATGTGCCGGGGACTGAGCTAGTTTCTAAGGATAAACTGAGTAGAACTGTTCCCTGCCCTCATTGGAACTTGGTGTCTAATGGGGAGAGAGTGTCCTTAGTAATACCACCAATACATAGTGCCACACCATGGTGAGTGCGCTGAAGGAAACGTATAGAGCACGGTGAGAGCCTGGGAGTGGGGAATTCGGGATCCAGAAAGGCTTCCCGAAGAAAGCAGCTTTGGAAGTAAGAGCTGAAAGATGAGGAGCTGTCAACTTGGTAATGTTGGAGAGGCACATTCCTCACAGAAGAAATCGCATACATTAAGCCCGGAAGTCAGGAGGGAGCTTGGCGTGTTCTCGGACCCCATGTTCTCGGACCCCAGAGAAGACTGAGTAGCTGGAGTGCAGAGAGGCGCGAATGCAAGTTAGGAGCCAGTCCGGCAGGCCCTTCACAGGTCACACTTAGAACTTAGCAGCTCTGACACTAAGAACAGTGGGGAAATCCTTGAGTTTTAAGCAAGAGAGGGCTGGCAAGAGTTTTGTTTTAATCTTTGGCTAGGGTATAGAAAAGTTAAAGTTGGTAGTAGGGGTGGAGGTGGCAGAGCTGGAGAATAGAATATTTGAGAGACTTAGGGGGCAAATTTGGCAGAACTTGATGATGGATTGGCTAGAGTAAGGATGAAGAGGTGACTAGGATGGATTCACCAAAATGGAGACCAGTAGGAATATAAACAGGCTTGAGGGAAATTAGATCATTACTTTTATTTTACTTGATGATGAGATGTTTTGAGAAATCCAAATAGAGGTGTTACGTGATCTGTTGAATTGTTGAGTCTAGACTTCAAAGTAGAGGTTGAGACTGGAGAGCAGGTCCCAGGGAGGGACTGGCTTATAGGTGTAATTGAAGCCCTGGCATGTGCTGGGTCACTGAGGAGAAGTCGAATGAGGAGAGAAGGGGGCCTGGGACTAAACCTTAAGGAATTCTTCTATTTAAAGGCCGGTAAAGGATGATAAGCCACAAAGGAGAAGTGATAGCCAAAGATAGGAAGAAAATATGTAAGTGAAGAGAACCAATACAAAATTGTTAAAAGTGTCAAATGCTGTAGAATAAGAGCATTTTTAAATGCCCATTGGAGCAAGCAACATGGAAGTTATTCGTGACCTTAGCCGGAGTCATTTCAGGAAAGAAACCCAGGTCAGGGGAAGGTGAGGAATGGGTGGGAGGTGAGGAACGAGACGGGGAGTCACAGGCAAGCCTCCGAGGTATGGCTGTGAAGGGAAGGACAAAGTTCTGGCAGTAACTCGAGGAGGGAAATGAGTAGAGGGAGGTGTTTTATTTTTTTCCCATAGAATGAAAGTGATGTGAGTCTGATGTAAAGCTGATGGGAAGGGCCCAATAGAAAGGAAGCCGTGAAAGCTCCAAAGTTCAGTAGAGAATTGATAATCTGTGCCATGAGGTTCTGAGAGTGCTAGGAGGAGAAGGGGAGGGTGGGCCTAGGGACAAAGAGGAGGGACACGCTCTCTGGGTATGAGGAGAGTCGCAGAAACAAGAGGGTTTGTCTGATAGTGGGAAGTTGAGCAAGTTTGCATCTGGTGACGTGTATAAAAACATAAGTAGGAAATAATGTCAATGGCTGAGAATTCCTGGAAAGGATGGGGGTGGGGGAGGAGTGATCTGAACGGTTTATTGGGAGGAGTTGTTAGCGCAGGCTGTACTGAGGGTCCAGCCCAAGTTGGGTTTGCAGAGTACAGCATCTGGAGTCCATCTGGCTCTGGACTCCTGCTGCCCTCATGATCCTGGCCAAAGTACTTGGCCTGTGTAGGCCTTAGTTTTCTCACCTGTGAAATGGGTATGTCTCTAGAGTTCTCCTGGGAAATTAATGAGAAAATACATGTCAAGACCTTAACGTAGTGACTGCCATTGAACAAGGGCTCCAGAAAGGTGAGCTGCTGCTGTTAGTGCTATTAATTCTGGTTGGTTCTAACCTAAGCCATGTGTAGACTTTTGAGTCCATTTCCTTTTAGGATTTCTTGGAATGGAATCTAAATCTGCAATGAGACACTGAATGGGCACCTTTGGGAGTGTGGGGGTCTTCTGCAGCAGGATACCTGTGGAGAAAGAATCCTGTGAACTCTGAGGCTTTCACCTGCTGTGACGTACGGAGGAGGGGACGTCCACAGAGGTCTCAGAAAGAGTGAGTCTGCTGCTAATCTCCTAGTCACCTGGAACAGCTCGGTCATCACTATCATCGTTATCATCCCTGGAAGCTAAGCGTGCTTGACACTAGGCATTCCAAAGAGAGAGGTAAGAGGCAGGGCGGAAGCTTGTAGGTGTGAGAATCGGGCTCAGGAGAGGATGGAAGTAACTTGGGGACCCAGGAGCCATGTTTCTTGAGCTGTAGCTACCTTGGAGGGGGCAGGGAAAATGGATGATGCATACCTACTAAATCAAGCCCGTCTTTTCTACATAATTTTTCTTCAGCTTCTTTTTTCCTTCCTTTTCTGCCCCTGTCCTTCCCTCCTCCTGGAGCATGGAAACTTCCATTTATTTCTTCCCTGTTTTCCTAGACATTTTTCTCCCTCATCTCCAGTCCCGCTCACTAGAGTGACATCTTGAGCCAGATCCTGCTGCATTAAAAAAAACAAAAAACAAAAAAAGAAAAAACTGCCTACAACGAGCCCTCCAGTGCTGATCTCCACTGAGATGGCAGATGGCAGGGCCTGACAGCGGTAGCAGGCCCCCTCCAATCCCAGGCCTGGGAGCTGCCAAGACTGGTAAATGGGGCATTTAGATACATTTCCACTCTCTTGTATCCCTCACGTACCCCCAATGTTCCCAAAGCAGCATCATTCTCATGTATTGTAGCGCTGCCCAGCAGGGTTTAACTACCTGTGCCTCGCCTTTTCTCCCTGTCCCTGTGAAAGATGCCCGTGATAGACGTTGAATTCAGAGTTCATCTGTGAGTCAAGAATTATTGGCAGGACCCTGTGTGTGCTCCATGCACTTGGCCTTCCTCAGAGTGTGGTAGAAATGGGTCATGCAAGGCCCAGTCCTCAGGGACTCGCTCTCGGGTACAGTCCAAGCCGAGCACATTTCACACATCCAGTTCCCAGGAGTGCCAGCAACGGACCACAGCCATCCAGGCTGAAGAGAAACTGGTCTGTCAGGGAGGTGACCTGAAGGTGGGGCAGAGAGAGAAATTAGTGTGTGGGTGGGGGCTGGGGCTGTGGGGCCAGGACTGGGGCTGTGGGGCCTTGGGCAGGCCGCCTCAGCCTGGGAGTGTGCATGGCTGGCTGGTCTGGCTGTTTAACTGTGTGCTTCTAATGAAAAGATCCTTTGGCCACCTGCGTTACCCAAGCCCTGGGTTACGTTTATGTGTAGTGGTCCCAGGGGTGAGTCCACAGATGAACATTCTCAGTGTGCCACAGGGGCCTCCCGAGTGCAGAAGTGAGATTCTGGGCCCCAGGAATGCAACCAACGACCCTGTTTCTTGGCCAGAATCAAGGAAAACAAACGTGGATTCCTTTGTAGAAGTGTCATCTTTTGCAGACACGACAGACTTTCCTACAGCAGGGAATGAGTGCCCGTGGCCATTCTCCCTCCTGCCCACCCAGGCATGGCCAGGACCAGGAGGGCTGGATGTGGGACTGTACTCAGAACGGCTCGCCTCCAGCACTGCCTCTGTGCCAAACACAGCTCCAGCTGCTTTACACATTCCAACTCCCAAGAGCCCCCTGACAGCTAAAGATCATCCTCAGTTTACAGATGGGGAAACTGAGACATAAAGGTGTCCAATCACAATTAGGAAGTGGTAGAGCAAGGATATGAATCCAGGCAACCTGGCTTCGGAATCCGTGTTCACTACACAGCCCATCCTGAGAAGAAAGAGAAAGCAGCTCTCTCCCTTCCCAGGAGGCTCTGGGATGCCCGTGAGCCCCAGCAGGGCTGTGGTTGCTGGATGGCAATAGCCCTACCCTGACATGATGCCACCATTCCCAGAGCCAATTCGCTCCTCACAATAACCGTGTGAGGAGGTGGGGGAAGGACGGCCTTCCAAGCTGCCGTCCATCGGGGCCTATCGGGAATGATCCCTGGTGGAGAGGGTGGTATGCAGAACACCTGGGTTCAGGTAGCACACTCAATACACCTCACAGGAAGGACTGCCTGCCTCTGGGGAACCTCCAGGCCAACTGCACTGGGGCACATAGCCCCTGCCCTCACAGTCTCCAATCTGAGGGGGAGACAGTGCCTGTGTCCAGTGTCTTGTTAGTCAAGGGGGGCATCCACATTTCCTGCTGTGACAGTCCCCAAGTTGGCAGGTATATACCACTCCAGACTCAACTTGAGTCGGAGATAGAAGCAGGCTCTTTAAAGAGGGCTGTGGATATTAGGGGATCGCAGAGGAAGCAAGATGGGTAGAAGTTAAGGCTGGATGCTGGGGGAGAGGAATGGGTGGCAAGGGGGAGCAAAAAGGCCTGGAGACGGGGGGGGGGGGGGGGGGGAGTTCAACAGAGCCGACTACAGAGCCTCCTGACTTCAGTTTCCGAGGGAGAACCTTTGGGTGAGGTGTGGTGGGGCCCAATGGTTCCTATTCTTCCCCCTGAGTTTCTCCTTCCTCTTGGGGATTCTTGCTTCAACTCGAGCTACTGACATCACATTGGCCCATCACAAAGGAAATAGTACATTTCCTTTAAGGCTATGGCTCAAATATGAGCTGAAATCTGGCACCGTGGAGACCAGCTGGAACTTCTAGAGGCTTTATTAAACAATATTTGTTGAATGAATAAGTACTAAGGGAGAACAGAAGGGTATTAACCTATGATGTCCACGAGGCTTAAAAATAGCCCAGCTCACGGAGTCTGGGTTTCAAAATCTGGCCCTGCCAAGGCTTGGCAGACTCGGGCCTGGCCTGGGCTCCTTCTTCTGCCTTCAGAGGGGGAGTGGGGGGAGGGAAGCCAGTTGAGGCCTAGCACCAAAGGGTGGGGGATGTCCATACTAGTCCCCAGGAAACCACGTGGCCCCTCTGTAGCCCACCTAATCACTTCCTTTCATCCCTGCTCTCCAGGGGGATGACCCCTTGAGGAAAGACCCTGTTTGCAAGAGCATGGCTTTCCTTTGGTGGGTGCAGAGGTAACCCTTTTTCTTAAGCCAGGCTAATTCAGGAGGAATCAGAACCATGCCTGTTCCTACCCAGAGTGTCCTGGGCAGGACTGGGGTCTCAGGTGAGCTCAGACCTGAGTTTAAGCGGTCTGGGCAGGTCTCAGTGTAAGCACAAAACCAACGCTGACAGCTTCAGGCTCAAAGCCTGGTCCTCTGCTCCCAAAGGCCTGGTTTGCCTCACTCCCCTGCTTGGCTGTCGACCAAGCCAGAAGCACGGACCGCACTTGCTCTTCGGTGTACTTTGTGCCCACCTGGGTGGGAGAAACACCTCACAACCCTGGGTTCCCTGAGTGATGAAAGGGCAGCCACTACTCTGCCCTATCAACCATTCCCCTCCCATCACAGGCCCCCTTCTGCGTTGGACTTCCAAAGCTGTGTTGTTGCAGGTAATTAAAGGGTTTTAATTAAATTAGGATCCCATCTGGCTGGGATCAGTCAGGCCCTTAACGAGGATTGTGTGTCACCAATATCAGAATACGGATGGGGACTCAGATATGTGGGGGCTGAATGTGGGGACTAGAGGCCTTTCAGATGGGGGTAGAGAATCCCTCAGCCCCTCAGGGGCTCCCTGCCATGCAGCAGCAACTTGTTCCACCTCCCAAAATGGAGGCTACATGCGCCAATGCCAGAGAGGGGGCAGAGGACCAGAGCTTTCCCAAGTTCATTACTGTCTGAGTCTATAAAATCTGTGAAGTGTGGCAAGATATATGAGTGAGCACTGTCTCGTTTCTGCAGGTGAGGAAACAGGTCCACAGAAGTGACGTGCTCAAAGACATCCACTGACTTCACTGCTAGAAATGGAGACCAAATAAGATAGAAACTTGGTTTTTCTCTCACACAGAAGGCTAAAGGTAGGCAGCCTAGGGCTGCTATGATATTTCTATCCCACAAATTTTTCAGGGACCAAGACATCTTCCAGTCATTGCTCTGCTACTTCTAGGCTACGGTTCTTATCCTCATGGCCTACGATTGGGCAGCTAGAGTGCCAGCAATCACATATTGCAGGCAGGAGAATGGAAGATGGAACAAAGAAGAAGGGCCAAAAGACGTGTATTAACTGTCTTGAGATTTCTGGAAGTTGCTAAATAATCCTTTGGCTTACGTGTCACTGCCCAGATCTTAGTCACAGGGCCACATCTTGGTGCAAGGGAGGCAGATAAATGTATTTCATGCAGCCATGTGCCCAGCTAAAAACTGAGGATGCCATTAATATGGAGGAAAGGGAAATGGGTATTATGGGACAATGAGCATCCTCTGCCACGTGCATTGTGGGGCAGAACCAGGACAGGAACCCAGGTCTCCTCTGTCCAGCCTCGCCCTTTCACCCAGCACCCCAAAAGCAAGGCTGATGTTAACATCACCCCATCTCCAAAAACAAAGAGGAGAAAGTAACATTCGTTGAGCAGCTCATTTAATTTTCCCAATAATGCTCCAAGGGAGGTAGATCCCTTGCTTTTTTATATAAGGAGGGTCTGGGGAGATTATGTCATTTGTCTAAGCCACCCAATTAACAAATTACAGACCCAGGATTGGGGCCCAGATAAATCTTCCCACAACTCATGTTGCCAGTTCATTGGCAGCCTCTGTGGTTCAGGACGTGCCAGCTTGTCCTTTGGGACCATGTAGCCAGGTGGCCCTGAGATGATGGACGGGGAGACGTTGAACTAGGCATCCTTCACTTGGACGGTTATCAGGTCAGGCTTTGAGCTCGGCAGGCCAACAGGAAAGAGAGTCCCCTGTGGGACCAGAAGCCAGCCCTCAACAGCTGAGTGCCAGGTGATGGCAGCAGCTGCCACTCGCATAATCACCAAATGCCACCCTCGCCCGATTGTGACTCCACCTGGTGGAGCTGGTGGTGTCTCTCCTTGCCTGTCACCCCAGCCCCCAGTTCTCCTGGCAGTACCGCAGGACTCAAGAGTCTTTGGAAGTAACATTTCTCTCTCCCACTCCCAGCCATGACACTGGATCCCTTCCCAACACAGAGCAACTGGTTCTTGTGTCTCCCCCAACCCCCTACACATATCCACTTGATAATCCAGGTCCTTGGTCACCCCACAACCCTCAGCTGCCTCCACCCCCCATTCACCCCCTTCTCCCAGCTTCCCTCCCCACACACCACCTCATGCATCTCTGAGCAATGGGCCTTTCCACCGGAGTCTGCCACATGCAAGGTCACCAGAATTCCTGCCAAG
The DNA here is from genome assembly GCF_057876585.1 of Rhinolophus sinicus. Taxonomy (NCBI): domain Eukaryota; kingdom Metazoa; phylum Chordata; class Mammalia; order Chiroptera; family Rhinolophidae; genus Rhinolophus; species Rhinolophus sinicus. Next base: position 36,272,651 of record NC_142512.1, read on the forward strand.
GAGGGGGAAGGAGGTGACTCAGTTCCCACTTGATCATCCCAGGAGAGGAGCATGAGGGGGGAGGGAGGAGCATTAGGGGGGAGAGAGGAGCATGAGGGGGGAGGGAGGAGAGAGGAAGGAGAAGGGACTTAACCATTCGCTTTTGCCTTAAGCTGCATCAAGAGGAAGACTCAGCCTTGCTGCCGGTTGACTAACGTGTATTCCTTCGGACTAGCTTCACAGACTGCTGAGAAGATTCACCCCATTAGGGATGGGAATGCTGAGGGCCGACAGTGTCTGTGCCAAGACTGAAGGACAGACGTGCTCTCCAGGTGTTCTGATGCTCAGAAAAGAACAAGCCCCCCTCCCATGTCCATATGCAGTTCTTGCCCTCAGGGAGACTCCAGTCTGATGAGGGAGGCACAGACCTTGGCTTCAGTCTGATGGAGGTACAGACCCTGGCCCTAGGGGCTCCCCAGTCTGATGGGGAGATACCAGGCTGTGCCCTCAAAGAGCCCCCAGTCTGGTAGGCTTGTCCCAGAGGCTCCGCTCAGATGGAGGAGACGAGGCCTTGCCTGGGGCAGCCCCCAGCTAGGTTGAATGGCTGGAGGAGCAGGAGCATGGGACCAGCAGCCCAGTCACTGAAGGGCAGTGTTGAGGGCAGCCAAAGAGTTGGGGTGCAGGCAGGACCTAGAGCTTCTCTCTGGGAAGACAAGCTCCTTCCCAAGGAATCTGTTCTTCTGTGAGTATTTGAATGGCAAGAGGGTTAGGTCTGAGCACTTTGCAATGATTGGGGGTCCATCTCCCAGGGGGATAGCATAGACATTGCTCCCCAAGGGGGTAGAGGTTGGTGCCTTTGTAGCCAGAGGCAGTTAGATGAACCCCTTACCCTTGTGAGGACGAAGGGCGTGCAGGAAGTATTGTGATGGCGAAAATAGTAGGGCCCAGAGGCAATTCCAAAAGAATTGGGATTTGGGAGGAAATCTGGTAGCAAGATCCTAGCTGAGAAGAGCAGCCAGGTGATGGGGAAGGCAAAAAAGAAGGATGAGGCAGCAGAGTGTGTGTGCGGGTGAAATGAAGTTATTAAAATGAACCCACCCCCTGCGCAGGCAGAACTGTGTGCCAGGCAGGCCGGCCCTCCAGCTGTCAGCAGCATCTGGCTCTCCACAGGAGGAGAGGAGCCAGAGGGGGTGGGTCAGAGTGTCCCCAGGTCCTACTGATAGTTCAGCCAGGCCAGACGGAGGAGGGGCCCAGGTCTACCATCCTACCCCTCTTACTCCAGTGCCCACAGGGCTGTGTGTTTGGGGGCGGCTCCTGGCTGGTGTCCAGTGGGTGGGCATTTGCAGGTGGGACAAAAACCAGATTCCAGCAATCCCAAAACCACACAGCAGGGCCCAAGCCCCTGGGCCTCTCTGAACTCTATGCACTGTCCCCAGGATGGGAAGGGAGAGAGTGGCATGGAGGAGTGGGCAGTGTCTCAAGGCTCTGCTCAGGAGAGGTGGCCCCAGAAAGCATGGTGCAGGGGAAGGAAGCTGGGCAAAGGAGTGTGAGCTTCTGGGCCACTTCATAGAACAAGGAGTCTTCAAGGGCCTCACCCAGCTCTGCTCTGCACTGTGAGGGGGACGGGTCCATGCTGAGCTCTGGTGGGCAGGGAAAACAGGCTGGGGGTGGCGAGACCATCATCCCCTCGTGCTAGGACTCTCTTCACTTGGCTACATGGCAAAAAGGACCCAGGGAACCTCAGTGCTGCCTTCCCAAGACAGCAGACCTAAAATGACCTCCAGACAGGGCACCATGATCTTGGCAGTGGAGGCCCAGCTTTCCCCTCCTCGAGCCCCGGAGGGCCCAGGCAACTCCCAGACGAGGTGCCCCCAACAGCCATCTGTTCTGAGGCCCTCCTACTGGCTGGGGCATGGGAATGGCTGCTTTCAGGACCCCTTCTATCTCCACTCCACCCTGGCCTGTTCCTTTACTAGCAGGTGATCAGATTGAAAGCCCAATACCCCTGATTCTAGGAAAGGCTCCTTCCCAGGGGACTTCCCCAGGACAAGCAGACAGATGGAAGTCACAGGTGGGAGAGAGCATCAGAAGTGTCTCCTCCCCCGTTCGCTTTTGCCTTAAGCTTAATCCAGGAAGGTCACCCGAACGGTCCTCACAGTGTGGGCCCTGAGCCAGGAGCACTGGCGGTGTCTACCTGGGCCCTGGTTAGAAAGGCAAATTCTTAGGCCCCACCCAGACCTACTCTGGGATGGGCCCCAGAAACCTGTGTTTTAACAAACCTTGGTGGTTCAGAGGGCTGCTCACATTCGAGAACCCATGGGCTGAGCCAGCCCCTCATTTTATAGAGAAGGAATGGAAAGAACCCCAGAGAGAGTGGACTTGGGCGAGGCCACGGAGCGAAATACTAGCAGAGCTAGGACCCCCGCTGGGCCCACCCAGATGACAATCCATGGAGTCAATAGGGAAGAAAACACCCTTCTATGGCCCATCCTACCTACCAGCTCTCTCTCCCGCAGCTGCTTTTGCAGCGCCAAGCAGGGTGTTCACCCGGCCTTCCCAACAGCTGGGAAGGGGGTTGGGGAGGGAGCCCTGATGCCTCCAGTGAGCATCAGCTCCCACAGCTGTTTGAACCTTGCAGCTCTGCTCTCCAGAAAATGTCCAGCCATCATCTGTGAAATGCTGGCTGGATCACGGGGCGCCTGGGGCCCTTGTTCCCAACAACTCAGAATCCAATGCCCCGGGAATGCTTTATTCCTTGCTCCAAGAACAAGATGCTGTGCACAGAAGTCGACAATCGGGTAATTTCACAAGACCTCCCTCCCCCCACCCAACCCACAAACAGACACCACAGCACAGGTTCAGCACGCCCTCCATAGTCTGGGCTCCCCCAGCCCCACAGCCCAAGAGGGGAGGCAACATCCCATCTAGGGGAGCCCCAGTCTGACAGGCAAGACTGACTATTGAAGCATGGCTTGCTGGACAAGGACGCTCCCAGAGGAGCCAGCAGGGGTTGGGGTGGAGGAGGGACGCACAGCGCACAGGCGGGCTTCCACCTGTGGCCTTGCTGCTGGGAGAACCACGATCACCGTCTGTCTCAGCTTAAGGAAGGGTGTCCCATCAGCATGGGGACGGGTGGGGGATCCATGGCAGGACAGGGAGTCTGGGAAAGGGGTGGCCTGGCTGGGGCACATGGTCTATTTGTCAAGACATTGAAGACTCCAAGGTCACCACTTCAGCCTCAAGCCGAGCTGGGTCCACAGTCCAGGTCAAAGGGCTCAGGGCTGCCCACTGAGCGGGGCTAGAGGGTTCCTGCTGCCTCGGCCCCCAGTGCTGGCTCTCAGGAGGCCCCCTCTCAGCTACCCGTCATTGCCTACTTGGTGTCCACACTGAGGAGACAGCCCCTCCTTGTTGCTGTCTTGTCAGGATGGCAGGGAGAGAACCAAGGTTTTAGGCTCCTCTCCATGACTTTATTGGGGCCACACTGGTCTGTCTGCCTCAGGGGCCTCCTTGGATGCAGCATCTGCCTGTCGCTCAGTGGGGACGCCCTGCGAGGGTGCACAGAACCCACTCCCCCAGCGCCTGTCCTAGTCGCTCCACCACTGCAGGTTGGGGCCAGCACTCGGGACCCCTTCCCCGCCACCGGAGACTTGGCCCCAGCCCCACTTGGCACCTCCTCTCCACCTGACTCCCTGCCTGAGGCCCCTCCCCTTCCCTGCCCAGTGTCCCGACAGATGACCTCCTGTGTGGGCAGGCCCGTCCTTCCAGCCCCGGCCCGGCCTCCGTGGCCTGCCCAGGGTCAGCCGGAGGGGTAGTAGGGAGTACCGCTGTGGTAGTTGTAATCTGGGCACACCTTCTGGACCAGCCTGTAGTCCGTGCTGTAGAAGGCAATGTAGACACAGACCACTTTGAAGGGCTGGGAGCAGCTCCAGGTGGCTGAGCTCTGAGCGTGGTCTCGGGAGCAGGTCTTGGCTGGGTCGTGGGTGCACAGCGAGGTCCGGCGGCCCCGTTCCACCTTCTCCCACTCCATTCGGCAGTTGAAGATTTTGGAGGCCTTGGCTTCAATGAAGATCTGCTGCTCCTGGTGGAACTCGACGGCTTTACTGGGGGGCACAAGGCTGATGGAGATGTTGCCCTGGCCCGTGGCATTGTGCCGGAAGTGGACGCTGAAGGTCCCGTTGCCGTGGTCCACGATCTTCCCCGTGACAAGCAGGTTCAGGGCAACCGTCTTGATGTTGGAGTAGAAGTCGCCCCAGCCAAAGATTTTCTTCACCTTGGCCGAAGGTGGAGGGCTGTGGTTTGGGCGATTGGGGGGCTGCCCAAGGATGCCCCATGCCTCTCCAGGTGGAGCCAACAACCCTAGGAGAGTAGAATTGGCCACGGGGCGGGCCTTGGGTGAGATGTGGCTCCGCTTCCGAGGCATCCGGGGTCGGGGCTGGCTCTCGTGGTCGTCATGCTCAGGGTCCTCCGAGCCAGGAGGCCCATCATCCTGGCCACAGATGACCTGTGGAGGGAGTGGGGAGGAGAGTGAGAGTCCTGTCCCCAGAGGACCCAGGAATTCTGGTCCATTGCTTGCCACCATCAGCATCATTTCTCTCCCTCTTCCACTGCCTAGGGGTTGAGGGGCTCCTACACACTGCCAATTATGCTGAGGCTTGGGGGTACACTGTGCTTGTGTCATGGTCCCATCTCATTTTCTGACACTCAGGTCACACCCACTGTCTTGCCTCTGGCCACTATTTGAAGTCTAAAAGGATAGTCGGGAATTCTCTCTAGCGGACCATGGTTCCAGAGTACATGGTCCCTGCTCTTAGGGAGCCCCGTCTATGGGGGAGGCCTGGCTCCTGATCCTCAGAAAGCCCCTGTCTGATGGCAGAAGCATATCCCTGTGCTGAGATAGCCCCTAGACATAAGATAGGTAGAGTCCCTGCCTCCCTGAAATTCCAAGCTGGTAGGGGAAGCACAGTTACTGCCTTCAAAGAGTCCCAAGTCAGGTAGGGGAGCTCCATCCCTCTGCTGTGAAAGCCCCCAGTTTGATGGAGAGGTACAGCCTCTGTCTATTGGGACTTGCCAGTCTGCCGGATGAGACACTATCCTACCCTAGGACAGTTTCAACCTCAGAGGCAACGAGAACCAACAGATAATGGAATAAGAAAATGGAGCCCAGTGACATTCTGTCTCAAGTACATATTCAGTTTAGTTTTTGGCAGCAGGAGTAGGGGGAGACTTGGAGTGAATTCCACACCCAGGATGACCAAAGGAGTAGAAAGCCAAACACTCCCCCCAGGGAGCACTGAGGATGACATGCCAGCACATTACTTGCACTATGAGGTAGGAGGCGTTCTTATTATTCCCATTTCACAGATGAGGACACCAGCACTCAGAGGTTACGTCACTACAAGGCTGTCACATAGGGTCAGCCCTCCCACTCCACTGCACACTTCCGGTCTCACAGACCAGATGTGTCCTTTTATAGGAGTTTTATCCAAGCCCCATTGCCACCCTGGATCTCCTGTAAGACTGCCAAGGCTCTGCTGGCTCAGCTCTGGCAAGAAGCGACACCTGGGGAGGCTTCCTAGCAGCGCTGTGGGGAGGGCCAGAAGGACAGCCTGACTGAGCTCAAACACGGGACAGCTCTGGAGGGCATCAGGGAGCAGACAAGGTTTCAGAAGGGCAGCCGCCTGGTGTATGTCTGCTCAGCTTTTGATGAGAGCACTCGCCTGATGGTTGTCTATGATACCAGAACCAGGGGCACTGGCTCACAGCTGGGCATCACCTAGATTTGCTGGCGTCCCGGGGTGAGGATGGGGGCTGCCTGAGGGCTGGGCTTTGGAGAGCTTTAAAGGGGTTTAAGGTCTTGCCCCCTGTTCTGGCCCTGGCCATGCCTGTGGATGTGTGCAGTGGCCCTGCTTGCCAGGCCCCAGGGGTGGGGTAGAAGGACAGCAGGAGGGGCCGCTCCTGGGGGCTGGGCTAAAGGCTGCAGACCTGTGTGCACTTGGCCCTGTGGGTCACAGCTGCATGGCTGGAGGATGGGGAGGAGGGCTGCAGCTGGGATATGAGAAGGGAAGCGTTCTTTCACACAGTGAGTGGCAAAGGGCAGGTGGCAAAGGGGATTATTGTTGTGAGGAAAGGATCCCATCCAAATGTGGGGCTGAAGATGAGCGTGGAGGGCCGCGAACGGCCGGCGCTGGGTCGGAGGGGAGTTAAGCCCTAGGCTGGGGCCTGGGGTGGGGTTCCCAGCGTCCTGGGCTGGCGTGCGGCCGAGAGCGAGGGCACGGGGAGCGGGCTCTGGGCGCCTGGCTCAGCTGCCGCGAGCGCCCGGGGCGGGAGCCGCCTGCCCAGGTCCTGTGGGGCTCGGGCTGCGCGCGGCCGGGAGAGGAGAGGAAAACAACAGGCGGGGAGGAGGCCCGCCGGAGGGAGCGGGAGCGAGGGACGCGGGGTCCGCCCCCCGCCAGGACCGGCTCCCAGCGCTGAGGGACCTGCAGCCCGGGGACGTCTGGGTCCCCGAGGTCAGGAAAACGTCTTCTTTACTGCACCCTCACGCCCCCCAACCTGGCCGGTCACCAGCTCCACAAACCACTACCCCCCCACTCCCCCCTCCGCGCGTCCAGGGAGCTGGGAAGGGGTCCACCCTTCGTGACCTGGCTGCCAGCCTTCTCCCCAGAGCTGGTCGCACCTCCAGCCACCAACGGCCGAGTGGGTGGGCCAGCCAAACACCGGCTCTCCGCCCCTATTAACCCTTTCTCTACTGTCTCCGGCCTCGGACCCGCCCTCTCCCCTAGTCTCCAGGCGTCCCCTCTATCCCGGGGATGTTGGGGGGAAGGGAGAAAGTTTCTGGGCTCCGAAGCTTCCCGCGCTCTCCCCCAGTCCCCCGAGCCCCCGCCCCCCGAGCAGCTCCCCGCGCGCGGACGCTCACCAGATAGAGGCTGCCCTGCACTAGGAACACGAAACAGCAGCGAGTCAGTTGCATCTTCCTTTGCTCTCGTGCCCCTTTCTCTCCTCTGTTCCTCTCGGGGTCCCAGGCCCCTGCCTCACCCCTGCTCTTTCAGGCGCGCTGTCCCATGCTCCAGTCGCCGGCGACTCGCGGCCCTCGCTTTTGCCAGCCACCCGGGACGGACCCCGCCCCCTTCGGTCCAGCTGTGCAGCCGCCGCCCCTTTCCCCTGGTCCAGCTGCGCGCGGCGCGGCCCTTTCTCGAGGTCCCAGATGTGCACCCCGAGCTCCTCGAGGGGTCCCAGTTGCGTGGTGGCTCTGCCGCTCCAGATCTGCGCTCAGCGCTCCCCTCGGTTACAGCGGCGCCGCTCTCGCCCAGATGTGCTGGGGACCAGCGCGCGCGCCCGTCGCTGGTGCTAATTCCCCAGACCAGACGGCCCCTCCCGCCCCGTCGCGGCGCGCCCCCTGGCGGACGCCCCTGGCCGCGCCGTGCTCGGCCGCGGCTCCCCGCGCAGCACCCGCCAGACTGGAGCGCTCCTGGCGTCCAGTCGGCTCCCGCTTCCTCATCCCTCCCACAGGCGGCGGCGGCAGCGGCGGTGGCAGGTACGGTGAGCCCAACCGGTACCTCCGGAGTTAACTCCTCCCCTGCCGGCCCGCAGCCCGGGGACCCAAGACAAAGGGGGCAGGACGCGGGGGTGGAGTAACTCTTGGCGAGGCTGGGAAAGAATGGTGGCCCGGAGGTAGGGACCCTACCTTCCCTACCCCTCTGGCAGGGCGCTAGCTCCTGCTGCCCTACCCTCAACCCCAGGAGTCCTGGAATTTGGAAAGATCATTTTTTCCAAACCCATTCCAACAGCCAAAAAAGAACGCCTTCCTTCTTGCAGGCTCTGCCCACAGTGGAAACTCGACTTTCAGACTGCAAGACTTGCTTTTGTGCTGAGGGAAGTCCTTCTGGGTGTCTAGCCTGTACTCCTTTTGTCATAATGTCAGTTCCTTTCCTCTTCTACTTTACTCAGAGGGGCTGGGATAACTGTCTTCTTACCGGCCCTCCCCCCACACACACACGTCTCAGTCCAGTCAATGTGACAAGGAACTTTTGGCTAAAGCCCTGGGCTGAAAAGGCCACTAAGGGCCAGGCTAGATTCTGGGGCTGAGGTCAGGGGTAAGCCTCCTGAGAAGGTGGGGAGTGAGGTGGGAAAGGCCCCTGTGGAGGCTGTCGGCCATTCTTCACTCCTTACCCATTCTGTGACTGAGGGAGTCATCAGACTAGGCGGAGGGGCTCCTCCTATTCAATAGGGGCCCTGGTTATCTCTGGTCTCTGCAAACTTCCAGGGCAAGGAGGAAGAACAGGACCTTGATAAGAAGTTCCCAAGTGGGACTGATCCCCTACTCCTAACCCCCACACACACTAATTTCCACATTTCCTTCCTGGAATTTAGGGCCCCTTAAGCCCTTAGAAAAAGCAAAGGTCAGGCCCTAGCACCCTTTAGAGGCTGTGAGGATGAGGAGGTATCCCTGCATTTGGAGTGGCCCCAGCCCGGGCCGGACCTCTGGGATCCATTGGGGTGGATACTCTGCTCTGTGGCCCTCTAGGCCCAGCTTGGTCTCTGGCTGCAGCCCCCAGCAGGCACCCAGCCTCCTCCCCCACCATCTGCCAGGCGGGTGCGTGGAGAATGCAGATGAATCTTAATACCAGCCTGGGCCAAGTGCAATGAGGGAGACAGCTTCCGCAGAACCCAGACAGCATCGCAGAGCCCCCTGCATTGCCCAGGCACCTTGGGGATACCAGGTACAGCAGCCCTTCTCCAGGGGTGGTCAGGGGTATGCATGTCTAGTCACAGACCGCAAAACCCGAGGGAGGAAGGAACAGATAAATGCTTGTCTGGCCTTGAAGCCTCTGGTCCAGCTGGGAGGAAGAAGCTGTCGGCCTGAGCGTGGGCAGCTGGCTCCGGAGCTCAGCTAGGCAGAGGCATAGCTAGGCTCACTCCTTGTCCAGTTCCAGAAGGTCCTGGCCCCAGGAGAGCAGTGTGGCCCAGCAGAAAGAGCACAGTTTTGCAGGCCAGACAGCCCTGGATTCCACTCCAGGCCAGGCTGTGTGACCTTGGGCAGGTTGCTTTGGTTCTCTGATGCCAGTTTCATGATCTGTTGTTGCAAGAACTAAATGAGACAAAATGTATAAACAAAGCGCAGGCACAATGGCTGGCAGGCAGCCGTGGGAGTGCAATAAAGGGAAGTTCTCGCCTTTCCACTTCCCACACATTTGCTTTGGCTGTGCCTCCTGCCAGGCTTACCCTCACCACCCTCTCGGCCATTCCTGGCTCTCACTTCCTTCAAGTTTCCCCTCTGCATTCATCCATCAACCACTAACCGAGCCTGTCCTCAGTGGCAGGCACCAGGCCAGGGGCTGGGATACAGAGATGAATGGGACACCATCCCTGCCCTCAAGGATCTCGCTGGCTAGTGCAGAACTGAGACATGGAAATCAATGAGTATAACTCAGTGTGGTGAGTGGAATGAAAGATTCCTGTACCAGGCATTATGGATGCACCAAGGATGGTGGGGACAGGAGCAGCGGGGGTCAGGGATGGCTTCGAGGAGGAGGTGATGCCCCAGTTGTGAGGAAGAGTCAGCCAGGCAAGGGCTATTTCTGGCAGGGGCACTAAGTAGTCCAAAGTCTGGAGGCTAGAATCGGAAGCGGTTTGCCGGCTTGCGGTTCCTGGAGCACAGAGGGGAGGGGAGGAAGCTAGAGCTGAAGACTGGGACCAGCTGATGGAGGGTCTTATGTGTCATGTCAAAAGGTTAGGGCCTCTGTTTATGAGGATCCTTTGAAGGGCTTTAGGGGGCAAATTATAGTCAGATTTGCATTTTAGAAAGCTTTTGGAGAATTCACTGGAAAGAGGAGAGACTAGAGGGAGGGAACCTGTTAGGAGATAAGTGCAATCATCTTGGATGAGAGAGAAGGAGAGACTAAAGACATCTTTAGGAGGCAAAATAATCAGGGTCTGGTTGTTGCTGAGATGACGGAGGAAGGAGAAGGGAGTTGATATGATACTCAAGTTTCTGGCTGGGGCAATAGGAGCGATGCTTGCTGAGGTGGGCACCACCAGTGGGGGGAGGAAGGTGGGTTCTGGGGCGGAAGGGTCAGCTTTGGTCATGTCAAGTCTGGGTGCTCTTGGCCACCCCCGGGACAGAAGAAAGTCTAGCCTGGGGTGCTGGAGGTGTGGTGTACAAGGAGAGCAAGGGGCTTGGTGAGGGGAGCCCTGGGAACCCTGGCATTTAAGGGATGGGCAGAGGAAGAACAGCCCTCAAAAGGACCCCGGGCAGGAACAGGCAACGAGAGACAAGGAGGGAAGATGGCTGATCCTGGAAACAGCAGGAATGGTGGGGCTCTCCCACGTGAGTGTACCAAACAGCGGGGGGTTATTGTACACACAGATTCTAGGGTCCCACCCCGCGAGCCTTAGGCAGTAGATGGGAGCCTAAGGACCACGTATTTTTATAAGCCCCTGCCTCTATCCCAGACGAGAGCAATGGAGGTGGCCTCTGGACTTCACTTTGATGAACTCTGACATGTGGGGAGAGTCAGGAAAGAAGGGGTGAACAGCAGCTCAAAAGAGCAGAGTAGCCTTGAACGGTAGAGATGGAACAGAGACCCCTGTTTGGCCGAGATGCCCCCAGCGAGTGTATCCAACCTCGGTTCCTGCAGCTGCTCCCAGGGTGGGAAGGCCGCACAGCTGTGCTGGAGGTAACCCCAGGTATGTCTGCCATTCAGCCTTAACTCTGTGTGTCCCCCACCATTCCCTGCACACAGCAGATGCTCAATGAAGGGGCAGGACTCAATGCACTAGTATCACCCCTCAGCCCCCAGCCTCGCCGACGCCCACTTGCATCCTGGATGTGGGATGACTGGGCATGTGCTTAGCATCTCTGATGCTTTCACCTGTTTCTGTCTCCTTCTTGGAAGAATCCCTCCCCTCCCCCCTGCCTCTCCAGCGCTACAGGAAAGAAAACAACACAGTAGGCACCTGATCAGTGCTTATTAAATGAATGGAAAATGGGGTTCCCGAAGGTTTGAAAGGCAGAGAGTGGATGCCCTTGAGCCAGCTGGAGCAGAGAGGTCTAGGGGCAGAGGCCGAGGACATCATCATTAATCATTCATGTTTACCTGGCAATGTGCAATTTTAAAGTGTTATCGTAAAGTACTATGTGTGTGTGTGGGGGGGGAGGGGTAGCAGAGTTCAGAGGGAAACCCTAATTCAATTGAGGGGGCCGCAGACAAGTCCCAGAAAATTTAGTCTTGTGATATGTGGATCACCCCAGGTGGGAGGGGAAGAAAAGAACCTTCCAGGCAGAGGAAGCAACTCATGCAAAGACCAGAGATGAAAGCAAGCCTGGGAATGGGGTTCTGATGAAGACGAGATGAAAGAATCATTTGTTCCTCAAATAGTTATCGGGTGTCTACTTTTATGTCAGGTCCTGGGCTGGGTGTGGGTGGGGGTACAGCTGTGACTGAAGAGGCTGCAGTCCTTATTTGCATGGAGGATTTGGGCTATGGGAGAGCAGGGATTAAGTAGCTAAGCACAAGGAAACACAAGCTCTGAGATGTTGGCAAGTGGTATGAAAGAGGAACGTCAAGTTTTGAGCCAGAGAAATTAAGGAGGGGTCCCGATTTACGTGGAAGGGGTCAGGGAAAACTCTGCAAGATGCGATCCTTCAGCTGGAAGCGTCTAAGGAGGCCTCAGCCAGACATAGAGCTGGGGGAGGGCCTTCCCGGCAAAGGGAACACACTAAGACTCTGAAACTATGAAGAGTTTCCTGCTTTGGAGAAGCTGAAGGAAGAGAGTGAAGTGAAGGATGAGGGAGTGAGACAGAGATGGAGAGGTGGGTGGGGAATGGATCTAGGGCTTTATGGATCTAGTTAAGATGTGGGGTTTCATCCTGTGATGAAGGTGTTTTTGTTCTTTTTATTTCAAGTTTTAAACGGGTCAGATTTGCACTTTAGAAGGATCTTGGAAAGATCACTGATTGCCGTGTGGAAGGTAGATTTGAAAGGATGGGTGAAACGGGAGGCTGGAGGTGATGGAGGCCTGAATTTGGGTAGAAACCATCAGGATGGGAGGAGGCAATGGCCTTGAAGGACGTTTGAGGGGTGCAATGGGGAATAGTTAGACTGCAGGACATGGGGCTGAGGAGTCAAAGATGACCTGCAGTTTTCTGACCTGAAGACACAGGACAAACAGGGGGACGTTTGCAGGGGGACGCAGCACCCTGTCCTGGACAGGTGGAGCGTACAGGGTGCAGGTACAGAGCTGAATAGCCAGGGGCAGAGTGGCGATCCAAGTAGAGGGATAAGACTGGGAGGTGTATGAGCCTCCAGAATCATCAGAGGTGAGAAGGTGAAGAGCTTGCAAAGGACAGAGCAGAGCAAAGGTGCAAGTTGAGGCTGCCAGGGCCAGTCATGTAGAAAGAAGTGAGGGGAGAGAGGGGGCACCAGGCAGGGGAGGGGCAAGCCAACCAGGGAAGCTGCCTACTAACACCCCAAACTGCGTGTTTGTCTCTGCTCCTACCTCTCACAGGACACCAGCCAGGATGGACCTTCTGCCTGTAAAGGCTCCCACCTATCTCTCCTAGAGTGGGAAGGGCAAGGAGCCCTGGATTAGGAGTCTAGCTCTGAGATCTGCTTTCAGTGTCATCTTGGGTGAATCTCTCATCTTATTCGGGCCTCAGCTTCCCTGTCTGTAAAGGGGTATTATACTGCCCAGCTCATGGGGGTGAGGACGTTCTGAGCTAGGGCATCGAGCTGTCTACTGGGCACACAGTATCCCCTGATCTTTTGTCTGAATTGAGCTGGTGGGAAGCGCGTTGTAAACAGTGACGCACTGAGAAAAAGGAGTCTGGCCATGCTCCTTCCTGCTACATCTCAGGTTGCTTCGCAGGTGAGAAGCAAGAATGAGAAAACAGGGCCTGCACTGGGGCCCTAGACTGCAGGGCACCTGGTGGGGAGCCGACACCTGGCAGGGAGCCAACACCTGGCACCAGGTCACCTGTCCGCCACCTGTCGGCTGGACCCAGGTCGCTGTGGTTAAAGCCAATTCCCGCAGGATGGAGAGGCGCGCGGGCGTGGCGCGTCAGAGGCGAGTGGGGTCAGCGCGCCACCTGGTGGGCACCTGGGGAGCCTCCTGTGGGTGCTTTGCCCTAGCGAGGAAGGCGGGGCGGAGCCTGCCACGGCGCACGGTCCCCAAGAGCTTCCTGGCGCTCAGACCATCTCCGCTCGCCTGGCGCTGAGGTGCTTAATAAAGATTCCTCAAAACAACGAATGGCTCTGCAGCCAGATCGCCTGGGTCTTCGTAATCCTGGATTTGCCACTGTGTCTTGAGCCAATTATTTCACCTTTCTAAGCCTGTTTCTTCTTGGGGATAATAACAGCATCCCGGTAGAAGGTTTTGAGAACAGCGTCAGGCACATAGTAAGTGTTCAGTAAATGCTGGCTATTGTTATATTCTCATTCAGTTAGCCATTCAACCACAGATTTTCAAATGCCAGGAGCTTGCAGGGAGGCAGCTCTGTAGTGCAAACAGCCTCGACTGGGAGGGGGAGGGGAGGTTCCTGCAAATTGGGATTCGGAAACGCAGCCTCCGGTTCTTTATTTGTGTAATGGGTCAATTTAACATCTTTAGTGAGACGTTCCGCTTTCTTTTCACAAAAAGGGCGCAGGGTGGGCACTCCAGGGGCCTCAAGCTCTCCTGCACCCCTGACCCTCGGGTTTGCCTCGTGAAACCCGGCCACGCCGTCCCGAATTCAGGGAAGTGCACCCCTCTGGACCCCCGATGTACGTTGGGGCCGGAGCACCAAGTAGCAGCCACCTCCAGAGGTCAAGGCTTCCATTCCGGAGCGTCTCAGACGGTCCACCCGCACAGGGCTGGCTGCCGGAGCGCTTCCGCTCTGGTCGCGGCGTCCTTGCTGCGCTTTTCATTTCCAGGCTGGTAGTGACCCCTGGTGGCGGAGGAAAGGACAACCGCGGCCTCCACTCCGCAAGGAACTCCTTCCTACGGAGCTCTTTTCAGTGGGCAACGCTGGGTGGGGACGGGGGTGGGAGTGGGGGTGAAGGACGGGAGTAGACACTGTCCAGGGGCTGGGAAGGAGAAGGGATTCCCAGAGCAGCCCTGACCTGGGCTTCTGTTAGAGAGATGGAATCTAGGATCTTCCATCCAAATCAGATCAGAGATGGGGGTGGGGGTGGGGGTGGGGGTGGGGGTGGGGGTGGGGGTGGGGGTGGGGGTGGGGGTGGGGTGGGAGTCAAGGCCCACTGAGAAAGAGGGAGGGTTGAGATGTAGCCAGATGACACACCAAGAAGTTCAGGAGGAAGACCTCCCTAGTTTTCTCCTTCCACCCAATTTGGGGTCATCACTGTTCCCCTTTGGTACCCCAGGCCCCCAAGATTTCAGTGGGGTGATGTACATGGGGAGAAATGAGCCTGGGAATGGCCACAGCCTGAAAGGGTCCTCAGTTCTGGAGGCTTCCAGGAGGGGTTAGTTGCAGCCACCAGGGCCTAGCAGAAGACTTGGAGAAGTAGCAGGAAGGACGCCAGCTGGAAGTACTTTTCTGACCCCTGTTCTGCCTGGACCACCATGGAAGTGTGGCTGCCCACACCCACTTCATGCACACTAAGCACCCACCCGCTCCAGGACCTTGCGGGCTCATGGGGACCTGACCTCAGCTCAAGGGCATAAACCTACTTATTCCTGAACGCCAGGCCTGAAGTCAGCCATCTCTGGACATGGGATTCCATGGACGCTGCCAACTCAGGATATACAAAATCATACTCAACACACACCCACAGACCTGTGGCCTCCTGTGTTCTCCACTTCACAAAGAGCCCCCTGCCCCCATTAGAATCTTGGTGCCAGCCTCGCCTCTTTTCTTTCTCCCCAATACCCAGGTGCATCTCCTCCATCCCACTGCAGGCTTGCAGGCTTCAGGAGTCCATCCTTGCTCACTGGGGCCACAGCAGCCCCAGCCTCGTCTCTTCCAGCTTCCCTTACTCACCCTACAGCCAGAAGGAGACTACTTTCTAAGATGCGATCTAGATGGTAGCCCTCTCCTGTTCCAAATCCCTGGAAGAATTCCATGGCCCCAAACTTTCCAAGGCCTATTGATAGCACTCACTAAATGTTAGCTGAATTCTCTCATTTAATCGCACAACCCAACAAGATAGGCTCTATTATTGCCACATGTTACACATGAGATAAAGTGACTTCCCCAAGGATCCACAGCTAATACTCTGCAGAGCTGAGATTGGAACCTACAAGGCCTGGCTTCCACAGCCCATGCTTTTACCCACTGCACCAGTGTGTCCTAAAGTGAGGGATTTGTTGTGTTAGCTGGGAGAGTCTTTTCTTTTCTTTTTTAATATTACAGAAAATTTAAATTTTCATAGATACGTGTTTCTTTTAAGGCTTTTCTATTTTATTTATAGCAAGGGATACTGGTTTCCCATTGACGGGAGTGACACGCATCCCTTTAAGTTGAATTTATTTCAGGAAAAAAAGTAGCTAAGTATATGGTAGCACAGGTGAAATGTGGATATGGAAAAATGAATGTTGGCATACTCCTTGCAACATACTGCTTCTCAGGAGAAAGTTCAAAGTCTTTAGCATGCTTATGGGTGTTCTGGCCCTGCTTACGTCACCAGCCTGTCTCTCACTTTCCCTTCCCTACCCTCACCCCTTTGCTGTGGCCTCTGAAACCTTTGCAGCTCCCCCGGCACACCAGGCTTTGCCTTGTCTCTGTGCCTTTGTACATGCTATGCCCTCCACCCTACCTCCCCTTCCTTCTCTGCTGTCTGGCAAACACCTGCTCGCCATTGGTGACTTCCCCGAGCTCAGGCATCATTTCCTTCTTGATGCTTTTCTGAAATGGGACCTCTCCCACCATTGTACCCCCAGAGTCACCTGGCCTTACAACATTATTGCACTTTGTTCTCCCCTCTTCTCTCCCTAGAAGACAGGGACAGTCTTCTCTGGTCCAGCATCCGACACTCAGAAGGAGCTCAATAAATGTGTGTGCCATGAATGAATTCCATGGGGGGGCCGGTGGGGGAAAGGCCATGTCCAGCTGGGAGGAATGGGGTGGGTGGTTACAGCCTTCAAGGAGAAAGTGGGTGAGGACTTTTGAGTTGGATGTTGATGACAGTATGGAGAACTGGGGAAGATGGTGTCCTGGAAGCAGATACAAGGATTTACAGGGAATTTAGTATCTGTCAAGGGGAAATGTCAATTTAAGGGGAAATTCTATTTATTTAGTAAATAATTGCTGCCATCTTGGTGATTCATCTGGAAGAAAATAAAGCCAAATCCTCCCCTCCTACCTGACACCACCTACAAAACAGATCCCAGACAGATTAAAAATTTTAAGTGACAAATAAAAACTGAAAATATTAGAAGGAAATTTAGAAGAATAATTCTTTAACCTTGAGGGGTCAAGAAATCCAGAAGCCATAAAAAAGAGAAAAAGAAAGATTTGGTTATGGTAAAAAAAACCAACTATCTTTTAAAAGATTTTTATTAAAAATATACCTAACATATAATATCATATTTGTTTCAGGGGTACACTGTAGTTATTCAAGATTTATATACCTAAAGAAGTTATCACCATGGTAAGTCCAGCAACCATCTGACACAGTACCACGCTATCACAATAGTATTGACTGTATTCCCTATGCTGTACATTACATCCCCATGACTTATTTGTCTTATACCTAGAAATTTGAACCTCACTTTTCTCCCCTCTTTAAATTTTTCAATTACAGTTGACATTCAACATTATTTTATATTAATTTCAGGTGTACAACATAGTGTTAGACCTTTATATAATTTAAGAAGTGATCCCCTGACTAGTCTAGAATCCACCTGTTACTATAGTTGTTACCATATCATTGACTATATTCCCTATGCTTTATTTACATTCCCATTTCTATATTGTAACTACCAATTTATACTTCTTAATCCTTTCATCTTTTTCACCCTGTCCACAAACCCCCTCCCAGCACACTAACAAGTTTAGTACCCATCTGACACCTACATAGTTATTACAATATTATTGACTATATTCCTGATGCTGTACCCTACATCCCCATGGCTACTTTGTAAAAACCAATTTGTACTTCTTAACCCCTTTTTTTACCCACAGCCCAAACCCCCCTCCCATCTGCCACTCATCAAAATGTTTTCTGTATCTATGAATTTGTTTGTTTTGTTTGTTTATTTTGTTCTTTAGATTATACATGTAAGCGAAATCACATTGCATCTTTCTCTGTCTGACATGCCACTCAGCACAGTACCTTCCAGGTCCATCCATGCCGCCGCAGATGGCAAGAACCCATTCCCTTCTACGGTTAAGCAATATTCCAGTGTATATATGTGCCACCTCCTCTTTATCCATTTTTCCATCGATGGACACCTAGGCTTCCTCCACATCTTGGCCATTGTAAACAATGCTGCAGTGAACATATGGATGGACATATCCCCTCAAAGTAGTGTTTTGGGTTTCTTTGGATAAATACCCAGAAGTGGGATTACTGGGTCCTTCTTTGTCTCTCATTATAGCCTTTGTTTTAAAGTCTATTTTGTCTGGTATAAGTGTTGCTACCCCAGCTTTTTGTTGTTGTTTCCATTTTCATGAAATATCTTTTTCCATCCCTTTACTTTCCGTCTGTGTGTGTCTTTCAATCTGAAATGAGTCTCTTATAGGCAGCATATGTAAGAGTTTTGTTTTCTTATCCATTTTCTTATCCATTTATGTCTTTTGATTGGAGCATTTAATCCATTTACATTGAAAGTAATTGTTGATAGATATGCAACTATTGCCACTTTATTATTTATAATTTTGAATTTTTCCCCATCTTAAAGAAGTCCCTCTAACATTCCTTGTAATACTGGTTTGGTGGTGATGAACTCCTTTAGCTTTTTATATGTCCTTCGATTTTAAATGATAGCCTTGCTGGATATAGTAGTCTTGGTTGTAGATTCTTGCTTTTCATCACGTTGAATATTTTCTGCCAATCTCTTCCGGCCTGCAAAGTTTCTTTTGAGAAATCAGCTGACAGTCTTATGGGGGCTCCCTTATAAGTTACTAGCTGCCTTTCTCTTGCTGCTTTTAAAATTCTCTCTTTGTCTTTAACCTTTGCCATTTTAATTATAATGTGTCTTGATGTGGGCTTATTTGGGTTTATCCTTTTGGGACTCTCAGCACTTCCTGGACTTGTGTGTCTATTTCCTTCACCAGGTTAGGAAATGTTTCAGTCATTATTTCTTCAAATAGGTTCTCAATCCCTTGCTCTCTCTCTTCTCCCTCTGGTACCCCTATGATGCAAATGTTGTTATGCTTGATGTTGTCCCAGAGGCCCCCTTAAACTATCCTCATTAAAATTTTTTTTTTCTTTTGCTGTTCCAATTGGGTGTTTTCTGTTACCTTGTCTTCCAAATTGCTAATTCGATCCTCTGCTTCATCTAGTCTGCTGGTGATTCCTTCTAGTGCATTCTTCATTTCAGTTATTGTATTCTTCACTGCTGACTGGTTCTTTTTTATGGTTTCTATGTCCTTTTTTATGCTTACTATTTCTTTGTTGAAGTTCTCACTAAGTTCCTTGAGCATCCTTATAACCATTGCTTTAAACTCTGTATCTGGTAGGTTGCTTGCTTCCATTTTGTTTAATGCTTTTTCTGGGGTTTCCTTCTGTTCTTTCATTTGGGACACATTTCTTTGTTTCCCCAGTTTGGCTGTCTCTCTGTGTTTGTTTCTGTGTATGAGGTAGATCTGCTATGTCTCCCAGTCTTGGCCAGGTAGCCTTATTGTAGTAGGTTCCCTGAGGGGCCCTGGCACAGTCTCCCTGGTCACCTGCTCTAGGTGCTGCAGGAGTATCCCTTGTGTGGATTGTGGATGTCCTCCTGTTATAGTTGAGCCTTGATTGCTGTTGGCACATCAGTGGGTGGTATTGACACTCAGGCTGATTGGCTGTGGCGTCTGGACACATCCACAGCTTATGGGCTGCTGTGCAGGGGGCTTACCCTACTGAGTGGGATTCATCCCAGTGGGCTCTGGTGCCCATTGAGATCACCCTTTGTGTATGCCACTTATGGGGCTAATCGGGTGGTGTTCTGCTGTATTCTGAAGCCAACCTCCAAGTATGTTTGTTCTGGGCCTCTTGCGATGGGCTCCAGTGCAGGCCCAGGCCACCCACTGCCTGTGACTGGCTGGGGGCTACCTGGTAGGAGCTACAAAGTGATCCACAGGTGTTCCCTGTCTGTGCTAAACCTGGAGGTGTGTGGGAGAGGCCATGCTGAGAACCAGGACGTCTGCCACCAGAACCGGGCCTGGGATAGCTCCACAAAAAGCTAGGACACCCCAAGGCCTGCTGCCACCTGCCAGCTCTCTTAAGGTTCAGCCACTGGTAGAGCTTCGTTCGGTACACAAGTTGGATGAGGCAAGGTCTCAGGTAGTCACTGGAGTGGGAAGAGTTGTGTTCACCAGGTTAATGTAGATTCTGGTTTGGTGCCAGTGCTGAGCCTGGAATGACTTAGCAAAAGTCTCAGTGCACACTGAGGCCAATTGCCACCCACTTGGGTCCTGCCAGGCTTGGACAATTTCCCAAGAAAGAGTGCAGGGTGAGCGGGGCTGGCTGCTTTTGAGAAAGTGCCTCCTGCATTGGGTGAGTTGGGTGGGGCGGGGTCCCAGTGAAATTCATCAGTCAATCAGATTCAGATTTGGCCGGAAGTGTAGGGGGAGGGCTTAACACAGGAAAGATGGCCTCCGCCTGCTAGCAGCATGGAAGAAGGACGCCTCACAGGGTAAATAACAACTGTCCTCCAGACCTCGCTCCAAGCCACACACCTCAGTCTGCCCACCCCCGCCCGTATGCCTCTGATGCTCCCTGAGTCACTGTGAGTCACTGTCCCTTCGCTGGAGCCCAAGGTGAGTGCCTGAGAGCGAGTGAATCTGTGCGCGGGCTGTTTAAGAGGACGTCTAGGGTTCCCACCGCCTTCTGTCCCACCTGGCTCGTCAGAATACCCAGTGTTTTTCACAGCCAGATATTGTGAGGGCTTCTCTTTCTGGCACTAGTACTCCAGGCTGGGGAGTCTGGTGCAAGGCTAAGGTCCCTCGCTTCTCTGGGGGTACCTCTGTGGCTGAGATATCGCTCCTGATTCTCAGGCGCCATATGGAGGTTTGGGACCCATTCCATGTCTCCGCCCCTCGATGTGGCTTCTTTTTTGTGTTTTTAGTTATAGGACTTCTGTTTGGCTAGACTTCAGATGGTTCTCCAGGTTGATTGTTCTGTAATTTAGTTGCAATTTTGATGTGTTCATGGAAGAACGCAGGCACAGTATTTTTCTACTCCGCCATCTTGGATCTCACCTGAAAAATAGTATTTTTAACTGATGTAAAACTGATGTAAATTTCCATAAGTAAAATTAAAAGAGCAACAATAGACTGAAAAAAATATTTGCAACACGTATAACAAAGGGTTAATATCCTTCCTATGAAAAAATATAAGCCAATAAGAAAAAGACAAAAATAAAGAACGTGCAGAAGTATAGAAAGCAGTTGACAGAACATATGTATGAAAAGAGAGTCAGCCTCAGTAGGAGTCAGGGAAATACAAATTAAAAGAACAATGAGATGTGTATTTTTTTAATCAATAGACTTTATTTTTTAGAACAGCTTTAGACATACAGAAAAAATTGAGCAGATAGTACATAGAATTCGCACAGACTGCTTCCCCATACACAGTTTCCCCAACTATTAACAATGTACATTAGTATGGTACTTTTGTTACAATTAGAGAACCAATATTGATATGTTATTGTTAACTAAAGCCCACAGTTTATTCGGATGTTCTTAGTTCTTACCTCAAGTCCTTTTTCTATCCCAAGGTCCCATACAGGTCCTCATTTAGTCTCTTTAGGCTCCTCTTGGCTGTGACCTTTTCTCAGACTTGTCTTGTTTTTGATGACTTTGACATTTTGAGGAGTACTGGTCAGGTATTTTATAGAATATCCTCTACTGGAAACTGTCTAATGTTTTTCTCATTCATTTTTGGGAAGATGACTATAGAGATTAAATTCTACCTTTATCGCATCATATCAAGGGTACATACTATCAACATAATTTATTATGTTGATGTTGACTTTGATCACCCAGCTGTAGTAGCATTTGTGAGGTTTCTTCACTGTAAAATTACCGCCCCCCCACCTCCCAGTCTGCCCCATACTGTACTCTTTAGTTAGGCCTGTAGTTACGGAGTGGGGGTTTGTGTGTCCTCTCCTTAGGATGAAGTACCTACATCATTTATTCTGCACAGGAGATTTGTCTCTTCTCTCCCTGTTAATTTGTTCAGTCATTTACATATTTAAATCAGTATGGACTCATGGATATTTATTTTATGCTTTCGGTTATAATCCAATCTACTTTATTTATTTTGTCCCTCAAATTGTTGTGATGTATGTTTTACCCATTGGATTAGAAAAATTAAAAGATAAACGATCCAGGGCTGAGGCAGCTGTGGGCAGCTGGCCAGAGAGTGAACTGCTGCCCCTCGAGTTGGAGCTGCATGTGCAGTAAAGGAAAAAGACCACGAGCAGAGCAATGTGTATTGTCTGAGCCCATTTTTATATAAAAAGGTATCTATCTATCTATCTATCTATCTATCTATCTATCTATCTATCATCTATCTATCATCTTTAGCTGTCTCCCAGCAGCCATACTGACCCACCTTTAAGTCATTTTCCACCCAGTGGACACCTGAGGCGTCCTTGTGTGACCACTCCCTGCTCTCAGTGGCTTTCTGGTGCCCTTAGAATGACATTCAAACCCCTCACAGTCGCCAAAGTGCCCTCGACTGGGCCTCAACTCAAATGTCCCTAAGCAGAGAGCCCTTTCTTGGCGAGTCCACCGAAAGCAGGCTGTCCTTGCCCAGGCCTCATCACGCCTAGCCCATCACCCCATCATTTTCCCCCCTGAAAATTCATCACTATTTGAAATCTTATTCACTATTGCCTCCCCCCCCACACTAGAATGTAAGCCCCATGAGGGTAACTGGCACCATGGCTGTTGTCTTATTTGCCCCGTAGACCAGGCTTAGCACAGGGCCTGACACGTGGCGGATCTCAGAACTTCTTACCTGTTGAGTGAATTGCCTTAGAGAAATATAAAGAAAAACAACACTCCTTCAGCCACATTAGTTACTTCAGAGGTGTGGGGCTGGAAGGGGAGAGAGGAGATTATCAACTTTTTCTTTAGCTACCTCTGGTTTGTTTAAGCTGTTACAAAGAACTATGTTTGTTAATTTAAAAAAGAAAAGAAAGAAATTATAGTTTTCATTTCCTAGAGAAAAGAAAAAAGCAGAAGGTTTCATGTGGGAAATTGGTGTGTGTGTGAGTACAGGTAGTCTCCTGAGGCTGGTGGATTGGGGTGTGCTGAAAAGGCTTGGGGGTATGGGGGGGGAGAGGGGTTGGTGGGGAGACAGAGAGGTTCTAGAATTCTTATAGGAGGGGTCTGGGTGGAAGGGGTGGGAAGCAGAGGTCCAGCTGGGAGACCTGTCTGGAGTAGGCTGGATGTAGGTTGATTTGAGGCAATTGATGGGGAGCATAGCTGGTGGGGTGACTGGGGAATCCTGGTCCATCCCATGGCTCCACTGCTGGGAGTTAGTCGACTCCCTGGTCCAATCCGTGGCCCCTGCTGCTTCGGAGCTAGTCATCTCCCTTCTCTTGGCTTCAGTTTTCCCAGCCATAAAAATAGGGATTGACCCAGGAGTTCCCAAGGTTCTCTCAGCTCGGATGTCCGCTTCCATGGGCGCTGACTCCTGCGACCCTAGGGAACTTGCGTCGGGCCAGTTCTGCAGGCAGCCCCATCTCTCCACCGGTGGTGGAGCTTTGAACAGGTGGAGTCCGCCTCCGGCCAACAGAGGGCGTTGCGGCACCGCCGCACCAGGCCGGGCTCAGCGCGTTCATGAGGGGTTCACCGCAGCCGAAGTCCTGGGCGTCCACCGCTTCCGTCCCTGTCTACTGGGTTCTTCTCTCTACAGCCCGGTCACTCCAGAGTGTCCTCAGGACCTGAGTGTCCGCTTCTCTGGGTCTGGGCTGAAGAGGGCAGGCAGGATCTGGAGACTGAAGGAGCTCAAGAAGTCATTCCTTCCGTGCCCTTGCCTCTAATCTCTGCCTCCCCTCTCCCTCCCAGCAGTCCATCTCCGGCAGGCCCAGCCCCGGACATCTGTGGGCAGGATCAGCCCCGAGCCACAGGCCTCTCACTCCCGTCTCACTTCATCTCATCCCAAGAAAGTTCCTCCTTCCCTATTTCATGCCTCATTGGCTCTGCCATCCCAGGCCTGGCAGGCTCTTGGGTGTGTCTGGTCTCAGGATCAGAGGACGCTCTGCAGCCTATCAGATGCTAAGTTTGTCCTTTCTGTGGTTTTGGCCATCCAGGCCACCCTCCCTGGAGCTGACTGGGCACATGGGTGGGACCGGGCCCCCAACAGGAAATTGAGGACTCTGGCTGCCTGTTGGCCAAGCCCGTAGCAGGGCCAGGGAAAGAGGGCTCCCACTGATTCTGGGAGCTGGGCATGCCCAGACTTTCTGTGTGATGCGGAGGAATCACTCTCTGGCCTGGCTATTGCCCAGTTGTCACAGGGGAATCCCAGGTGTCCCTGCCTCCTTGACCTTCAGCTGCTCCAGGGCTCTCCCCAATAGGAAGACAGGTTCCCATTAGGCTGTTGGCCCAGAGTATGTAGTGGGCAGATGGTGTGCATGAGGCCTGGCCAGTGAGGCTGCAGGGAAACACATTCCAGGGCAAGCTTCCCGGGAGAAGTAAGTGTCCGGCACTCACTGTCTGAGTGTGAAGTGGGGAGAGCGTCTCCAGCCAGGTGCCCTGGGCTGGGATGCTGAATGGATATGTGGGGAGTGGCTGAATGACCAGCATCCTGGGCCACTGGACAAAGACCCCATTCCCCAGGCCTGCACCCCGTCTCCCTCTCCCCATGTGGAATCCAGTTCTCAGGGTGGTACCGATGAACCTCAGTCAGCTGCGAGGATTGATTGGGCCAATAGGCATTGGCTTTTCAGGGTGTCCCACCCTGTCGTCGATTGCTGAGCTCAGATGGAACATAGGCCTAAGTGTGACAGAAGCATAGTGAGGGATGTGGCCATGCTCAGACGAGCTATGTCAGGAAGTCCTGGGCCAGACATTTATCAATATGCCTAGAACTGTCACACCCTGACCCATGGGTAAAGTCTGCCAAACCCAGGTTCAGATCTGGGTTCTGACATTTGCTCAGTGTGTGACCTCAGCACGGAAGCTCCTAACTATTCTGAGCCTCACTTTGCCCACCTGTAAAATTGGGTAACAGTATCTGCAACAACACAAGGTTGTTGTAAGAATTAAAGATAGAGTATGTTATAATAACTATAATAGCAAACACTGTAATAGACAGGAGCTCTTCGAAGTACATTACATGAATTCATTTCATCCTCACTATAAGCATAGGAGGTCTGTCACATTGTTATCCCCATTTTGTAGACAGAGACATTGTTCTCAAAGAACTTCCAGTCCAACCGGGAGACAGAGAAGTAAGCAAAAATCCTTTGAGCCAAATTAGTCTGTACTGTTCAATGAAATGAGAATTCCGGCCATAAATGTTCAAGCTCTAATTGGGTCCTCATAACCTCCCGTGGTGAGACCATGTTACCGACAGGGAAACTGAGGCCCTGAGAGGCTGCAACACCAAAAGGGTGGAGGCAGCATAGTCTGCTTCTGGTGCCCATGCTCTTCTCCCCAAATAAGTACAAATGTAATGTAAACCAAAGTGCTTTGCTATATAATTACAGTTTTCAGAAAAGTACCCTGGCCCCTTCTTACAAATCGATGATCATGGCCCCCAACCCCCTATTCACCCCCTGTCTAGACATTCAGGGCCAACCCTGCCTTTGCACCCGGCTGCTCTGCCTCTGGAAGTGTAGAGCGAGGAGTGAGGACTTCTGCCTGATAAGACTAGACAAGGATTCAGCCTGGAGGTGACCTTTGAGGTGGAACTTGAAGGCTGTGTAGGAGAGTGCTGGGTAGACAGGGAGGGAAGCCCGCTCAGGAAGAAGGAACAGCATGAACGGCAAAGAGGTATGAGTGTCTTTAGTGGAGGAAGGCAGGGAAATGTTCTTGGTGGGGAGCAGGGTGAATAAAGTGAGAAGGCAGGGTCACCCAAGGAAGCTGTGTTTGGGAATTAACAAAAGCAGGAGGCCTGGAGGGAGGCATCTGAGATAAGAGAAAATGCAGGGTGGAGCCGTATTTCAGTGGAGACCAAGCTCTGACTAAAAGACTGCTGCGCTGACCGTGGTGTCCCAGGGACCCACTGATGGTAAAGCCACCAAAAATAGCCCTGAGAGAGTAAATGAGGAAGACCTCTGCCAGTCCTGCCCATGTGGGGGTCTGGGTGGGATCTGCTGCTTCAAGCCCTTCACTGGCAGCCAGCAAAAATTCAGAGTCCTAGTCCTGTAATTTTCTTACGCATGTGCCCAAGTGCAGGTGTTTGTAGGAACCAGGACTCTGAGTGTGTGTGTGTGTGTGTGTGTGTGTGTGTGACTGTCCCTTAGGAGGCATCTGGATCAAGGAGGGATGGAGAGAAGGAAGCCCCTGGAAAAGGCTCAGCATCCTGTGAGATCAGAATTCCAGGGTTGCTTAGAAATGGCCAACCAGGAGGCATGTGCAAATCAGATGTAAGTGATATGCAAATGAGCAGGCTGCTTTTTCCTGGCTTGGGCCAGGGCCCCAGGAGTCCTCCTGGAGCCCTGGGGGCAGGAGGAGTGGAAAGTGAGACTCTGGGAGTGCTGGGAACACAGCTCTTTGACGCCTTGGTCCTTCCCAGCTTAGGGCTTCAAACCCCATGAGAGACCCCATGGCCACAGAGGCTTCCAGGAGCCACCTGGCCTAATTCCCAGCTGTGGGTACAGTGGGAAGGGAGAAGGGTGAGAGAGCTGCAGGAGCTGCATTCGGGAGCTCCCAGACCCTCCGCGGAGAATGGATGTCACAGTGACAGCTGGCCTGGCCTGCATTCACTGGTCAGGCGCAGTTGTTCGGGCGCCAGGGCAAGGGATCAAGGGCAGACAGAAGGCCTGGAGGTAGGTGTGCAGGGCCGCTGGGGCTTCCTCTAGTGCTCAGAGCACAGACTGATGGGATGGAGCTGGGGAAGCCTCCCACAGCCCTCCCACCCCCTCCTTGCGTGCAGGGAGGGCTGAGCACCCAGCATGACTTCATGGGGCTGAGATGGGGCCCAGGCTCCCCACTCTGCAGGGGTCAGCATCCTGACTCATGCACATGTGCTGCCCTCACAGTGTACACACCTGTACCTCATAGCCTTGCAGACTCTGCATAGCCTCAGCGTGGAGCGTGCTCACCAGCACCAAGGACCATGCACCTGGCACACCCAACCCCCAGGCCTGGCACCCGGACCAGGACAACTGTCCAGATGTGCATATGTCCTCCAGCAGGGCTTCCACCCACCCACCCACCCCTCTTCCTTACTCCTGTGCTTCTGTCTACGACAGGCCAGGGGCAGGGATACATGATTTCCTTACTCTCACAAGCCCCCGACATACTGTTGGACATGCTATCTCTGCTTCCCTGATCCAGTTTCAGATTCACAGGCAGTTGGGGTTCCAGCCACCAGAGATGGGATTGGGGGTTTGCCTGACTCCTGGGTCATTTCTCCACCTGACAGGTCTTTTCCCTGAGGCAGGGCCTGTGACTCCTTCATTCTGTTAGGGCCCCTGAACACAGCTGTGTGCCCCTTATTAGATTACAGCAGGGGTGTCAAAACTGTGGCCCACAGGCCAACTGTGGTCCACAATCCATTGTTAATTGGCCCGCAGCAAATTCCAAAAATGTATTTAGTTTACTTAAATAAACCAGGTGAGGTAATACGTACTTCACCTCCAGTGAGTGGCCCGGCTGTTTGTGTATTTTACTGCATATGGCCCTTGGTGAAAAACGTTGAAAAAAGTTTGGACACCCCTGGACTAGAGCTTTCTGTGGTCATCAGTTCCTGTCCCACAGTCAGGAGCTTCCGGAAGGCAGGGCTGTATCTGCCCCATCAGACATACTGCCACGCCCCTCCGAGCCAGCAGGAGGTTCTGAACAGTCCTTGCGGTGAGGGGTGTGGGGTGAGTGGACAAACAGCTTTGCCCCATGACTAAGCTAAAGGTCAAAAGTCAAACCTGATGAGTGCTGGGAAGGGAAATGCAGCCTGCCTAGGATGAAGTCCCCATGCTGGCTACACAAGTGACAGGTATTTCCCAAGGTTGCCTTGGCCACGGGTCTCTTCTGCTGTCCAGTCAGATGGAGCCCTGGAAAGCAGTGACACAGGGCCTGTCCAAGGGCTCATTTCCTCCCAGGAAGTCCTTCTTAGTGTCACCCTCGAATCTCTTGTGCTGTGACATTTCCTCTCATTTGGCTTCATGGGACTCTCACATGAGGTAACTCCCGACCTTTCAGTTTTCCAAGATATATTGTCTCCGTTGGAATGAAAAGAAAAGGTGAGGGCCAGAAGGGATTGCAAGACCATCCCAGGCCCATCACCTCATGGGAAGTAGGCCAGTAAAATGGAAGAGCCTTGCCCACGGCCTCTAGGAATTGAGAGCAGAGGCTAGGGGTCCTCTCTCCCAGCTCTTTTTCCCAGACCTTCCTTGTTCTAGCAACCTCTCCCGGGTCTTCTTCCAAACCCGGTCCTTCCTTCAGGCCCCTCCTGAGGATGAGTGTGGACCGTCAGCCTCTGCCCAGCGCCCATCTAGCCCCATGCAGCAGTCACCCCCTGACCCCAGCAGCTGAGTGAGCCCACAGCTGGGGGAAAGCAGGCCATTAGGGCTAGAGCTGGGGGGAGGGCGGGAAGTGGGCAGTAGGTGGTGAGGGCGAGGAAAGGCCATGTGTGGGAGCTGGTCCTCCCTTGGCCCAGCCACACCCCTGAGGTGCATCTGAGAAAGCGCAGGTGACCCTGCTGCTCCCAGGAGCAGTGGGCTCAGTTCAGGAAATGGCGGGTAGCTGATGAGTATTTCAGGATGACACACTCCCCTTTCTTCCTGGCCTCTCAGGAATGTGGGAGCAGGCAGGCGCCTGGTGGCCGGACAGGAAACAAACCCTCTCTTAGGGAGTCTCCAGCCTCCTGGAGAAAACATTGCCCTGGCCACAAGCATCTCCAGCGTGAAGAGGAGACAGGCCCCTGCCCTCAGGGAGCTCAGGTCTAAGGCAGATAGCTCGGCCCACTTCCATAACTCATAAGCCGTCTCTCCCAGTGTGGTTTGTTTAATGTCTGTTTTTCCCTCTGGCTGGCGTCTCTGTGAGACCCATTCTCTGGCTTGTTCAGAGCTGTCTCTCGCACCCAGCACAACGCCTGGCCCCTGGCTGTGGAGATGTGTTGAATTGCACGGTGCGGGGAGACTCATAGTCCAGCTCCCAAGGAGAACCCAGTTCTTCTCCCCTCTGCAGGTCCAGTCAGTCACAAGCAGCTGCTGGTTTGCCTCCCAAACACAGACTTGGCTCCTGCCTGGGCTCCTGCTTCCACCCCGGCCTCTCAACCCCTGCCCTGGGGCCAGCGCTTCCCATCTCTTTTCCTCAATGCAACAGCGTGGTCCTCCCCAAACCCACATCTGAACAGTCACTTCTGGACCCCAAGCTTCCGTGGCTCCCCAGCACCCCAGGAGAATGTTCCAACTCCCTGTCCCAACTCCTCTTACAGGTGGTCTCAAAGGGCTTCCCTACTCATCCCAGCCTCAAACATTCTCTCCAGTAGCCCCGCGCCTCTCTTCCCCCTCTGCCTGCCTGCAGATGAAGGCTGCCTGTGCTCTGCGGGTCCTGTGTGTCTCTGAGCACTTGTCAGCCTGTGAGGTCTTAGGTGCAGGGCCTGGTGCCTGCTGGCCTTTCAGTCTCTACACACCAGGACAGACGAGAGAGCACAGCCCTTCCCACGCTGCCTCCAACGCCTGAGTTCCTTCCTGTCACCTGTCACAGCCTGGGATGATCTCCCTTGCTGATTGCTCACATGTTCAGTGTCCGCAGGGGCCACTAGAGGGTGAGTTCAAGATGGCTCAGACATTGTCTCTACCTGGAGCTGCTTGGCACTGCGACTGTCAGGATAGCTGGTAGCCGTGGCTGAGCAGTTACTGTGTGCCCACACCAGTCTAGGGGCCGTGCACGTATTACCTCCTTTCCTCCTCCGAGCCTGGGTGAGGCAGCTCCTACACTCGCTGACGTCTTAGAAATGGGTTCACAGTAACTTGTCCAGGGACGCAAGGTTAGTGGGTGAGGGGCTGAGACGGGACCCCAGGCTTCACCTGCTGTGCTGTGCTGCCTCCAGAGTAAGGCAACACTTGTGGGACACAAAGGTGGAGCCTCCTCCAGACCTTGCCACCACCATTTCTCCTGCTTCTGCCATTCCTAGACCCATTTCCTGTTTCTCTGCTTGGAAGGTGAGGGGGAATTGGAGATCAGAGGGGGACAGTCAGCAGCCGCGATGCAGATGCCCAGAGCAGTGACCAAGTGAGAAAGTGGGAACAAGGTCAGACAACAGAAAGAACTTTCAGACCCTGGCTCCTTGGGGACAAGACCTGTGTCTTATTTCTGCAACAATGAATGAATGAATGAATGAATGAACCTATTCCCTGGGGAGCAAGGAAACACTCTCCTTGTCCAGCCAGAAGAGTTTACTGGGATAGTTGAGGAGCGGGGACATCTGGCTAGAGGGCAAGGAAATGGCAGGGGTAAGTACATGGGAAACTTCTTGGAGCTATGCTGGGAGAGAAGGGGTTAAGCCTCCCACCCCCGTGGCCAGCCCGCTGGCTCAGGCCTCTGACCAGTGTATGCTTTGGCTCAGGGAGTCCGCTGTTTGTCTGAGGTGTCCCCTCTTTGCCCTCCTTCCCATAGCTATTGGCAGGCCACTGTCCCACAAGCAGGATGGCCAGCTGTGCAACTGTCTGGTGCTATGTCTGGGTCAATGCGGTTGAAAAATCTGGGCCTGGGTGTGCAGAGGGGTGAAGGCCCCAGGGACCTCTCAGGACTTGGGGACACATGGTTGTGCCTGGCTGGCTGGCTGTGGGTCTCCGTGCCTGGGCAGGAAGGTCGGTGATCAGGTGCTTTTCTTTCACAGTGTGTGAAGGCAGAGGAGTGTGCTCATTCGAGCTGGGCACACAGGAGTACGTGTGTGTGGCCCTTGCTTGAATTAGGTCGAGAATAAGTGCAGGGAGGCTGATTTTAGACTGAATCTGCATTTTCGAGAGCAGGCAAGGAGCTCCCCTGTTCTTTCTCTTTTCACTTCTGGGCTGTGATACACCGGCCACTACCAGGCCTGCCCCCACCCCACTCGGCCTCTGTAGACTCGCCAAAGTAGGTCAGAGCCCCATAATACCCTATTTTTTCTTTCTAGCTCATATTCCAGATGTAATTGATGATTTGGTGAATGTCTGTGTTCCTGACTTGTCTCTAAAATCCCTGAGGTCCCCTCTCTGCTGATTCAATATTGCATTCCCAGCGCCAAACTCAATGTCTGGCTTGTAGTGGGAGCTCAATACAGAGAGGGAGACGGGGCTCTCAGGAGGGGTCCCTGACAGGATATCACCACAGAAGTCTGTGTTCACTGCTCCCTCAGCTCGCCCTTCTCTGCTTTCTAGTCAACAGCCATATCACTCCCCAAGTTCACTGCCGTTAAGCTGTCCCTTCACCAGAACAGCCCTTTCCCCTGCCTAGCCCCACCTTGGTTGTCTCCTGAAATCCCAGCATAGCCAGCTCAGAGTATCTCTCCTCTGACAAGCTTTCCTGGACTCCCTGAAAGGTCTAAAGTACCTGCTTTAGGGTTGGCCTCCCCGTTGAGGACGGGAGTCGCAGCGGCCAGGGTCAAGGCCTCACCAACCCGTATATTCCCAGCATGACTTGTGCACATTCAGCAGCTCTGTTTTGAGTGAAGGTCGAAGAAAGAAAGGGCCCACACCTGGCCCTTCCCTGGGCTATCGGCAGGCTCCCTGTTTCACAGTCCAGAGACAGCTGAAGTCTGCGGGAGGAGGCAGTGATGTAGCAAAGCCCCGCTGTGGCTGGGGTGGCAGAGGCGCACTAAGGTGACCCCCAGTGAGTCACACCCTCGTATAATCCCCTCCCCTTGGGAATGGGCAGAACCTGTGACTTGCTTCTAGCCAAGGGAATATGACAGAGGTGAAGGGGTCTTGAAGATGTAATTAAGGTTCCAAATCAGTTGATTTCGACTTACCAAAAGTTAAATGATTCCGTTGGGCCTGGCTTAATCAAATAAAATCTCTTAAAAGGGGGATTGAGGCCCTTCCTGAGGTCGTGAGGTCCTCTTACTGAGCTCCAGAAGAAACCTGTCCTGTAGTGAGAGGGCTGGGGAGCGGGCCACGTGGCAAGGAACTGTGGGCAGCCTCCCGGAGCTGAGCGCAGCCCCCGCTGGCAGCCAGCAAGAAAACCAGACGCTCAGTCCTGTAGCTGCAGGCACTCAATACAGTCAATACGTGTGTGAGCTCAGGAGAGGACCCTGAACTCACGAAGCAATGCAACCTGGCTGACACTTCCCACAGCCCAGTGAGACCCTGAACAGAAGCCAGCCATAAAGCTGGACCCAGACGCTCACCCGTGCAAACTATGAGATAAAAAATGCGTGTTGTTTTAAGTGACTCAATTTATGGTAATTTGTTACTGGGCAACCGATGTGAGTGGACTTAAGAACAACCAGCCTTGAGAGCAACGCTGTGGGGAGGGTCATGGGGTGTGAGAGGACCCTGGGTAACAGGAGGCTGCTTTCAGGCCTCGTGTGACCACACCGGGGGCTTACCGTGTCCAGCCCCTGCATGTCTCCATCTCCAGAACAGACCTAGCCTCCCAGAGCCTTGGCCTGTGAGCCGATGTGGAATCCAGCTGGTCTCAGTGGGTGACTTGGGGGAACATGGTTTGAGGGTTGTAGTCTCTGGGTGTCCTTGAATTCAGACCAAAGTTGGGATAACTGTATCCCAAACACCGCCCCCCGCCCCAACCCTAACACCAACTGTAAGGCCCCAAATTACCATAGAGGCAGGTGAAACACGGATTCTGCCCCCTCACAATCCCCCTCCAGATCCCAGGCGCCCGCCTGTGGCCCAGACAGCCCTGAACAGACAGCTGCTGCTCCCCTCGGCTCTTCTCCTGTTGTTGGGACCAGGCAGGCTGCAGGCGAAGAGTTCACAGCCTCCATGGACGGCTGGCAGCTGGGGCTCCAGATGTGGGGGAGCTCAGAGCCTGGGGATAGTGTTACACCCAAGTGGCCAGTCTGCTTTCCCAGGAGAGATGGGGCTGTTGAGGGGTGTCTGGGATTGGAGAATCCGGGGGAGCCATTTCCTACTCCACACTCCCCGCCAGCTCTGCTCCTAGGCCTCTGTGTCCTGGGTATGGATAACTTGGAATCAGCTAAAAGCAGAGCTTGGTGAGTGGCCCTGGGTCTCCAACCAATAGGAGTGCAAACTGCCACCCACTTTGGGTCTTTCCTGTCCCCGAAGAGAACCTGACCCAGATGTCCTAAGACCTTGCCAGAAGCCTCCAGCCAGAGCAGCTGGTGAGAGAAGCCTGACCCCCTCTCCAAACCCTTCCTTTTGTCCACAGTGAATACACCAGGATTTGGTTTCTCCACTGACACTCCCACCCCCAGCCCAGCCTCTGGCCCAGGGCTCCCATCCATCCTGTCTCAGGCTGCTCCTCCCCAGGTGCAGACAAAGAAGGCAGCTCAGGTTCCCTTGTCGGGGCGCCTGCCCTTTGATCTGCCCCCTCCTCCTGCCTGGGGGTCCTGGGGTGCCCGGGGAAAGCTGTCCAGGGACGGGCACCCAAAGATAAGATCTGCGATGGGAGGGAGCCCAGGGGACAAGGGACTTTCAAAGGGCGGTGACAGCCTCCCGCCCCGCTCACCTCTGCCTGCTTACCTGGGCTCCTGGTCTGCCCGGCTGCTAATGTTCCCTCCGGTCCTTGATTCCCCATCGGGCCCTGCTTGGGACATTCTTGGAGCACTGATACTATCAGGCTCTCCACCTTCACAGCAACACTTTGGGGCAATGCCCATGGCATGGAGCAGTGCCTATCAAAATGGGACCCCAGACAACCTGCAGCAACAGAATCACCTGGGGTTCAGAGGCCCATCCCCAGCCCAGCCCTGCTGAATCTGAATCTCAAGGGGGGCTGGGCGACTGCACATGCAGCAAGTTGCCAGGTTGACACCACGGGGGCCCCCCACTCCCCATCCCTAGAATATGCGGGCGCACAGTAATGCGTCTACCACCAGCTGCCTCCTGGCCCCCAGCCCTCAGCAGTACGTGGGCCCTTGTGGGAGCTCTGGGTTCCTGTGAGGCTTCCGGGCTGAGCTTCTCACAACACAGGGGCTCCACGTAGCCTCCTGGAGGGAGCAGCCCCTCTGGGCCCAGGGAAATCCAGTTCTGCCCTCCCTTCTGCTCCTCCTGGGGGCTGAACCTCAGGCTGTGCCCCTTGGCCTGAGCCCCATGCTAACCCTTCCCAGCCCCCCCCATCCTTGCCAGCAGTTCACAATTTGCACTCCAGGGTCAGACAGAGTGGGTTCAGCCTTGGCTCCACCAAGCACTGGGTTGTGCTGTGGGATGACTCCCTGGGCCTCTCTGCTTCCCACCCCTCTTCGATCTGCTCTTCTCTCCCTCTAGCCATGTGATTTTTCTCTCCCCTAAATTCATTTTCTTCTTCTTTTCTATTTTCTGCCCACATGTCCCCAAACATCCCCTGTCCTGTAGTCACCCCCTCCATACCCCACACACTTCACTCTGCCCACGCGTTCTTGCCTTCCGGTGCCCTGGCAGAGTCACCTTAGACTCAGCGAGGAGACATGTGGGGCAGGGAAAGCAGCCAGAAGTCTTCATTAACTGCAGGAGTTAAAGCTGGAAAAGACTTTAAAATCCTTTAGTTGCAGTTTCTGCTCAGGTTGGAATAACAGGAACTACATTTTCCCTCTCAAAACAGTGAAAAATAACCACACGGAATATGTGAAACAAGGTATCAAGGCACTGGACATCAGGCCATGAGGGGCAGCAATCCCTGAGAGATAGGAAACAAGGAGCTGGGCTCTAAACTTCCCCAGCTTCCTGTCTGGCAAGGGATTTCAAACTGTGCCAGGAGGAGACAGACTGAAGCAGAGCCTGGGGGGCTCCCACGGAGGAGGAGTGGAAGTCAGAGTTTCAATGTCAAAATGATCAACTTGTGCGCTTTATGTTGTGCAGTTTATTATATGGATTAGGTTGGTGCAAAAGTCATTGCAATTTTTGCAATTATTTTTAACCTTTTAACTTTTGCACCAACCCAATAAATTATACCTCAACATATTAAGAAAACCTTAAAACTCAAAAAAATCCTCTGTTAAAATTTCTAAGTAAAACAACTTATTGAAACATTTGTTATTTTTAAGTAGGTAATATATGTATGCATATGGTTAAAAAAATTAAATAGCCTAGAACATGATCAACGTGAAAAACTTCTCCCTGTCTCACCTGGAGTCCTGCTCCCCAGAAAAACTTTGAACCAGTTTTAGATATGATGGTGATTGTCTTCTTGTCTCTAATTTTTATACTGTTATTTAAAAATATTTCATTCACTTCTCTTCCTTGACCTGTCAACGTCAGACATTCTCAATGGATTGCCTTTGAGGATTGACAAGGATTTGGCTCTCAATCTCCCAATTACTCTTCTCCCAAATGTGGCTACACGCCACTGTTCTCAGACCCTCCACTCCGCATCCCTGCAACATCAAACATTACCTGTCAGGATTATGTCTGTGCCTTGTTTAGCCCACTGTGAGTGGTATCTCCTGATTCTCCACTTTGGCGGTGAGGACACCGGTCCCCACCTCTCATCTCTTCCTTCCACTCCTCGGCTCCTGGGAGCTATACTTTTGACATCAAGTCATTGGCATTTACCTTCTAGGCTATAACCACAGACAAATCTTCTGTGATTTGTCTAAAGTTTGATCCTTGCTAAAACAACAAACAATAACAACAGACAGTACTTGGCTATGTAAATATTGTTCCCTGCAGAGCCCAGTGGTGCTCTATGATACAGTGTGACTGTGACAACCCTCATCATTTCAGGGATTGGGAAATGGAAATCAGAGAGGTTCAGTGTTTTGTTGTAGGTCACACAGCTAGTGAGGGATAATAATGAAACCACCTTTTCAGTTTTCAGGAACCCGGCTTCTAAACCCTCAGTTACTCTGGAGGGAGGGAGACCAAGGTAGTGGCCATCTGATTTGCAGTTAGCAGTTGGGGTGAATCGGAATCAGTGATCACCAAGATTCTAAGCCTGCACAGGTGAAAGGGTCATCAATTAAGAACAGAGTACTAACAAACAATCTGCAAAGGCCGATAATTACTAAAGAAATTAATTCAATAATTCATCCCATTTCAAAACAGAAAGCATCAGGCCTAGATAGGTCACTGGTGAATTTCACCAAAATTTAAGAAAGAAATTATAGCAGTCCTCTATAATCTCTTCCAGAGACAGAAGCTGAAGTAATACTTTCTAACTCATCCTACAAGACCAGCATTACCCTGATACCAAAACTAGACAAAGACATTACAAGACAAGAAAACCACAGACCAATATCTCTCATGAGCATAGACACAAAATCCTCAATAAAATATTAGCAAATTGAATTTCACAATGTTTAAAAAGAATTATGCACCATGACCAACTGGGATTTATCCCAGTACGCAGAGCTGGTTCAGTATTTGAAACTCCGTTAATGTAATCTAGCATATCAACAGGCTAAAGAAGAAAAATCACATGACCATATCAATAGGTACAGAAAAAGCACCTGACAAAATTCAACACCCATTCATGATTTTAAAAAAACAACAACTATCAGTAAATTAGAAATAGAGGCAGAAGGTCATTAATTTGATAAAGAATATCTACAATAAAACTATAGCTAACATCATACTTAATGGTGAGAAACTCAAAGCTTCCCCCTAAGATCAGGAACAAGGCAAGGCTGCCCCTCTCACCACTGCTTTTCAGCATCATACTGGACGTCCTAGTTCATGCAGTAGCAAGAGAAGAAATAAAAAGTATTGAGAAAGAAGAAATCAAGTGCCTTTGTTCACAGATGACATGGTCGTCTAAATAGAAAATCTGAAAGAATCGACAAAAAAAGCCTCCTGGAACTAATAAGTTGACTATAGCAAGGTTGCAGGATTCAAGGGTAATATACAAAAGGCAGTCACTTTCCTACAGACCAGCAACGAACAAGTGGAATTTGAAATTAAAAACACTTTAATTTACTATTTACATTAGCATCCCCTCAAATGAAATACTTAGCTATAAATCTAGCAAAATATGTATAAGATCTATATGAGGAAAACCACAAAACTTATAAAAGATATCAAAAGAGAACTGAATAAATGGAGAAATCATTCATGTTCATGACGAGGAAGGCTGAATTTTGACAAGATCCCAATTCTTCCCAATTTGATCTATGGATTCAAAGTAATGCCAATCAAAATGCCAACAAGTTATTTTGTGGAAACCAACAACCTGATTCTAAAGTTTATATAGAGAGGCAAAAGACCCAGAATAACCCACTCAATATTGAAGGAGAAAAACAAAGTTGGAAGACTGATACTGCTCTTTGAGACTTCCTATAAAACTATGGTAATCAAAACAGTGTGTTATTCGAAAAAGAACAGTCCTATAGATCAAGGAATAGAACAGAGAGCCCAGAAACAGAGACGTGTATATACAGTCAACTGATCTTTGACAAAGGAGCAAAGGTAATACAATGGAGAAAAGATAATTTTTTCAACAAATGGTGCTGGAACAACTGGACATCCATGTGCAAAAAAATGAATCCAGACAGACTTGACATCCTTCACAAAAATTAACTGAAAGGGGCTCATAAATGTAAAATGCAAAACCATAGAACTCCTGGAAGATAACGTAGGAGAAAACCTAATTGACCTTGGGTATGGCCATGACTTTTTAGACGTAATACCAAAGGCACAATTAGAGAAAGAAATCATTGATAAGCTTGACTTCACTAGATTTAAAACTTCTGCTCTGTGAAAGATAATGTCAAGAGAATGAGAAGACAAACCCCTGACTGGGAGAAAATATTTGCAATAGACATATCTGATAAAGGACTTACCCAAAATATACAAAGAACTCTTAAAATTCAACAATAAGAAAAGGAACGACTGGATTAAAAAATGGACAAAAGACCTTGAGACACCTCACCAAAGCAGATAGCACAGATGGCTAGTAAGCATACATAAAGATGTTCAACGTCATATGTCCTTAGGGAATTGCAAGTTAAAACAAAGACATAGCACTACAATATTAGAATGGCCAAGTTCTAAAACACTGATACGGCAAATGCAGGGAAGCATGTGGAGCAAAAGGAACTCGCGTTCATTGCTGGTGGGAAATGGCACAGCCACTTTGGAAGACAGTTTGACAGTTTTTCACTAAACTAAACATACTCTTAACATACGACCCAGTGGTTGTATTTACCTAAGTGAACTGAAAACTTATATCCACACAAAAACCTGCACATGGATGTTTATAGCAGCTTTATTCATAATTATCAAAAACTTGGAAGCAACCATGATATCCTTCAGTAGATGAATGGATAAATAAACTGTAGTATAATCCATACAATGGAATATTATTCAGCACTAAAAAGAAATGAGCTATCAAGCCATGAAAAGACATGGGGGAATCCTAAATACATATTACTAGGTGAAAGAAGTGAATCTGAAAAAGTTACATACTGTATGATTCCAACCATATGATATTCTGGAAAAGGCAAAATTATGGAGTCAATAAAAGGATCAGTGGTTACCAGAGAGTGGGGAATGGGAGGGGAAAATAGGAAGACCACAGAGAAATTTTAGGGCAGTGAGACTATTCTGTGTGATACTGTAATGGTGGATACGTGTCATTATATATTTGTCCAAATTCATAGAATGTGCAACACTAAAATGAACCCTAATGCAAATATGGACTTTAGGTGATAATGGTGTGTCAATGGAGGTTCAATGGTAACACATGTGCCACTGGGGTGCAGGATGTACATAGTGGGGGGACGATGTGTGTTGGAGGAAGAGAAACAGAGGGTCTAGAGGAACCCCTCAATATTGCTGGAAACCTAAAACTGCTCTACAAAATAAAGTTTATTAATTAACAACAACAACAAAAAGAATAGAACACTGAGAGAGGAACTTTTGTTGTTTGTTTTGGGAGAAGTAGTGAAGATAAAGAATGAATTCTTGTATCTTGAGCACGTTGAGTTTGAGATGTTGGTAGCACATGCAAACGGCAGTATCTAACAGGCAACCAGAACAGCAGGTCTGAGGAGAAGTGGTGCTGAAGTAACAGACTTGGGCGCCATTTAATGTGGGATGGGGGCCACTGTGGCACTGGGTCATGTGACCCAGGAAGACAGCGGGGCCTAGAGAGAATAAAGGGCCCAGAGGGGACCCAGAAGCTCTGGGCCTGAGGCAGTGGGCAAAGGAGTTGGTGCAGAGACAGTTCAGTGCCCTGGCAGCTCTGGGAGGACAGTGTTTCGGTTTCCGGGAGGGTATGTCCCGCAGAGCAGCAGGCACAGGAAGCCTGGGAGTGCGGAGGTGGATCCCACCAGGAGGGAGGCCAGCTTGGGCAGGAGAAGGGTAGGGGGTTGGAGGAGAGCAGGGTGCTGTTGGTTGAGGGCAGGAGGAAGGAGAGGTGAACCTCTTTTACCAAAAATATCGAGTTTGGCAGGGAAGGTGAGAGGATAAGAGATTTGAGAGGGTGTGGGGGGGCTCAGAGGTGTTTATAGGATGAGGAAAGTGGGAGAGTGTTTATAGACTGAGGGGCCATAGTCTTCAGACAGGATCCAGAGCACAGGTGGAGGAATAGGGACTTTTTCACGGGTTGTTTCAATTTATTGTAGAAAAAGTGTTACACCATTTAAAAAAATTTTTTTGGAAACACCCATAATTCTACCTCTCACCTTGTTCAATGATTCTGTTTTCC
Organism: Rhinolophus sinicus; assembly: GCF_057876585.1. Taxonomy (NCBI): domain Eukaryota; kingdom Metazoa; phylum Chordata; class Mammalia; order Chiroptera; family Rhinolophidae; genus Rhinolophus; species Rhinolophus sinicus. Next base: position 36,311,634 of record NC_142512.1, read on the forward strand.
TCTGATGTCAAGAAGTTTTTCCTGGCAGGGAGAGGAAGGGGATCCAAGGAGGTCCTTTCCTAAGACCTCCTCCTTCCCGGGGGTGAGGAGACGAGGGGCTGGCCTCTGAGGACTCCCCCCAGCCCCGAGGGGGTTTAATATTGAATCCATCAGACATGAGTGAAAACACTGTGCCACCCACAGCCCAACCCACCTCCCTCACCGGCTCCTGGCGCCTGTCCCCACCCCTCCTGCTCTCTTCCCTGGGCTACCCCTTCCCAGGGCATCACCCTGAGCCCCACTTTTGTGGAGGGTGGGAAGGGCAGCGGTGCTAGTGTGGGCCTAGGCGGTAATTGAATCCAGGGGCCTTGAGACAGGCCAATGGCTTTTCCCGGCCTAATTAGAGGGATTTTTTTTTTTTCTTAAACCCAGGAAACAAATCCATATGGTCTGCGATTGTTTCTCAGGCTCTTGAAGTCGTAAATGTCGTGGGCTTTTTAGCACTGGAGGATTGGGACGGGGGAGGGCCCACAGGCTTAGGTTTCTCCACTAGAGCCTAGTCTAGGGTCTGAGGACTCCAGGGGTCCTGCGTGGGGGGGTAGGGGGGGAGCGCCACCCCCCCATTCAGCCATCTCAGCTCCCTCTGCGAGTCCTGGCAGGCGGTCTTCACCCCCAGCCATGCAAGCCTCCCCTTCTACCCCAGGCCTTTCTCTGGCCAAAAGCCCTCCCCTCAACCCAGCCATTCTTCCCTGCCTGTCCTGTCCAGGCATGTCACCTGCCCTCTCCTCCCCTCCTACTCCCTGCACCGATGCCCACTGCCCTTTGTCTCTTGGCTGCCCTCCAAGTATGACCTGCTTCCACCCTCAGACTGGGAGCTGACCAGAGACAAAAATCATGTCTTCCCCAATAGTCTGAGAGCTTCTTAACAGTTGCTCCGAGCAATTTTTATCTGCTGTAAGTAGCAGAAGACACTGAGGTTAGACCTAAGGCAGGCTGAAGGGAGAGTACAGAGCTTTGCTATTTATTCAGGGATGGCTCAGAGTGCGAGAAAGTCTGGAAGCTGGGAGCCAGACCCCTGAGCTGTGGTCAGCGTGCATCACTGGCCACCTCATTGCACCCCAGGCCTTGGGGCCTCCCCGCTGGGACAGGGCAGCAGAGGAAGGTGGAGAAGTAGGGCTTTGTTGCAAAATAGGAGAGCACTTCCTTTGGTCAGTGGCGAGTGACCTTACTCAGGTCCTTCTAAGCTAGGAGGTCACTTTGGGAGACCTGGGAGTGTGTGGGTGGGGAGCAAGGAGCTTGCTTTCTGCTCCTGAATCTTCCAGAATTTGCTGAGCTTTGGGAATGTGTTTGCAGAGACTATCTTGCCCTTGAGATCCCCCATCTCCAGGGGGTTGTGGGAAGAGTCCGGGGTTTTTGGAGGCCAGAGTCTTTGCCTCCATGGTGTGACTTTGGGAACGTCATATACCTCTCCTAGCCTCAATTTCCTCAATGGGACGTACAATGGGATGATTGTATACTAATAGTTGTTCATCAGACACAGCGCTGGGTGTAGGGGATTAATTAGTAAGAGCCAGTCCGTTGTTCTCAAGGAGCTTACAGTTCAAGTGAAATGAAGACGGGACTTTACTAAAAATCTAAAAAGGGGTTGGAGTGCAGATGGTGTATATGGGGAGAACAGTCCAGAAAGCAGACCGTGCCCGATGTGTTAGTCTCCAGCCCGGGGTCAGCTGCAGCCAAGGTCAGCCATTGTCCCTGACGTTACTTCTCCCTACCCCACAACCTTCCTCCAGCTCCTGCCTAGGAGCCCAGGCTATGTCTGTCTCACAATTGGTGTCTGTGGGTGGCTTCTCTCTCAATATTGTCAGCCAAGAATTGGGGAAGGCATGAGCTGCTGGCCTGGATGGTGTCAGAAGGACAACGTGAATGGCTTTGCCAACGTGTGTCAAGTTGGATTAAGTCACAGGGCTGGCCCCTGTTAATATGCTTCTCTCTCTTCGCGCTCCCTCTCTCGTTATCGTTTTATCCAAGGACTGCTGGGTAGCAGGGTCTCCTTGGTTAGCAGTGCTCTGTCCTCACTGGACAGTGTGAAGGCTCCGTGTGGAATTGGGCCCACACAGGTTGCAGAATGATAGCCTAGACTCACTCCACGGAAAAGGAATGCAGTCAGCATTCCACGAGCTTTTGAGCACCTACGTGCACAAAGTACTGGGGTGCAGTGGAGATGGAGAAGGTCGCAGAGATGAATCAGCTTCTCATTTAATAACAGGTATAAAGCAAGGACCCAAAATGGAACAGAGTCCTTTCTATGTAAAGTGCTGAGAAGATCCTGGGGGAAATACGAGAGGCAGATCCTGAAGGGCTCCCAGGAGGAGCTGGGAAAGGGATGAGGCAGCAGGTAGTCCCAGGGAGAGGGCCTCACGGCAACAGGTGCAGCAGTGAAGGCCCGGGTGGGAAGTGTGGCTGCAGGGTGGAGTTTCTCTGGGGCCTGTAATGCCAGGACGGGGATGATGACCCAGGCTGGTGCTAGATCTCACCTCATATACAGTAGTTTTCAGTTTTACTGCAAATCTCCAAGAGAGCTGCTATTTCTTCCCGTTTTACAGTCGAGGAACAAAGGCTCAATGACGATATGTGCCTGCCTTGCCCAGGATCCCAGAGCTAGGAAGTGTCAAAGCCAGGGTTTAACCCAGGCTGACGTGACTCTGAAGCTCACATCCTTTCCACTTGAGTCCTTGGGTGATGGGGCCGAAATAACCAGCCGCAAAAGTGGGAGCAGAGCTCTGGCAGGTGGGCCTTGAAGCCTCATTTTAGGGACTGGGGAGGACCCAACAGAGCCCAGGGTGGGGAGGGTGTGGGGTGTCTTGAAAGAGCACACTTGTCTGAATCCCAGAATGAGGTGTCAGGCCCTGAGGGATCTCATGGACAGGCAAAGTGCTGGGCAGTCGGGGATGGGCAGAGGGGTCCAGGCTAGATCTCCCGAGGGTGAGCTTCTGCCCCCTCCGCCAGGCCTGGTCTATGTGGCTCTATGCCAGGCTCTCCGTGGCGCCAGCCTCCTGCAGCCTGGGTAGGGGGCTGGGAGCAGAGGGGAGGGGATGCTAGTGGCGGCACCAAGGTTAAGACACCAGGCTCTGAACGGGGATCCCCTTTCTTCTTTCCCTTGTGGGTCCCAGCTGTCCCTGCCACTCTTTGCAGGAGGGGGTAGGGGATTTTGGAAGGGAAATGAGCCTTTGGAAATACCCAGATGAGGTCAGCTTATCTTCAACCTCTGTCCCCTGTCTGAATTCCAATTCCCACCCCAGGCTCCCTGCCTCCCCAGATCAGCCACTTGCCCCCACCTTCATCTCCACTCCAATCTCACTACAACCACTTCCACCCTCAGTCCCTGGGCAGCAGAGTCGTCCTAGCTCACACGGGGGAAGAACAGGAGGTGAGGGTGCTAGGGGACAGACATGGCTCCCAGGTGGGTTCTGCACTTACTATCAGGTGGCTTTAGGCAAATCTCTGGGCGTTAGTTGTCTCATCTATAAAGTGGGTCCAATAATACCTCTGTTGCAGGATTTATGAGACAATCATGTGAAATTACAGCTGTGAAAGTGCTTTATAAAGTTTAAAATGTCATTTGTATCATTAAGCATTGTCTTCAGAGGCCCCAGTTAACAGGCGCTGTGTTGCTTGGTTCACCCACTTAAGTGGCTCAGGTTAGGCCCTATCCCCTAGGGTCCCCTAGGGTCTCCAGGGTCTCTCCCCCACCTCGAGGCTAGACTTGGGGCCCAGAGTCCAGGGAATCAGACTATGGCTCCCACTGATACCCCTTCCCGTCCCCCTATCCTCGCTGCTGGCCTTAAGGGCACATCCCCCAAAGCTTGGACTATGGCCACCCCTTTGTCTTCAATGGAGGCTCTTCTTTGATGGAGGGCTACTTGGCATTTGGGCATCAAATCTGAATTTAGGTCAGCCTGAGACAGCCTCTATGCCAGTCTACCAAGCAGACTTCTCTCTTGCCAAGAAGGCACTGCCATTCTCCCAGATGGGGGAGCCAAGCCCCTGCCCCTGGCAGTCGTGCTCCCTGCCCTTCCCTTGACTAGCCTGGCACCTGGCAGAGGGATGGTGCCACAATCGGGCCTTCCCTCCCTAGCCCCCACCCCTCACTTGAGTCACTGTTCTGCGTTTGCCCTGCTCTAAGGGCTCCTGGCAGCCTCCCTGGAGAGGCATGAGGCAGGCTCCAGCCTGACAGGCATGTGGCATTCTTTGGGCACGTGCCCATCCCATGTGTTACCCCAGGAAGAGGCGGGGCTTGGTGCCCAGAGCTGCCAAGGTGGCTTCTGCATAAACCTATTGTGATTCTGGCAGCTTCTTCAGCCCTGCCCTGGCCTTCAGCCATTCCCCTGGAAGGGATGGAATGAGGATCTCACACGCAGGGCCTAATGGTTGCTTATTAAAGGCTCAAAGAGGTGGCATTTGGACAGGGGTCTAGGTTGTAGTTCTCCCGGCAGAATCCAATACCATTTAGATTTTTAGACAATTTCCCTCTGCATTTTAACTGAACCTTGAGCTCCTTTGAGAACAAGGCACTGGTTCTTGCTGATTAATCCTGCACCAGTGGCAGTGAGATGGATGTGAGCGGGACTGAAGAATGGTTGGGGGGTAGAGGGCAAGAAGGTTGGGCAACAAGAGAGCTAGGACCCTGAGAACCAAAGCTGAACCCCTTTCAGCTGGCTTGGACCCTTGAGGCTGTGGAATTTCACACAGAGGGGCTGGGCTGGTGGAACCAGGCTGTGGAGTCCAAGCTGAGAGGGATGGCTCTGGGTAGCCGGCTTGAAACTTTAAAGCTCCCTGACCATGCAGGTACATCTTACCTCCTCTTCCCCCCCAAAAAGTCCCTCCTTGTCCCAAGAAAGGCCCTATCTCCTTCCCCTCTCAGCAAAGCTTCTAGGAGAAGCTTTCTTATACGCAGGGGAGTCTCCACTGCCTCACCTGCCATCCTCTCCTCCAACCACTGGCATCTGTCTCGGGCACCCCCCACAGTCCAATCCAGGGGCCCATCACAGCTTTCTCCCTCCCAGAGCTCCCTGCAGCGCCTGCATTAGGCATCACCAGCTGCCGCCTCCTGGAAACTTGCTCCTTTCTTATGCTTCTTTGATGCTGCGAGATCCAGGCCCCTCAACTCACTGGCCCTTCTTGATCGTCTCTGCCTCCTCCTTCTCCTTGGCTGCCAGGGCAGAACTCTCTCCCTCTGTCTCAGGGGGGCCTCACCCAGTGGCTGGCAGATGGTTTTAAAAATGTTCCCTGGAATTTCCTGCAGCCCTGAAACTTCCCTGCCTTGTATAACCATGCCTCCTGCCTTCCTCCCTGAACATCCCGCAGACTTTTCAAACTCAACAGGGAACTCCTGCTCCTCCACAAAAGCCTCCTGCAACTCCCCTCAGCTGCCAAAGCTGAAGACTAGGAGTCATGCAGACTCCTCTCTGCCTTGCTAGCTCCCATCTGACCCAGTGCCAAAGCGAGCTCATGCTCCCTTCTTAATATTTCCTGAATTGCTTCCCTCTTTTCCTCCCAACCGCTAGTTCCTGTGCCTGAAGCACCAAGCTCCCAGCTGGCCTTCCTGCCTCTAGTTCCTCCTTCCAGAACACTCTGCTGCCCAGGCAACCTCAGTAGCTCCCTGTCCAGTCCAAGTTCCCCACTTGGCATTTTGGTCCCTACTAGACCTGGCCCAATTTTCACCTTGTTCCCCTCGGTATTTATGCCAATCAAAGATAACTGTTCCCCACTCCCCACTCCGGTGCCTTTGCTTCAGCTATTTCCTCTGCTAAAAATATTCTCTCCGCCTGTTTTCCATCCCCACAATCGAAGTCCTGTCCATCCTTCAAAGCTCAGATCAAGGCCTCCCCGCAGGACCCTCCCTGGGTCCCTACAGCCGTGAGGTCTTCCTCCCTCTTTGCATCCCCAGTGCCTCCTGGAGGCTCTTGCATCTCTATGTCCATGTTGTTTCCTGGTGATTCTCACCAGAAAGACACACCTGGGTTTGGGGGTGGAGTCTTGCTCAGCTTGCTCGGGGAGGAGGAAAGAGCCATCTAAGGTGAGGCTACATTTGTTGTTTTGGTCCCCCCTTTGTAACTGAACCTCAATTCCCCCCCCTCTCAGTCCCCATGCTTCAGGGCATAGCCCTGCCCCAGACATGGAGCCCTGGAAACGGACCTTCTGTACCAGCGGCCTGGGGCTCAGTCTTGTCTCCTGGCCTTAGTCAGTCAGTGATTACGATTCCCAAGGATGGCCAATCAGAACCAAAGAACACCTGAAGGCTTTCGCCTGGGTTCTAGGGCTGAGGTGTTTTCTTTCCCACACGCTTGAACCTGAATTGTCTATGGGAGAAAATAGAGGCGAGAGATGGAGAAGGAGAAACTGGGATCTGGGGTGTTGTTTAAGCCTGTGAATCAAGCTGGGCTTAGAGCCAGCCCTACCCTCTGGACCTTTCATTTCCCACAGACAGCAAATTCCTCAAACCACCTTGGGTTGGGTTTTCTCCCTGGTGTATTGCAAAGAATCCAAACTGTACCCGGGGTGAGAAGAGGGAGGCTCCCCGGTGGCCAGCTTCTGGAGCCCAGCATCATCCCCCAGGAGGCCATAGCGGTCATCCTCCTTCGGCTCTAGGTGTGGCCTGCTGGCATCCCAAGGTCCACAGGAGTAGATGAGAACCATGTGGGCTGCTGACGGAGCCTTAGGCCATGGGTTGGGCCTTGGCCCCTGCAATGTGGACATTGTGCCCGAGGCCCAGGCCAGAGAGTGTTGAGGGCTTCTCAGGGGACATCAGGCTCCCACTAAATAACACAGGACCCCCAGGTTCTATGAGTCACTAGAATATGGGAAGGAGATGGAGCATTCCCAGACTTTTTCAAAGGGAGCAGTCAGTGCAGGGAGGAGACCCAATCCCACCTTTCCTAGGAGCCTTTTGGGAATGCAGCTAGAAACAGCTGGAGCAGGGATCGCCAGGAAAGGAGTACAGGGATTGGAAAGTGCCCGGATGCTGTGGGAAGTGGGCAGGACCGAGTGCCCTAGGAGGAATGGGGGGATGAGAGTCGGAATGTTCCTGAATGTTCTCCCATGATGGAGCCTTAGGGAAACGTTCCTGGCCTCTCCTCTGACATGACTGGAATAGGTAGAATTGAGATGTGGAAATAGGGAAAGCTCTAACTTTCAACTGAGCCTGGGAGGAATCACCGTGTGTGTGGGGTTGAAAGGGCCACTCACGGTCTGCCTTGGGAACAATACTGGGTGCCTGTCTGTATAATGGTGTTGCATCAGCGGCCACACAGGGTGTATGCTGAGACCTGGGGGTCTTTGACAGAGCTGGACAGTGAGCTGGCATCTGGAGCAGGGCCCAGGGCAGGCAGATTGCCGAAGAGGAACCTAGTGTAGCTGGGATGGGTCAGCATGAGGGCGAGGGTATTGGGGCAGTCAGAGAAGAGGGGCAGGAGGCTGAAGGAGCCCTCCTCGCCTCAGCTTTTCTGTACCCAGACGCCTTGGGGCTCAGTCTTATCCCCTGGCCTTCTGCCCACCAGCTGCCACAAAGCTGGGGAGGAATCTGCTTTGCATTATCTGAGGAGCCGCCTCCCCCAGGCATATGGTCAGCAGACCCCCAGCCTGGAGCATCATGGGAAATGTCTTCTCTTGACCCCAACTCTGGCCCAGCTCCTTCTTTCCCTGGAGCACCGGGCTACAGGTTCAGTGGCCCCCACCACACCCCTCCCCACTAGATGTAGAAGCTTTTCACATTGTTCCAAGTCTCATCTCGGCTTCACTGCATTAGATGAAAGGGGCGGGAGGCATGAGGCTTCTGATGGGCCAGTGAAGACAAAGTGTCTCATCCTCTAGCCTAGAGAATGAAAGCGACAAAGAGGTTTCCTGGCTTGAGCGACGAGGAGAGAAGCCTTGTGGGTAGGGTGGGGTGGGAAGGGAGAACTAAAGGCCTGGAGTCCAAGGAGACTGATGACACGGGAAGAGCACAGGAGCATGTATGTGATCTCTGAGCCCGGGGTTGGCTCAGGATGAGTTCCTACTCGAGCTTCCCCATGTGAGCCACAGCCGTACGCGGCTCTGAGCACTGGGCGTGGGGCGAGTCCAGACTGACATGTGCTGTACTAGCACAATACACCCTGAATTTTGAAAACTTAGTAGGAAAAACAATGGAACATAGTTCATTAATAATTTTAAAATATTGATTACATGTTGAAATAATACTTTGGACATATTGGGCTAAATGCAATATATTATTAAGTTTATCTCATGTTTCTTTTTCACTTTCATAGTGTGGCTAGTACAAAATTGAACCTCACACATGTCACTTGCATTGTGCCTGTTGGACAGCGCTGCTTTAGAGCACTTCATTCATTTAGTCAGCAACGTTTTATTGGGTGTTAGCTATATGCCAGGCAAGGTGCGGAAGATTAGAAAGTGAGCAAAACCAGATCCTGTCTCTGGTTTCCTGGAGTTTACAGTAATCAAATAATCACTCAGACGGGTGCCTAATTGCAAAGAGAGATAAGTGGTCTAAACAAAAGGAGTGGAACACGCTGTTCTCTAAATCTGGAATCGAGAAACCTGATGTTGGTCCAGAGTTTGGTGAGGGCTTCCCCAAGGAAGCACTGAACTGAGAAGTAACTGGGGAGAGTGTTTCAGACTGAAGGGGCCACATGTGCCAGGGCCTTGTGGCTACAGGGAACACTGAAGCTGAAGAATTGTAAGATGGCTGGTTTGGGGCAGCACAGAGAATGAGGAAGGGGATGGCTGGAGCAAGGCAGTGAGTCTGGAGGAGTTGGCAGGGGCCTCATGCAGCCCTCAGGGGCCACATTAAAGATGGGAAGCCCATGAAGCATTTTCATTAGCCCTCATGGGGGCATTGGAGAAGGAGGGCTAGAGGTTAGGCTGAAGGAGGGTGGGGGTGGGGATTTGAAAATATTTGGTATGATGTCTTTTCAGGCTTTGCCCCCCCCCCCCCCCGCCCGAGCTCTAGGCCAGTGTCAATCACCTCTGTACCGCCCACCCAAGCTGGTGTGCTGGGAGGAGCTTTTTTAGAATGTCCTCTTTTCACCATCCCTGTGGTCCTTTCTTTACGTCAGGCCACCACTGACCACCTCCCAGCCTATTCTGCCACACCCTCACCTTGCATACTGCAGCCAGAGCTAGGGCTTTCTAAACTGGAAATCTCTCTATGGCACCCGCCTGCTTAAAACCCCTCAGTGGCTCCATAGTGTTCTAAGAATGTAGCACAGACACCTTCGCGTGTCTCTTTATAAGCCCTTCTCCATCTGGCCCCACTGACCTCTCTGCTCACTCTCTGGCCTCCAGGCACAGGAGCTTCCCCAAACCCTCTGTGCTCTGTCCTCTCTCGTCAGGGATTTTGCAGAGCTGGTTTGTCTGCCAGGAATTCTCCTCCCCTGGCTTGTTGACTCCACCCATCCCTAAGGGCTCACCTTCAATGTCTTTGCTAACAAACCTTCCCTAACCCTTGGTAAGGGTGGGTCTGGGTTGGGACAGCCCCCCTTCTGCTCACCCCTAGCATGGCACTCCACACCATATAGGGCCTGTCTGCTGTCTCCTCTTGAGAATGGAAGATGGCTGAAGAAAGGGATTTGTGATTTGTGTCGCCCTTATTCCCACAGGCAGCATCTGGCCCTCCCCCCCAAAATCAGAGATGTTTCTCCCACCAGAATGAGGCTCCCTTAGGACAGCAGTTGTGCCTCCCTCCTCAGGGTAGGGGTATCCTCAAGTCTGGACTGTGCCTCCCCATCAGATGGGAGGCTCCCTCAAGATGGAGATTATCTCTCCACCCCACTGGGTGGGGGTACTTATCCAAGTACCAGCATCATTTCTCCTACTCTCTGTAGCTACCCCCCTTCCTCAAAGCCTCCCAGTCCGGGGGTGGGAGATGGAAGACAGCCGCCCCTCCACCTCATGCCTCACTCTTGGCTGGGGCCCGGCTGGCCTCTCCCAGGATCCTGAGATCAGGAAGGCTTGTTTCCTGTTTTTTCCGGGAAGAGTAAGCCGCCTGTGCCTTCCCCAACAACCACAAGCCAATCACCAGAGGACCTGGCCAAAGGACCAGCAGGGGCTGAGCAGCTCTGACCAGTGTCTGGGCCAGCCTTAGAGTAGAGAACAGGCCTGGGGCTGGAAACCATGAGGCCCTGGGAGCTCCCAGGCATGAGCCAGGCAGGGCTCAAACCCAGGCTGGCAGAAGCTGGGATTGGGACCTGCCTGGGAAAGCCACAGGAAGGGGCCTGCCTAACTCCAGGCTGGGCCAGACGAGCTCCTGTCAGGCCATCTGGAGCCAGACCGTGTGTGTGTGTGTGTGTGTGTGTGTGTGTGTGTGTGTGTGTGTGTGTGTGTGTGTGTGTAAGGGGAGTTCTCTCCAGCCATGTGGGTGGCTGGGAGCACTGGGGTGTGACTTGACCCTTCTAGCAAGCCTCTGGCTCCCCTGTGGTCAGTTTCATTTCTGACATCTGGTCAAGTTCACAGCTGGCTGGCTTCCTACGTGGCCATTTTCACTTTCCCTTTCCAAGATCTGGGGGCAAAGGGCCCCCACTCCTTCCCTATCCCACTTAAAATAACTCCATGGCTACACATGTGAATTTGCTGGATTTCTGTTAAAAATTTCCCGTTTGGTGTGTGTGGAGGGAGGAAGGGGAACAGGACAGAAACTGAGTTGGAAATTATACCTGGGTCCCTGCCACACATACAATCCCCACCAACTCAAACCATGTGTGTTTCCAGAAAATCTTTGCACTAATTTTCTTTCTTTGCTATTTAATGTTCATCATTTATGTTTTATGTGTAAGTTTCAGGAGGGCCCAAGAAATGGTTACACAGGATGCAAAGGGAAGGTGTCAGGGAGTCTGGAGCTCACAGCCACCAGCTAGGGGGCCAAAAGGGTTCCATCTCGGCCCAAAAGGAGACAGGTGGGGCCCCAGAACCAAACACATGCTAAAACATACTTGCCACCCCCCAACGCCCTCCCCAACTGCTGGGGAGGGAAATAAATACACTCAGACTCTGTCCACTCCCAGGTGCACAGGTGAGGGGCCAGCAGGTGAGTTTTTTCCTCTCTTCACAGATTGAAATCCCAGAAGTGCCATCTACATACAACGTGTCCAGTCCCTCACGCAGGGCTGGGAGAACCTGGGCAGGGGAAGGGGTGGCTGTCAGTGCACACCCTGCTTGGGGCTCGTTCATGCTAAATAGAGGGGGAGCCACTCTCATTCCAACATCAAGCAAAACAGGCCAGGAGAGACCTCCAGGCCCCTTCCTGGCACCAAGCTAGGGGGAATACAGTCCTTTGTAGGGTCCTCTGAACTTGGGAGAGACCCTCTAGGGGCTACAGTCTCAGTTCCTTCTTGCTGCATTCCCACATGGTCCGTTTTTCATCACGACCTTCGGGGCCCAGCCAAATCCATGCCTGCAGGGAAGAGGAGGATGGGGGGAGCAGGCCCTTGGAAGACAGGCGCCAGCTCCAACCTCAGTCGTCCTTGGCCCGCCAAACCCGGGGGCGAGGGAAGAGAGAGAGCAGAGTTCAATTCCCTGTGATGCTTCTCTGGCAGCTGCCCCAGGCAGGATCCGGTCCCAGCCCAAGGGAAAGAACTTGTGGAGAAAAGATTTCTCATCCTGTGTGTGTGTGTGTGTGTGTGTGTATCTGTGTTGCAGGTGGGGGGTTCCTTAGTCCCTGACTGACTCTAGGAAAAGACACGGCCTGTGTTGGTTCTGGATCTGTGCCAGGATAGAGGGTACCTACAGATTGGGCCACACCACAGATGCCACACTGACACACCGGAGGGGGGCAGGCAGAGGGAAGCAGTGCCCCTTTCCACAAACCCCAAACCTGACTCAGGTCATAATGGATCACGGGACCAGGCCTTGGGTAAAGCATCCCGTCTCCACTGGGGTTGGACAGGCTTGGAGATGGTGGAGAGTGGACAGGATTTGGCTACAGGACATATTTCCTAGAGGGTCTCCCGGGCCCCCTCTCCTAGCCCTCAAGCAAAACTCAGGCCTGCGCTCCTCATTCAGAGAGGAGGGGACCTGCCCACATTTGGCCACCCCATTGCTGGGTGGCTTTGGGCAAGCCACTGCCTCTCTCTGGGCCTTACTCTTCAGTATGTAAAATGAGGGGGTAGACTAAGTTTTAAAACCCCCTTCCAGCTCTGTCAGGCCTCTGATCTTCATCTTAGGCCAGAGGGGAGGCCTGAGGGGGGCTGAGGCAGCGATGCTGCTCCCTCGGTCCCCAAGTTCACAGTGTAGAGTCCATGGCTCTGGTTCCTTAGTGTCTCCCTCTGAGTGTCTGGGGCCTCGTCATCACCTCTAACACCATCCCTGGGGTCACCCCTCAGGTATGATACCTGTTAAGGTGGGAAGGCCTTGCCCACCTAGAAGTATAGGGCGAAGGAAACAGAAGGCCTGAGATGGTGAGGGGCAGGGACAGGGTGGGAGAGGCAGCAGGGGCGCTCTGGCGCTGCAGAGGGGCTGTGATCAGAAGCTGTGGGACCACGTGGGAGCAGTGACAGGCTGGTTTAGGGGCCCGGGCTCCGCCGCCCTGCCCAGAGGAGCTCAGCTCTGATGCTGGCCCGTGGGGGTAGGCTGGAGCATCAGTCCTCAGAATGTGGGGGCAGGGCAGGGCTTCCCAAGGCAGCTCACACAGGGGACGTGGCTGTAGACTCGCTGCACAGGCTCTCGACAATGTCGGCGCGCTGGATGCGACGCAGGGCGGCCAGGAGGGCATCGAGTGTTGCGCTGTCCTGGGCGGCCCAGCTGGCGAGCAGGGCACGGACCGGGCAGGCCTCATGGGTGAAGGAGTCTATGTGTTCAGGCTGGTAGCCCAGCTCGCCTGCCAGGTGCCGCCAGGTGTCCCCCGCAGAGCCGTTGAGCAGTTTCTCCACCTCCTCCCGCTTGGCTGGTGGCAGGCTGCTGTACAGGCCTCCATCCCCCTTGAGGGCTGCCAAGAACCCAGGGGAAGTCAGACACTACCCGATGGCCCCACTTCCCCCTTCGGGGGCCAGGGAAGACCTGAGAAGGGCCAAGGCATTTGTCCTCCTAACCTGGGAAAGCCCTGAGGGGCTAGAGGCAGAGGGATGGCCAAGATGAGATTCTGGGTGGGGAGCTGGGCTGTGAATGGGCGAGGGGGGGGGTATGCTGACTCACATCCCCTCCCCACCACTAGCCCCCCTCCCTGACCCCCAGCAATTAATCAAGGCAGAGGAGGAGACTGAACTTCTCAGTCCCAGACTCAAGGCTAGCAAGTGTCCTGGAGCTGGGCTATGGGCCACTAATTAGGGGACATAATTAACTACTTGTTCCCCAGAAGTCCAGGGCAGAAGGCTAATTGCAGCCACTTGGGAGAGTAATTAGCCCTAGGGGGGACAATTAGCTTGATGAGTCTGGATGCTCCAATTTGTCAAAGCCTGCATTTCCCAAGTCATTCCACTGAAAAGGGCCTCCCCCACCCCCTCCCTCAGCCGACTCTCCCATCCTACCCAGAGGCACCAGGAGGCAGCCCCTCTGGCAGGCTGTCCTTCCGACAGTCTGCTCTGAATCACGCCTGATGGCCCTGCACCAGCCCCTTGCCCGGCCTCGCCGCTCACCCTGGCCTGCGGCCGTCTGCGTGTGGGACTGCTGGTCATGCAGGCTCTGGCTGTCCACAGAGATGCCGCTGTCGCTGTGGAGTTTTTCTCCCTCGGGTGGGGGCGTCTGGTTCACAGGCCGGCTATTGGCTCCTTGCTTGTTCTGCTTGCAGCTATTCCACCTGGAGCCAGAGGACAGGCCCGGTCTCAGGGTGTGAGATACACGTGGCTACGGTATCTATGCTCTGACGTGTGGGGGCCAGGGGCATGGTACGTGCCCAACTAGGACCCCCGCCATAGCACTAAGTTTCTTTCTCTACGTAGCTGCCCCTGATCTACACTGAAAGCACCGTGAGGGCAGAGTGGCACTCAGGGCGTGGTACACAGGGCAAGTGTTCAATACATGTTCATGGACTGAATGGGGCCTAAATAACGGACTTCCCAGGAGTCTACCCTTGTAAAATACTCGCACATGTGTACAGGATGTATGCAAAGACTTCCTCTGCAATTATAAGCAATAAGAAAAAACTGAAAATAAACTCAATGTCTATCAATGGGAGACTGGTTAAATTATGATCCATCCATATTATTGAATGAGCAGTTACACATGACCAGACAATCTCTATGTCCATAGGAAAGCTCTCCTGAGGGAGAGTAAGTGAAAAAGTAAATTGTAGAGTATGGATAATGTGATCCAATCGATGCTTTAAAAAACCTGCATGTTTACATATAACTAAAAAGTTTTATGTATATGTGTTTATAAATGCACAGAAAATGGCTAGAAAGGATCCAAACAGATTCCAATGAGGAGAGGGGTAGGATTTGGGGAGGTAAAGGGGGTTTGCTTTTTGCTTTACGAGACATTACGCTTGTTTACATTTCCCAAACAAGCATGTGTTACTTTGATAATTTTTCTTTTAAAGAATGAAAAATGCATTTAAACATTTAAAAGGCTTTCCAGTTCTTGCACATCCTGGATTTCTGGATGGGGTGCCCCAGCATCCCAAGTATGACATGGGAAGGAAAAGATACACGCATCCACAGGGAGCTGTGTGGGTAAATGGGGTTCAGGGAATGAGGACATAGGCAGCTGGTAAAGCAAGCTTTCTGTGTGTAGTTGGGGGCCAGGGAGTCAAGGAGGGGTGCGGGGACAGGACAGGGATGACCCCCTTCCCTACCTCCTGCTGACCTGCCGCTCCCTGGAGTAGGGCAGCTGATGGGGAGTGAGGATGAGCTAGATTTGAGTTCAAAGAGTGCGTGCCTTTTCAGGTCCCGGTCACAGTGAAACCCCACCTTGAGAGCAGCCCTTCTGCTGTCTGTTCCCCTCTCTGTCCCCCGTGCCCCTTCTCACCTCTTGAAGGCTATGTAGGCCACGAGGCCCACCACCACAGCGGCCAGGATGGAGCAGTAGACAGGGATGAGGTTGTCAGTCGTGCCGCGTGTCACCACGGGCTGGGAGCTGCCCATCACTGTGGTCACCACATCTGCCACTGTACTGGCCACGGGGTCTTGCTCTGGAGGTACCTCGGGCTCCTGGGTGCTGGGGGCCGTGCTGTCTGAGCCCTCTGAGGGTGTCGACCGTGTAATCCAGCGGCCAGGGATCTCTGGGAGAAAGGGTGGCAGGAATGAGCACCCATTGTCCCCAGCCCCTCCCCTTACGTTCTGACCCACTCAGCGCTTCTTCCCAAGTTCCCAGCCCGCTCCAGGTGCTCCTGTGCCCAGCTGTGATGCTCAGGGGTGAGAGCTGGGATGGCGTGCATGTTATGATGGTGGAGAAGAGCAAGGGCCTGGGAATCATGAGACCTAGGTCCCCTTCGGCTGTTTCTGTGTGACTCTGGATTAGTCCCTTCAACTCTCGGGACCTCCATTTTTCTATCCATAGAATGGGGGTATTAAGAGAGATGGGCACTAAGCTCCCTTCCATCTTGGAGGTAGCTGTGGTCCTAGAAATCTGCCTCCTCTGGGGGCCCAGAAGCCCAGCATGGGGGTGAACACACAAAGAGACAGTGGGCCTCTGTATGCCTCCTGCTGGAATCACTCTGGGAAATGTAATTTCTCTGGCCCTAGGTTGCCCCAATGAGCCCAATAACCCCTGTCCTAAGAAAGGATGAATGTACTCGGGTCCATGCAGGAGGTGTCCTGCCACACCCCACCGACCCAGAGCTGGCACTCAGCCTCCTTTCTGGTCTCTGATGTCCTAGCTCTAGGCTTGGGCAAGGTGGGGGTGCCGGGATGCCTTGCTTACCTCCCGCCAGTCCTTGGATGGCAGCTAGCCTGTTTCTTGCCCTGCATGGCCCTCACATAATCTGATCTTGCCACCCAGGGAAGACAGTGTCAGGCAGCCTGAACTCTCCCTGGGAAGGAAGCAGGCTGCTGGTGGAGAAAGGGCCTACAAAGCAGGTACTGCCCAGCCCCTGGGGGGAAGGAGCCTGTGCCTTGCCACCCACCTAGGCCCTCTCATGCCAGTTGGGCATTGCCAGCCTCCCTGGAAGGAAGGGCACCCGCCTTCTCCTGGCACCAGTGGGTGGGAGTTTCCATTCTGTCACCCTGCCAGGGGCAGTAGGCTCCCGGGTTGTGGGCTCTGGACGGCCTGGGGGTACCTGTCTGGGCAGAGCTGCCTTACTATCCGTCCTCACTTCCCACGCCTGGGGCAGGGAGGGAAAGCAGGCAGGACATGCCAATGGGGTGATGGGAAAGGCACTTTGCTCCCCACTTGGCCCCACCCAACCCCCAATTTGCCCACCCAAGTTGGAGTGAAAGCTGCGCACTGGTCTCCTGGGCCTCCTCCCATCAAGACAAAGATGCTTCAAAGGCCCCCATTTTCAGCACCTTCTGAGGGGTAAGGCCCCCAGATGTGAATCTGGAATCCATCTGGCTGGCATTGGGGAGGGGGCTACCATTCCCCCCACCCCTTCCCATGTCAGTTCTGGGAGTGGGTGGAGGGGAGGGGATGGGGTGGGAAGCAGGGGAGACATAGCCCTGTCTATTGGCAGCCCCAGATAAGGCATTAGACTGCGGTGGGGGGGTCTTCTCTTGCGCTGCTAGGGGACTGGGCCAGCTGGAGGGGCAGCCTGAGCTCTGAGAGTTACCCCAACCCATTGGCTGAAGGTATGGTGGGGGGTGTCGGTGAATCAGGCAATCACAGAGATTTGAGAGCAGTGGGGAAGGGCTGACAGGGTGGTAAGGGACAGACCAGGCTGAAGACAGCATTTTCAGGGCACTTTCCCCACATTTCTCCAACAATACCCTCTGATGGGGGGTGA
The DNA here is from genome assembly GCF_057876585.1 of Rhinolophus sinicus. Taxonomy (NCBI): domain Eukaryota; kingdom Metazoa; phylum Chordata; class Mammalia; order Chiroptera; family Rhinolophidae; genus Rhinolophus; species Rhinolophus sinicus. The sequence continues at coordinate 36,328,477 of NC_142512.1, forward strand.
GGGGATGAGATCCAGATGTGGCCATGTCCACTAGCATTCCAACCTGCTAAGCCCTTGGCAGGTCCTGACAGCCATTTCCTGAATGGGGGCTGCCAGATTTGGGGGCAGAAAAAGGGACCAGGTTACTCCTCCTAAACCCAGGTTTCACTGGGGCAATGGGGTGTGGAGGGGCTTCTACCCTGAGGGTGGGTGAATCACCATGTTGACGTCTGAAATGTATATGTGCAAGAAAGTACAATGCACTGGAGGGGTGGGGGCAACCAAACCAAGAATCAAATTCCATTTCCTGAAATGTTCCCTCTGCCCCAGAGCTGACATTTAACCCTTCAGAGGCTAAAGTGGAAAGGGGCAGAGGGACAGGAGTAAACAGCCCTCAGGGGTACCCTCCTCCTTCAGGGTGGCTGGAAAAGTGGAGTGGTATCTGGGGGGAATCTGTGAACTTCCCAAAAGGCAGAGCCCACCCCTCCCCCAGCCACCTTTCTTTGCTCTAACCTCGCCCCTAAGTCCCCCAACCAGCTGGTCTGGACTTGCCCATGGAACTGTGCCTGTCTGCTGCCAGCTGCTGAAATTCACTCCCTGCTCTGCACTGCACCTGACACCACTTGCCTGTCTCCTGGCCCAGGCCGATCGCCACTAGAGCCACCACATTCTGTACCCCAATCCTCCTCCTAGCCCCCACCCCCACCCCAATGTGGAAAGCTTCGCGCGCACACACACCTGGCCTCAGCCCCGCTTGCCAGTCCTCTCCACCTTGAGCTCCCTGAGCTGGAGATCACAGGATGTGGAAGGAAGGCATGGCTACGTGGGAGCTAGTGTCAGACTAGAAGCTCCCCACGGAAGGGATCTAGCTCCCCACCCCACTGGGGTCTGATTGAAGGCAGAGGCTGTGCTGCCTCCATCAGAATGGGGGATCTCCTAGGAACTAAGTGCTGGGACCTTGTCTCTTTCAGACTGGGGCAAAGGCTGTCTCTTCCATCTAACTTGGGGCTCCCTAAAGGAGGTGTTGTGTTGCCTGCTGGGAGTCAGGGGCACACTGAGGGTTAGGGAATTAGCCAAATGGGTGCCCAACCACAGAGTGATGGAGCGAAAGTAAAGGCACTGTCAACCTCCCCCTGCCATGGAAAAGCCCATCCATTGCTCAAGTTGGATGTCACCAACCAGAGACCAAAAATGTTCTCCCTGGCTGCCATGGTGCTTCCTCTTCCCATCCCAACAACTGCCCATCTCCTTGGGGCCCGTGCCTAGATAAGGGGGGCACATCCTCCTATTCACCCCAGGGGGCTAAGCCTTCCGTGTGCACCCTGCCTCTCCTCAGGCTCCGGGCCCAGGCCTGCTGCTCCCCTTTGTCCTCACACATGTTCTTCCTCACCCCAAAGCCCCTCCCCCACCTTCTTAGTGTTCCCGGAGTCTCCCTGCATCCTTGACTAAACGGTAACAATGACTGTGGCTCCCTCCCCCAGACACAAGTCGAAGTGGGCCAGCCACTTTCTCTAACCCACAGCAACACTGGTAACCACATGACCAGGGAGGAAACTGAGGTCCAAGGCAGGGTGACCCCCCACCCCCAACTAACATTGTTCAGATAGCAAATGACAAGGCACATTCCATCCCAGGTCCCAGAGCCACAAACCACCATGGACGGAAGCCAGGCCTCAGAGCCAAAGGGTCCCAACTCCTGAGGGTTCTTCAGCCTCTTTTCCAGTTCAGAAGGTCTGCCTCAAGGATCAAACATGTCCTGCTCTGTGCTCTAGACACAGTGGCCACTTTCCAGCTGCTTATCTGCAACCTATCCAATCCCCAGCTGGCCGCCACAGATTAGCAAAGCTGGGGAAAGTGAGTTAGAATGTAGTAGCTGCAGCCTGGTGGAGGATGAGGGCTTTCCAAACACTTAGCCCAAAAGAAAGAGTGAAAGGGGGCCATTGGTGAGAAAGATGGGGAGCCACCGCTGCCCTCAGGTTTCAGGAAGGGCGGCGGCTGTCTAAAGGCCACACCTGGCCCTGCCCGCCCCGGCCCAAGGGAGCGCCCTGCCAGCCTGCAGCTGGCCGGCCACCGCTCACCCTCGCACTCCGCGTCGGCCCAGCGCGTGCACTCGCGCAGCTGGCGCTCGGTGTCTTCGCACACAGTGCAGGGCAGGCACGGGTCCACGTGGTTGGCTTCGTCTGAGTACGTGCCTTCGGGACACTCCTCACACACCGTGTTCTGCTTGTCCTGGCAGGAGAACACGAGGCCCGAGCCCGGCTCGCACACGCGGCAAGCCTCACAGCTGCCGGTCGTCTCGTTCTGGTAGTAGCCGTAGGCGCAGCGGCACACAGCGTCATCAGCTTCCACGCATGGCGCCGACATGCTCTGCAGGCCCACGCACTCTGTGCACGGCTTACATGGTTCCCTGGCGCTCACCACATCGGAGAACGTCACGCCTGAGGGCAAATGGATGAGCGTGGGAGCGAGGGCTCAGAATTTAGTTGCCTGCCCTGTGGGCATTGGGACACAGGGGCTGCAGACTCTCCCCACGCCACCTTACCGCCCCACCAGGGCATTGACTCCTTCCTTCGGCCTTGCCCCCCTCATTGACTCCCACCTTCTCCCCTCAGGTCCCTGATCCCAGGTCTTTGAAAGCTCAAGGCTGCCGGCTGGGAAAGAGGAAGGGGACCAGAGAGCCGCATGCTCCAGGCCCAGGAAGCAGTGGCTCTGAGGCTTTGAAGGGTAGCCCAACTGATGCCTGCTAAATTTCTTGGCAAATTCTTTTAGAGAGTTCAAGCCCTGTACTCTTGTTCCCAGCAAGATTAAGGAATAATCTGAGCATGGGTCTCACCCAACCCTCCCCGCAGGCCAGAGATGGGTTGTGAATCCACCCCAAGCCTGGGGCCTTCACCAGGGAACCTCCCCACCTCAGCTGCCCTTTTATGCCTCTCTGCACTGGTGGAGGCTCAGGTGTGGCCTGAACGGGAGTGACTGGAGTTAGACAGCAGAATTTCCCACCCATGGCTCTCCTCCACGCTGCTGAAGGGCTTGGCTATGAGGGTGGGGTTGGGACTCCTGGCAAGCGAGTTCACGTACAGCAGGAGGGATTGAAACTAGAAAGCAAGAAGGACTTGCATACATCATCCTCTGCCCTCTCAAAGGGGAGATTTCCAATCTCACTCTTGACTCATGCTCTTAATGAACGGATGTGAGCTCCAGAATAAGGGGAGCGACAGCCGGGGTGCCGGGGTACTCTCCTCCTTGTACAGAGAGGGGAGAGACTCAGAGCGGATCTTCACCCCTTCCAGCCCAGGGTGGAGAACTCGCACCAATGTGAGTCTAAGATGTATCCTTCTTGCTCCAAGGGTGGAAAGAGCATAGATTTAGCCACCTGAGAAGCCAGGAAGGAGGAATTGCTCAGAATGAGGAAGCAGAAGTAGCGGGAGGAGGGTGCCACTGTAGGAAATTCAGTCGTGTTGTGGGGTCTGATCTTAATCTTCTCTAAAGGCACCAAGAGACAAGGGAGTGGGGCTAGATGGAGAAGCTAAGAAGAAAAACACAGACACAAGTGAAAGGTGCGGAAATTGGGGGAGAAGAGAAGAAACGACAGAGTCAGTTCTGGCAGAGGGACTCCTGTGTTTCCCTTCCTAGGGATTGGGCAGATCTGGATTCAAAACTGCTTCTTATTAGCTGTGTGACTCTGGGTGTTTTACTTAACCTCTCTGAGCTTTTTTCCTTTCTCTGTAAAATAGGGAATAATATCTCTGCTCACAGGGTTGTGGTGATGCATGAATGAAATTCCACCGTAAAACACTTGACACACAACAGGGATCCCATAAAGGCTGGGCCCCGTGGGGTGGGCAATGATAAGTATGGTCAACTTCAGTAGCAGGGATATAGTCACACAGCAGAAAGGACTTCCAAACATTAACAGCCAAGGCAGGATGTCCAATTATGCAAACAAGAGGCACCTATAGGGTTGGCATGTGGGGGTGGGGGGATGGTGGATCTAGTCACCCAGGAGGGGAAGAGAGGGCCTACCCATGAGAACATTAGCAGAAAACTCCTGAGAGAAGGTTTTAGGGGGTGGGAAAATGTGGTCTTTTTGGCAGAGAATGAAGGTAGGAGCTTAACGGGTTTCCTTGTGGAAACATTTTGAGGATAGAGGGAAAGTCCACTGGGGTCTCCATCCCATAAAGTGGGCTTGTAAAGGCGGCCTATAAAGGCAGCCTGTTATGGCAGCTGGTGGGAAGCAAGGGGGGCAGGAGGGAAAGGGAGGGGAGCAGAGGGAGGAAATGGGGGGGAGGATTCCTGCCATCATCTCTGAGCTTGCCTCCCCTCCTCTTCCCTGCAGATGCCAGAACCTCCCTCTCCCAGGCCCCTCTACCCCAGCCCTTGGTGAGTGGGGTCCTATCCTGGGAAACTTAGTATCCAGGGAGGAGAGGCCTGGGCTGGAGTCTAGGAAGTAAGAGAGACAAACTTCGGAGATTCCAGGGTAGCCGATGGCTAGCCAACCCTTCCCTGAGATGGAAACCCTGTTCGGCCAGGGCCAGGGCAGGCGGCCAGATGGCAAGGGCTCTGCAGGATGTCCAGTCATCCCACCCAGTCGCACACATCCCTCTGCTGGCAGATGGAGTTACAGGATCCACAAGCACAGAGACAGGAACACTGTGTGTTTAGGGACACCCGTGAGATGGGGTTGCCGGAAGGATGGATAGATGCCCATGTGTTGATGGTGGTGGGAGGTATCCAGAGGTCCGACTAGGCTGGCAGGTGGGTTCAGAGTGCCCAGTTCCTATACCCTTGTTACCCACATGATTACAGAATAATCTAAGTATGGTTCCCACAGGCCCTCCAGATGGTGCAGAGTGCTGGGTAGAAGGCAGGATCTGACTGTTGGCAGTGAGGAAAGGTTTCTGGGCAGGGTCAGGAAAAGGGGACTGAACCCATGGCCTGAAGGCAGCAAATGAGGCTGGGGGCACCCAGCAGAGCTGAGAATCCTGACTCAAAAATACACAGAATTCCGACCACAGGCCCATTCCCCTGCCACCTGGATTCTCTCCGCTCCCCAAGGATATCCCAGGTAGGAATGACCAGTACCCTCTCCCCTCCCCCACCTGACATCACCCCACAGTAATGACATCCTTACAGAGCTCCAACCCTCATCCCTGCTGCTTCCCGAAAGGTCTGCTTCCTTGCTCACAGCTAGAGAACAGTTGGCCTGGGGGGAGGGGTAGCCACACCCTCCCAGGATCCCCCAAGGTCAGTCTCCAGGGCAGCCAGGATTTGATCCTCCTCCCCTCCCCCCAAGCACATCGAGGGTAAGTGGCAGCCATTGATTTTGCAGTGCAGATGATATTTTTAGCTGGTCGTAGCATCAGCTACTCCTCCCACCTGGCCACACTCTTCTACCAGGCCGCTCTGCTTAGGGGCTGGGAAGGGGATCCCCAGGGTCCCCCTCCTCCCTCTGCATACCTCCCTCATCCATTCTCAGTTTCCCCTCTCTGCCTCTTATCCTGTGTCAGACCCACTTCTGGTGCCCATACAGTGGTGGGCAGGAGACTGCCATGAGGCAGAGCACTTGTAAGGCCTCTACTGGGCATGCTCATCTCTGGCCCCTACATTCCATTCTTCTCTCCTCTCCCCACTGCCACCCTATACTCACTGTCCAGGCAGGGCTCACACACAGTCTGGTTGGCTCCGCAAGGCTGGGCCACACCCTCGCCCAGGTTGCAGGCTTTGCAGCACTCCCCACTGTGGGTGTACAGGCCTGTGGGGCATGCCTCCTTGGCGCCTCCAAGTGACACCTGGGTGGAGGGAGATCAGAAGGTCAGTCTGGCAAAAGAAAGGAGAGGGGAGTCTTCCAAGGGTTCAAACACCCCCTCCTAAAGCCTTCTATTGGAAACACCTGGGCCCAGATGAGCTCACCAGGGAGGCATTAGGCACATCAAAGCTGGCAGGAAGAGACGCAGTGGGGGACAGTGCACCCCTGCAGGCTGTTGGAGGTGTGAGGTTAGGGCCGCCCTTGCTGGTCCTCTTCAAAGTTCGATTTGGGTTTCCAGCCACCCTGTAATCTCAAGGATATGCCACATGGGGAAGGTGGCCTGCGGCCCACAGAGGACCCTTGGGCAAGGACATTGAACGGCTGGACAGGTTGCAGCTTGCACAGGGCTCCCCGCCAAGGGGGCTACTGGAAGCTGAAATCTAGCCCAAATGCCACTTGCTAAGCTGCACCTCTGCAGGCCTGCATCTACCCAGAGGGGAGCCTTTTACTAACAAAGACCAGAAGGGCCGTGTTCCAGGTCCTTAATTCTATCATTCCACATGTAAATATCAAATGGGAGGAGTCTATGCCCAAGATAGGGAGGCAGAGGGGTGGGGTCTTGGGTTCAAATCCTGACTCTGCACTGGGAGCTCTGACCCATCTTGCTCTCCTCCCCTGAGTCTTCACCTCTCTGCACAGATAGAGCTGGCTACAGCTCAGAGCCAGAGCAAAGACCAGCCAATCAGCAAGAGTCTGGCGCCAAGAAGTGAGAAAGTGTCGCCTATTATCAATGATGAGAAAGTGGTTGCTCTCACCACCCAGCAGCCCTGCTCCACCAGGGTTTGATTTCCAGTCACCAGCCTTCTCCCCCCCTGCCCCCCCCCTATGCATTCAGTGGGAATGGCGCTGGATCTAGGGGAAAGGGGAATCAGATTCCTGCCGCCAAAGCATCTTTGCTCATGGATGGAACGATTTAGCACCAGATTCCCTAGAGGGAGGGGCTGCTGGCAGCTTGCTTTATATTTCTGTTCCTTAAAAAAAAAAAAAAAAAACAACCCACAAACTGCAGGTCTAATAAAACTCCCAAGACTCTTTCCCTGGCCCCAGACCCTGCAGTTCCCATTTGATGCCAAGAGGAAGTATGGGCTCTCAGGTCATGGGAGCAGAGGGGAGCTTTAATGGTCATTTTGGACATTCTTCTGCTTCCACATTGACCAGACTGTGGCCAACAACACTCCCTTCCCTCCGGTCTTTTAAGATATCCTGAGATCTCACCAGGCTTCGGTGGAAGCAGGGGGTGGACAGATTGGCTCAGTCTAGGAGGCAGCCTGTGGTCCTCAGGACCCAGCAGGGAAGGTGTAGGTAGCATAGGAGGAGGACCTTGGGTGCCACTACCCTCTCCTCCCAGATGGCAGGAACATCTGCAAACCAGAAGCTTTGGGGATGGGGGGAGTCCCAAATACAGGCTTTCCCCCAGGAGGCTAGCGAGATTCCAGAAGGGTCTGTTCGGATTTCTTTTCATCCTGTAGGGCTCTGCTTAAATATCACTTCCTTAAGGAAATGGGCCTGTGTCCCTATCCCTTCCCAGATCAGGCGGAGCTGTCCTGTTACATGTTCTCCCTTTTGACTATTTTTGTCTGATATGACACTTTACAGAGTCCGCACTGGCCTATCAGCTCCCTGAGGGCGGGACTGACACAGTACCTGGCACGTAGTAGGGACCCAACGTGTGTGCTTGTGGAATTATGAAAATATGATATGACCTCAATTAATTGGACGTCCAGGAATGACTTCTGGATAGCCGAACTTCCCGAAAGTCAAGGCTCTGCAGCTCTAATCACCTAATGTTTTTCATTTTAGCCATGGTGGCTGCACCGTTCTCTGACTCTGGAACATATCTTCATGGTTTCCTCATGACTCAGGAACTCAATATTTACACCAGCAATTATTCTGAGCTGAAATTCAGTGAAGCCCTTGTGTTCTTTTCGCCAAATTACCACACTTTCGTCTCTGACTTCTCCTGTCAACTTTTTAAAATACTTTTTCTGCCTCCTCCATTCCAGTCAAGATAACAGTTGTCAATTCTTGCTGCTACCAGTGTGACCTCAGCGGCCCCTCCGTTCTAATTTATTAGGTCTAATTGAATCTAGAAATTACCGTGTTTCCCCGTAAATAAGACCTAGCCGGACAATCAGCTCTACTGCGTCTTTTGGAGCAAAAATTAATATAAGACCTGGTCTTATTTTACTATAATATAAAACTGGGTCTTATATAATATAATATAATACAATATAATATAATATAATATAATACCAGGTCTTATATTAATTTTTGCTCCAAAAGACACATTAGAGCTGATTGTCCAGCTAGGTCTTATTTTCTGGGAAACACAGTATGTAACTAGCCTTGGTAGGAAGGTGTATAAAATGAGTGTAAGTAGATTCTGAACCAGGAGGGGGCAACTTTCTGAGTCAGGAGTGTGAGCTACCTGCCTTCATCCTCAGTGGCCTCCATGGCTTTGAAGGAATCCTGCCTCATCGCTTAGTGCTGGGTGATCTGGCACCAGTTTTGAATTTCTCTGTGCTTCAGTGTCTTCCTCTTTAGGTTATCACGACTGTACCTGCCTCATAGAGTTGCTGTAAGCATTAAACAAATGAGTAAGGTGTTCACGCACACTGGGAGTCCTCTTTTCTCTTTTCCAAGGTCTTTCTTGCTTCCTTTGTGGCTTTTTGTCTGTTTCCCGGTTACTTGAGGTAAGTGGAGACCTGAGCTCCGGAGACTTGGGGTCTGTGTATAGTAGTCATGGGAGGCATGCCAGCCTTGTACAAGCCCCTCTTTTTCAAAGCCTGCTCTCCCTGCTGCAGCCCGTAGTTCTCTCTCTTCTTCCAAGCCTTGCATTTGGAGTGGAGGCCATGTAATTAGTGACCATGTGTTTCCTGTGCTTGTTTATGTTTCCTATTTCAAAACATCGTAGGTTTGCTACTTAATAGTATGTTACTTTGAGTAAATTCTCAATCTCTCTGAGTCTCAGTTTTGCCCCCTAAAACATTGGGTTGGTAGTATCTACTGCTCAGGGTTGCTGTGAAAATTAAATGAAATAATTTATACAGATCTGTCTGGTGTACAGTAGGAGTTCAATAAATGTTAAGTACCAAAGAAGTATCTTGTCTTAGGGAGAGTGAGCTGCTGAGCACGGGTGGGAGACAGTGGGAGGGGAGCGTTTAGCCAGCCCCAAAAAGAGGAAAACACCTAAGAGACAAGGGGCAGAATAGATCTGAGGAAAGACTAGCCACCAGGGAGTCTGAAGGGACGATGGGTAATTGTTCTCCTTAAAGTTAATGAATTCAACAATTATTTACTGAGCATTGAAATAAGAGTTTCCAATGAGACATAGTCCCTGACCTCTGTGGGGAGTCACAGTCCCATGAGTGAGAGGAAATGTCACCCCAAACAGTTACTCCAGAAGCCATGATACTGAGGGAGAAAATCTTGAGGAATTGTCTTCATCCCCTGACAGCTGGGGAAGCTGAGACCCACAGAGGTCACTTTGCTAAATGGGCTGATGCATGGCCCCTGCCACACCCTGTATTGGGTCAAGCGGGGGCAATCTTGGGAAGCCGAGAAGGACGACCAGGATCCAGGCTAATTGCTCCAAAATGATCAATTTACCAAAATGACAGATGCAAGTGCCTGAAATGTACATTTATTACACTTATTTCCAGTTTGATGGAACAATTTCATCCCATTTTTGAGAATGTTTGCAATCTTTTTATTTTTGCCATTTCAAGGCTTTCAAAAAACTGAGGTGGAAGTACCTGTAAGTCAATTGACTTAAGAATCTTTTTTTAAAAATTTAAAATTGGACAAAATTGAAAACACACCAAAATAGATGGAAGAATGTTAAACTATTTGAATGCTTCAGTGTGATGAACCTTAACCATGCACATCAGCTTTAGCAAAGGGCTCCTTAGGTGGAGGGTGTTTTGAGGCGCATGTAAACCCAGAGGAGGCACTGGCACATGCCCTCCGGGGTTGAGCTTGGGATAGGAGACATGAGGTAATTACTGAGGATGATGCTGCGTGAGATTTTGAGGGGGGCAGGGACTGCGTTGGGGGAAGGGGCTCAGTTCCAAATTTGTGGTGTCAAGGGCATAGGACACTGATCTAATCTCCGGGGCTAGTGGTGATTCCGGGCCACATGTCCCTCCGCGATCTAGAAGGGGGTGGAGTGGTGGTGCAGACGGAGGAAGGGGTAAGTTCCAAGCCAAACATCCTGGATTCCCAGGACACCACCACTTACTAACTGGGAGAGCCTAGTTTCGTGCTTGAAAGTCTGGGAGGTTCAGCTCTTTCAACTGTAAAATGTGAATAACTAGATTTTCTCTGCTGGGACCTAGGATTAAATAACGCAAGAGAAATTACCCAGGGCAGTGCGCGGCACACAGTAGGTACTCAACCAATTTTATTATTCCGCCTCCCCACCGGGTAGCCCCAGAGAAGAATCTAGGCGCGTGAGTGGGACCGGGCTGGTACAACCGGGTGGAGACCCCTTCACTCCCGAAGCCGTCTCCCCCGCCCGGCCGCTCGCGTCCTCCCATTTGCTGCCCTCGCTGCATCCCTATTAGGCGCATTAGCCATCCCCGAGGCTCCGGTTACAGACGTCTGAATGACAAAGTGCCTCCATTACCGGCGCGGCCCGCCAGCCGACCCGCCGGGACGCGCTCTGGTTTCAGCACTCTCTCGCCGCGGCCCAGGAAGAACTCGAAGCGCCGCGGTGCGCAGAGCCAGCCCGTAGAGAGCAGCGGCGAGGCGGCGGCGAGAGCCGCAGGGGCTGCAGGCGGCAGATTCTGCGCGGAGTCCACCTTCCCCAGCCCCTCCACGCCCAGCTCTCCTCCTTCCTCGCCTCTTTCCACTCTGGGAACACTCTCTCCAACCCGGGTCCGGAGCCCACCCCCTCGCCCCTCCGGGATCCGCACTACTGGCTGCCCTAGTCCCACCTCCCCGCACCCCCCGCACCCGACCCAGAAGCATCTCTACCCCGCGGCGTTAGTCAGCAAACGTGCCCGCAATCACTCTCAAATCCCCAGACAAAGCCACAGGTACTGACAGCTCCAGGGAACCTGGGCTGAGCTTTGGGGAGGGGTCAGCGCCCGAAGAGGGTCTCTGCCCACCCCGCCTGACTCTGGGGGTCGTGTCAAGCCCACCCCGCCGACAATCGCAGCTCTTATTCCGACCTGGAACCCAGGCTGCCCCCTTAAGTGGTGCGGGGAGTTGGTAGCTGGGAATCAGGTGAGGGGCAGTCTAGCTAGGACTCTGGTTGCTTGTGGGATCTTGGCCAAGTTGTTTAAACTCTCAAAGCCTCAGTCTCCTTATCTGTAAAACGGGGATCTGGGGCGCGATGCTCAGATGAGAGATGAAGATGGCAGGCAGAGTGAGGACACCTCCTCCATTGCCAAACCTTACAAAGAAACTCTCTTCATGGCTACACACCAGGGCACATATCCGGAATATTTTGTCAGAACTACACGGCCGACTTAGATGCTTAAGAGGACCCGCAGTTCTTTGCCGAGACGCAGTCCGAGGCGGCTGAGCGCCTCTGTCTCGTTCGGTGCTCAGCGTCTTCATACGAAAGCTGGGCGGGGCACAGGCGGAATCCCGACCTGCCTGAGCGCTGGAGCGGAGCGAACCGCGAGCGTGGCGTTCGGGTCACTTAACTTAATGGGGGACCGGCACACACCCCCAGTGGCTCCGGCAGCTGCAGAGGGCACAACTCTCGCACCGCAGCGCCCCCTGCGGGCCGCCTGCGCCGCCCGGAGCTGCGCGCTGCCCCGACATTCCCCGCCTGGCGCGTCCTGCACCCCCAGACTTGGCGGCGGCCAGACGCTATCTGACGACGCTAGCTCCAACCCTTCCGGTCCGCCGCGCTGCTTCCAATCGCGAGAATAAGCGCGTCGGAGCAGCCCGCGGGTTGTAGGAGAACCGGGGAAGAGGGTTCGCCCCGGCGAAGTGGGCGCTCCTTTCCCAGCCTCTGATTCCCAGCCGCAATTCCCGGACTGGGCGAAGCCGCGGGAAAGAGCGCGCGACAGGCGCGGGAAGCGTCCGTGCCTCTGCGCTCTCTTCTGGTCCCGGGGTCCTTCGGCGGACCCGTGGGGCTCCGACCACCTTCGGGTCCACTCTCCCTTCTCCGTCTTCTTTCAATTTACTTCCATCTCTCTGCCTCCCTCGCCGTCGTCCCTTTTCTGCTCTCCCTAATCCACTTCTCTCTCTTCAACAGACCCCCCCACTCCCGAAGCTCTCCCTTCCACGCCCCTCCCCCCCATTGTCTGGTCAGTCCTCATTGTCCGATGCCCGGTTCCCTCTGTCGCTCCAGCCTCCTCCCCTATTGTTCCATCCCTTCGTCTCTGGTTCCCCACCCCAGCCCCGCTCGCCCCTCACATCTCTAGTCCCCGTCTCATTCCTCCTTCTTCTCTAGCCTGGGTTCCGTCCCACGACCCTCCAGAAATCAAGATGCTCAGAGAGAAAGTCGCCTCGAGATCCTGGCATTCAAGCGTCCTCTTCCATAGAACTCAAGCATCCGAGAGCCCCAGGGCCCCCGCCTCAGAGACCCCTCCCGGCTCCTCCACACACACCTCCGCGGTACCCGAGTGCCCGCATCCGTGCGCCCCTCTTGCCCACATCTCTACCCTGGATCTCTGGGTCGCCTCTGGCCTTGACAACCCTGGACGCTCCTCCGTGGATCCTGGCTTCGGAGCTCCTCTCCCGCCATCCATCCCCAGCGTCTGGGACCCCAACGCTCTGTTATGTTTTCCCTCGGGGAAACCTGAACTCATCGGGGTTCCGGTCCTGTCAGAAGGAACGGATTCCCCTCGGCTAGCACTCACCCCCAGGAGCAGCAAAAGCAGCAGCAGGCGCAGCGGGTCCATGGCGCATCCGGCGGCACCTGCCCCCATCGTCCGCCTCCCGCGGCAGCGCCCGGCTTCCAGTTAGTCCGCTCCGCGGACAGATAGGGCTGCGCTGCGCTCCAGCGCCCGCCCCCCGGAGCTGGCCGAAGCTCCGCTCCCTCTGGCTGCGGGCGGGAGGGGTTGAGAGAAGCCAGTGCGGCGGCCCCGCCTCCTCCCCGCCCACCCCCGGAACCGCGCCCGCCCGCCCTGCCGCCTCCGGGAGGGTAGTGGAGGGGGAGGGAGGGCGTTCGGGGAGCCGCGCCCGAGCGCCCCGCTGCCTCTTCTCGGCGCCCTGGCCCTCATAGCCTCTCCCCCACCTCGCCCCAGTACCCAGAGGCCGGCCCGCGCTAGGGCGCGTGGGTCCGGGATGCTGTGCGCTCTGGACCACGGCAGCTCCGGTTCCCCTCCGGCTTCGCCCACCCGCAGGATTCACCCTCTTACCCATCTTCCTCTGCCTCAGGCTTCATTCAGCTTCTTCCCTGGTGCCCTGCTCCCTTCCCAGCCTTTATCAGCAAGAATGCCCACTGCCCGGCCCGCCCTTCATCTCCTGGTCCATACCCTACCCCTATCCTTGCAAAGTCCTAGACTGAGGGACGGAAAGGAGTAGCAGGTGGCCTGACCCTGACGGTGTGCAGCGGGGCATTCAAGGTGGATTCCATCCCGACATCATTTGAATTCTCAAAAGATGGGTTTGAAAGGGTCACAAGTGTTCACACAAAACACAGGAAAACACATACCCTCAAGCTGACATATATATGTATTTACGCATCACATATGCCCACACCACTCTCATGTAGACCTGCACGTTCTACACAGGCATATGCACCTCCACACTCAAGCACACATGCACACTTGTCACACATGTCATAATGCTCAAACACACTCACCTACACACGTACGTGTACATATACAGTCACGTCCACACAAACCTTCACATGTACATTCTCTTGCACAAGTGCATACACACATTCGTGAGCACACACACTCTTACACCCATACACAAACACTCAGGTGTATCAACAGTATACCTTCACTAGACTGTGAGTGTGTCCATTAACTAATGACATGTCCACCCACAGAAAGGTACTATGCTTTCTTATCTGAATGCCTGGTACACAGTAGGTGTTCAATAAAGGTCTGTAGAAGGGAATAAATGGAAAAGTGGTTAGATGGACTTATATCCATGCACCCATCCATGTTCTGTGTAGGCATCCCACACTCACTAAGCCCTAGAAAAACTGGCAGGTCCAAAGCATAGGCTTGCACACCCAGGGATTGTACAAGCAGTCTTTTGTGGGAAGCACCGACACCCCCCACCTTGATGCACACCCCTGCCTGTTCCTACCCTTTCCTGGTTCCCAGACATGAACCCTGGAGCACAGAGCTGTGGGGCACGGCTACAAAGCCTGTCCTGCACTCTGACTTTGGCCATGTGTGGACCTCAGTATCCACTTTGAAAAAAATAGCACTCTCCTCCCACATTATAGAAAGGACAGATCAGTACACTTGTGAAGAGGGCATGCTAGCAGTTGGTAGGTGTTTTCCTAGATCAGCTGAAGCTAATTCATTCATTCATTCATTCATTCATTCATTCATTCATTCATTCATATGGGGGAAATTTGCCCTGTGAATTTCTTTCCTATGCAACTAACAAAGTCCAGGAGACAGCCCCAGAAAGGACAGGTAGACATCATTGTGGCCTTAAGCATGAATGTGGATGTGTCACCACTTTGATGGCTGGGCATAAGAGGCCAGGCAGTGAGGCCTTCTTCAGAAATCCCTGAGGATTCCGTCCTCCTAACAGGGGCCAGCCTTTGAGCTGTCTCCCGCTGCTTTTATGGCCCTGCCTTTCCTCTCAGCTGAATTCATAGAAGACAGGAAGGGGCAACATTAGTACTAACAGCAGCATCGAGCTGCTTACTACCAAGGGTATCCACAGTGTGGCATTCATTTAAATACTCCTGTTATTAATTTATGATCCTGGTTACTATTATTGCCAAGGTTATCCACCTCAACACGATTTAATATGACTCACACTACCATGGCTGGGCCTGGGTTATTAATAATTTCCATGGTCTTGATCATTTAAGCCTTACTTGAACAATTACAAACAGCATCGTTACTATTATTAGCAACATTTCTATGATTAAGCCTACATACAGGCCCATGAAGTAATGCTGAGTGCTGGCGGGGAGAGTGGCTCTGCCAAGTGCGTAGAGGAAAGAGCACTGAACTGAGAGTCAGACAGACCTGGTTATCAATGCCTACACAGCACCCCCACCCCCAAAATGGCTTACTCCTGTATGGTCTTAGGCTGGTCACGTCATCTCTCTCAGCCTCAATTTCCTCTTCTGTAAAATGGGAATTTTAAAAAAGATCCGATCTTGAATGGGCAGAGTGAAGAACAAATGAGGTAACAGTGCTCATCAAAAGGAGAGACTCCCCATCCCCTTTTACTTGTTCAACACATACTTATTGAGCACCTGCTATAAGCCACACTGTTCTAGGCACCGGGGATACAGCAGTAAACAATAGCAGCTGCCCTCATGGAGCTGATGTATTAGGAATTTGCTTTGAAGGATTATTTTATCAGGTGACACGTTGGCTTCCCCGTACCATAGGTAACAGCTGAGATCAGGACGTTCCTTCGCTGATGACTGCCCCCATGACCACCATCAGTCACCATCTCGGTCACCTATACCAAAAGCAGCACCGCTGTGACCACCATCATGATAACACCAGCATCACTACCAAAACCACCACAGCTCCCACTGCCATGACTCACTCCCACAATCTTCCCATCACTCCCATGACTGCCATACCATTTTCACCACCATCCCCACCATCCCCATGACTGCCGGGGCCCTGGCCACCACCGCCACCCGCCTTCCTTCATCTGCACCACTACAAGCAGCAGTAGTCCTGCTCCTAATGAGGGCTGGATACTTGGGTCCCACCTTTTCTTTAGAACAATATCAGAGGCCTTATGAAGCCACTGCCTACCCGACCCTAACTCTCTAATGGTTGAGTCCTGGCCCCAAACAGGAGCGTCCTTCAAAACCTTCTCCCTCCCCCAGCCCTCTTCCCCCTAATCCTTAGCACTTACAGCCACTGCTGTGGGATGGGACATGGGAGAGGGCTCTTAGGAGCTGACCGGCAAGTGGGATCAGACAGGGAGCACCGAGGGGGCAGCTGTTTTCATGGGAGGGTCCCCCAGAACCATCTCCCCATCTCCCATGACAGAGCTGCACATACAAAGGACCCTTCCCCCAACCACACACACACCAGGGCTTCCTGGACCTAAGTAGGGCCCTTAAGGTGAAAGGGTGGAGAAAATCATTGCAATTCTCCGTGAAGCTGTGTGTGGGAGTGGTGAGTCAAACTTAATCTTCAGGAGTTGAAATGGGTTTGCCCCTCCCCTGTTCATCTCCTGACCCTTCTGTCACCAGGAAGACAGGCTCCTGACACACTCTCCCTGTCTCCCTATCCTGTCAGGACCCCTCACCTCAGGCCCTCTGCAGAACGTTGCTCACAGCTCCCTGGGCCTGTCTCCAGCGGTCCCTGGGGAAGCAGCCTGCAGCCCCAACCCACTTCTGAACAGAAATGCGAGAGCAGACAATGAGAACTCACATTTACTGAGACGTCCTATGGGCCAGAAATCCATACAGTTATCTTCTTTAACCCCCATTTCCATGAAGGAGGTGCTGGGATCACCATTTCACAGATGAAGAGACTGAGGCTGTTAAGCCACTTGTCCAAGGACCCCAGGAAGCAGCAGTACCATAAGTGGCCACTGTACTGCACAGGCCCTCATCAGCCACACTTCTGCTCAGTAACTCCGATGTCCCAGTTGCTCCTTCTTTCATCCCAGCCCCTCCAGCCTCATCCCAGTGAGTTGGGGAGAGAGAAGCTGCATGTCAGGGGGGCTGTCCTCTGTGCTACCACTCAGATGCCCCTCCTGACACGCATCACAGAATCTGGGCTTGGAGGCCTAGGGAGGGTGGGGGAGGCCTTTTGATAGAAGGTGTGATTTTCAAGCTCTCTTGGTGAGCGCTCGCTTTTCTTGCTTTGGGAGAATCACCTCTCCTACCCCCAGTTCCAATGTCCAACCAGAGAAGGGGTGAAGGGAGATGGGCAAAGAGACAACAATTTCTGAGGGGGCGGAGGGGAGGAGGAGGTGCCAGGCCTCCCCCAGCTGCATCCCATCTGCCCTGGGCAGGCAGCCAGGCAAGGTAAGTGAAACCCGCTGCCCCCCATTAGGAGCTGGCTCGGTGGCTTTGAAGCGTGATGCAGTGATTACCTTGGAGCTGACTCCTTCTGGGCTGCAAGGGGGGCTTGACCAATGAGGGAGCAGGGTGGGACTTGGGGACGGGTTTGGGGTCAGCTCAGTTTGATTCTGGAGCTGCGTTAATAGTGAGAGGGGTGGCAGGACTTAGTCAATTTTGGAGTCCAGTTAGATTAACTGGAGCATCAAAGTGGGCCAGTTCCACCATGCCCTCCCCCGCCGTCTGCTCCAGCCTGAGGCCCGTGCTCCCTTCCTGCCTCCACCCTGTCCTGCAAGGGGCCTGTCTAACCCACATTCATCAGCCTTCTCTCCTCCGAGCCTGTCTGTGGGTTACGTCCCCCTGAGAGTTGTCTTCTCTTCCTTCGACATAACAGTAGAATTGGTCAAAGCCTTCCATCTTCCCATTTGCAGTCTTTCTCTACTTTGAAAGGCCAGCCTCCCTCCTACCTGTGCCCCATTCTGTACCCATACCTCTTGTCAAGGAATCATAAGATCTGGTCAATTTGTTATATAGGCAGTAGGAGCTTCATTTCCCCAGACTTTGTGTCTTGGAGAAGGGGTGCCCAGAGAGGGCAATACTATACCAACACACTTCACTGGAGAGAGAGTTCCAGTCTTTGTGTAAGGAGGAAGGGGAGAGATGCGGCATACTCCCTAACTCGGGGCAGCCATCCTCCTT
Organism: Rhinolophus sinicus; assembly: GCF_057876585.1. NCBI lineage: Eukaryota > Metazoa > Chordata > Mammalia > Chiroptera > Rhinolophidae > Rhinolophus > Rhinolophus sinicus. Next base: position 36,346,107 of record NC_142512.1, read on the forward strand.
GCTGACTCAAGGGGCCACCCTCCCCGGCCTCTGCCCTCATCTATGTGGCACACATTCCCCTCAAGTAGCCTTCCTCTAGGAAATTCCTCCTGACTCTCAGCTTGATCTTTCCCAGCCCAGCAGGATCACAGAGCTGCCCTGCAGTTCTGGAGGATTTAGTCTTCTCTCTCACTTTTTACACTGTGTTCAAGGACGAACAAGACATTTTAAAGAAAACCTGAGTAGGGCTACACTGAGGCTGGAGCAGTGTGAGGTCAGCAGGTGGGAAGATAAGTGCGATGAGGCATCGTAAGACATGGGTGCCAGACCATTTATTTGTTGTGTGCCCTTGGACCAGTCCTTTTCCCTGCTCGGAGCCTCAGTTTCTTCCTTCATAAAATGGGCATAAGATACCAGTCTCAGAATTACTTCGAGGGGTCAGAGAGGTATTGAGCGAGTGTGCTTTGCAAATCAAGAGAGCTGGAGAGCTGTCAATTACTCTTGTTCTATTTGCTGCTGCTGGTGTTGGTGGCTTCTGGCCTGCAGGCTGGAGACCGGATGAGGGGTGAGATGACATTTCAGCACTGGAGACCCAGGCTCCCAGCCTTCCTGCTGCAGATAAGAGCCAGAGCTGTGACAGTCCTTGGGCTCAGCACAATTCCCACGGGAATCGCTGGGGGAGGAGACATCCCAGGCCTAAGCTTATCTTCACTCTGGCTCGTCTGGGATGTGGGGTCAAGTGCAATTGTCTGGGTTGGTTTCCAGCAGGGGAGGGTAAAGGGCATGGATGCACAGTCTGTTAAGTCTCCCAGTCAAGAGAAGACCCCCAAGAGGGCTCAGAAAGGGGGAGGGCTCAGAAAGTGCGTCAGTTGCGAATCCCTTCCCAAGGTTGGGTCTGCTGGGCCTCGAACCCTGAGACAGGGCTGGTTATTTAAGAACAGAGGCCTGGGTGGCCAGCTATTTCTGAACCAGCTTTCTCGGTCACATCTTCTTCACTTGCCAACTGAATGATCCCCTCTGAGGAGAGAGAAGAGATAGCCCTGCCCTGGGGCAAACTCCAGTCCGAGGGGGAAGACAGAGCCCTCACCCTGGAAATCTCCCTACTCTGAAGAGGGGGACACAGTCCCTAAGCTGCAGTCTCCTCTCCCACGGGAGCACAGAGATAGGCCTGGGACATGGAGAGGAACGTCAGTGTCACTCCTTCACCACAGAGGGGGGAGAGCGGAGAGACAGGCCACAGCCTTGGGGAATCTCCTAGTCTAAGGGGTTCCCCAATTAAACAGAAGTGTTTCCTACCTATGCAGGAGCACAAGAGTGTTGCCAGTTATACGCTCTAGGCCAGGACTCAGATTTCAGCAGTGGAAGCCAGTTGAGGAAACTGAGGCCCAGATAAGTACTTGACATGTTCTAAGTCTCTCAATGTGTCAGTTGCAAAGAAAGGAATTTTAGATCAGTTTCAGCACGGTGGGGTGAAGAAGACCCTAGGCTGTGAAGCAGGGGCTGGGGGTTCTCCCCTTACCATCGCCCCAACTTCCTGTGTAACCTAGAACCACTTTCTGGGCCTCGCCAGGCCTGTTTCCCGCCTGTGCCGTGAAGGAAACTGTGCTTCCCAGACTTGCCTTCTCCTGCTTCCTGGGAAGTCTGAGGCCAGGTTCTTGTCCAGCCCCAGCCCAGCCCAGCCCAGCCCAGTACCCCAGGGAGGGGAGGCAGGTGCAGGCGGGCGGGGCCACCTCTTGCAGGAGCCAGTGGGTGGAGGAAAGCGCTGAGTCGGCACTCAAAGCCTCAGCCACCTCCGCTCCTGTTCCATTATTCATCCCTGTAAGAGGCTCTCCCTCCTCCTGCTCGACCCAGGCCCGTCTGGAGAAATGCCTTTGCCTCCCCCCTCCCCCCACATCCCCCCTCAGCTGGAAACTCTTAAGCAAAAAGGTCGTCAAGATGATTAAATGCGAACAGATTTTCAGCTCTTTTTCCACTTTAATTAAAAATGTGCTCTTCATTCAGAGGAAGCCGGAGACAGAATAGCGGCTCCCCGAAGGCCCCTGGGCTGAAAAGTGGGGAGAAAACACTCAGGGAAGTCTGAGGGTTGGCCCACAGTGACCTGGGGTCAGGGGCCTGGCCTGGAGCTGCCATGTGCCCACAGGCCCCGCCCACAGAGGGCAGTAGGAACCCGGAGTCCTCTGGGCATGGAGACCGAGCCAGAACACAGGCAGGGTGTGGGCAAGCAGGAGTGCACCTTGGATCTGGAGCACGAGTTCTATTTCCACACACCCTCACGATTGCGGAGCCTCCAGTCTAGGGCAGGGACAGGTCACTACCCTCAAGAAGGGCTGGGGTCTGACAGAGAATTCAGGATAGAAAATCAGAAATGGATACATAACTTCCAAAACAACCTAGAAGCAAACACAGGAGTGGCGCAGTGTACCTACAAACAATGGGGTCCATGTGGAGGGTGGGCAGGTGGCTTCCGGAGGCTTCCCACAGGAGGACGGCAGAGCTGGGAAACGGCTGGGAGCACAGCTGTACCGGGTGATGGTAGGAAGGCTATGGGCAGCGGGCAAGATGGGGACACAACACGTTTTGTTTCCAAAATGTGGAGAAGGGGAGCAGGAAGAAGGACTCTACCCTTCTCTCACTCCCCTCCTTCCATCAGGGATCAGGAGCTTGAGAGGGGGAGTGGCAGGGGAAGGGATTTGGTGGAGGCACCTGAGAACATCCGCAGGGGGAGGAGGGAAGGGCCAGCGAGCTGGCACAGGCTGCAGGAACAGGAGCCCACGGCCCTTGGTCACTGATCCCATTTCCGGTCTGGCCCCAGCCCTTGGCAAGCCCTGGAGCAGAGCTTCCCTCCAGAGGGTAAGAGGACAGTTGCAGTTGAAGTTCCTCTCCGTGTTCTGGACAGTCTCTGCCCCCAGTGGGAGAACAGACTGCAGAAGTGGCCACTGGGCCCAGAGAGAAAGGCCTCCCACCTGCACCTACGCTGGGTGGTCCCACCTGCCCTCCACTCAGGAGCAGGCCTTTGGTCCTTATCCCAGGAAAAAGAGGTCCTTCCTTGGTGAACCACCCTGGTGTTGGGGGGGCAACCCAGAGCCCAACCCACTGCCCGGCTCCCAGGCCGGGAAGCAGTTCCCATCTGCTTCAGGAAGGGGTCTGTAGTGAGACTTTCAGGGCCCGTCAGAGTCCATCTCCCCCTCCCATCACCACTGTAAATTCCACCAGAGACAGCTAGGGGATCAGGAGGTGGGGGGCCGCTAATTCAGCGAGGCTCCTGGGGGAGGTCACATGTGTGCTGAGCCTTGACAGAGGGGAGGACCTCACCAGGATAGGAAGGGGAGGGATAGTCCAAACACAGGGGTGCAGAAGCTTGGCAGGGAGTGGTGTGCATGGAAATATTCAACGATCAGTTTGGAGGCAGCGTGAAGGATGGTGGGGAAGAAACGAATTGAAATGATGCTGGCCGTGCATGTTGGGGGCACTCTGAAGGCCCCTTTTTCTTGTTGGTGATGGATCACTCTCTCTAGATGAAATGCCCATCCTGACCCCAGGGGCAGGCAGCAGGCTCCAAGTCAGACCCTTCTGCTTCTCCAAGAAGGGCTCCCTTCCCACCCTCTCTCCTTCCAAACCTGGTGACTTGTGTCTGGCTGTCTCTGGTCCCCAGGACTCTCTCCCTGGCTGCTTCGGTAGAATGCTCATGTATGCCCAGCCCTTGACTGCTGCCTCCTATACTTTCCCAGTTCCGGGGCTACACTGCAGAATACCACCCAGACAAGCAGCCTGGCACTTGCTTCTCCAGGAAGGAAATTTAGCCAGGAGAGGAGACATGTGTTGACCTGATGCTAGATGGATGGGAGACCTGACACCTGGATTCCAACAGCCTGAGCCGCCCACTTCTCTGAATCAGCTATCTAGCCAAGCAGCCCCCGTGCATTTGGCCTTGCTTCCTTCGTTCTACTTTTAGAAAAACTAGGGACTCCGTGACAGGGAGTAAGTAGCCTATTTTGACAGAGTCCAAATGGAGCAGCATGGGGAGGGGTAGCTGACAGGGTGGGAAGTGTGTCTCTGTTGGCGGGCACTGCTTTGCCCGGAACTCGCTTTTCCTCCCCAGTGTTAATTATCAAAATTAACCGAACACTATAAATAACCCAACTCGGAGACTTGAAGAGCCTCACTTCTAATTAATTCATTTCCAATCAAGACACTTCTACGCCCCCCTACCCTAGAATCTGAGGGATGGGATCCTCACTGTGCAGCTTTTCAAGTATTGAATACGATGGTCCCCTCTCACTCTTGAGCTGGAAAAGCTCAAAGAGAAAAGAGAGCGAGAAGGAAAAAAACACTCAGCTTTCATGGAAGGAGGTAGCCTATAAATAACCCCATATTGGTGCATTTGATGGACGACATTCGGGTCTCGATTGGCTTTTGTTGGAATGAGAAGACATATAAAGGGTGGGGGTGGGGGGGGTGGAGACTTCCATCTGCCGCCTCCTTTACTGGGCAATAAATTTCAAGCAAGACCGTGAGCACCATCCAAGCCCTCTGTGTTGGCTAGAGCTGGGGAGACCGATCGATACAGGAGGAGGGATGGGAAGTGGGGAAGAGAGGAGAAGAGAGAAAATGCAAGGCCTGGATGAGTGCGGGGAGGGGGAGGGGATAAAAATGAGGGAGGAGAAAGAAGAAACAGGTAAGAAAGGAGAAGGGCAGGAAGGGAAAAGAGTAACAGGGAGGAGAAAGGGTGGGAGGGCCATTTGCATCCCCACCTTGTACCATGACCCTTGCCAGAGACCCAGTGCGCTGTCCCAGAGCCAGTGTGCCTGTGTCCAGATGCCTCGAGTCAAGATCTACCCATGTCTTCTCTCCCGGGCCTGCTGGTGTCCTTTAAGAAGTCACGCGGCCTGTGTGCCCCACCCAAGTGCCCCAGCAGCCCCCAGCTCCTGGCTCCTGGCTCCCTGCCTTTGGGGAAAGAGACCCAGGCCAGGAGCAAGCAGGCCTCCCATGGGATCCGCTCACTGTCTTCCTGGACCAAGTGCTCTGCTGGACGTGGGTCGGGGTCAGGGAGGAGAGGACACAGATTGTCAGAGAAGAAGACGAGGAGAGACAGAAAGGGAGAAAGGAGACGGAAGCAGAGACACAGAGAGGAGAAAGGGGCTGAGTCAGAGACGAAGAGACGGGCAGAAGGTGGAAAAGGCAGAGGCTGAGAGACAGACAGAGGAGAAGGCGAGGGGAGACGGAAGGCTCTGGCTCAGGGGGCATTGGCCCCGTGGAGTCCAGCTCACAGGCCCAGCTGGAGCTGAGTCCCGGAAGCCAGTTCTGGGGGGGGCTCCCTTGAGTGCCCGGGCCTTGGGCAGGTGATTTCCCTCCTCTGATTTCTGGCTTACCACCTGCATGGTTGTTATAAAGTCAGCCCTTTCCTCCTCCAGAGGTCATTGTGAAGATTAAATGAGGTTAAATGCATTAAAAAAAATTTTAAGTAGGGGTCAGGCACAAAATGAGCGCTCAATTCGACATGGCTATTATTAGTTGCAGTACTAGTAGAAGTATTAGGTTGATGCAAAAGTAATTACGGTTTAAAAGGTTAAAAATCATTGCCAAAACCGCAATGACTTTTGCACCAACCTAATAGTTATCCTAGTAGAAATGCTAGTTTTATCTTCCTTCTCTACACCTCCAGGTGTACACATCATCTTCTCCCCTAGGAAGGTGAACCTTTGCACTAGCCATCCTGCTTGCCAGTCTGGGGTCCCCGAGAGCAGGGCTGTGGCCTCCGTCCCAGACTGGGGGCTTCCTGGACTGCATCTCTTCCACCAGGCTGGGAGTTCCCCGGGGGTCAGCCTACGTTCTCTTCTTCCTCTGAGTGCCCCACCCTGGCCCTTCACGGGTAGAGGGTCCTGTGCATGGGGTGGGTTGGTGACAGACTGACTGAGTAGCCCCCTGTGGAACCCACAGCCTAGGGGGCTGACTGACTAGCCAACCTCTCATTCTCTCACCGCCTCTGGCCACCTCCTCTTACAGTCCACCTGGTCTTCCGCCTCCAGCTGAGGTTAAGGGATGTGCCAGGTGGGGAGAGTGGCCCGTTCCCACTTACGTCCTGTCTCTGGGCCTCTCCTTTCAGCAGGCAGGAGGGGGCTGCTGGGACCAAGCCCCGGGGCAATCTGATCTCCATTAGCCCCTTCTCTGGTTCTCATTACTGTGGCCCAGGCTGCTTCGGAAACGTGTAATTTCCCCGTGGCTTTTCTCTCCTTCCTCTGCCTTTCGAGGTCCCTCTTCCACCCCAGTCCTCCTTGGAGGCCTCTCCTCCAGTGGACTAGTAACATGGGTATAGAATCGCCCAAGCTTTATGGGGGGGCCTATGACGTGACCCTCAATCTCACCCAACTCTGGATGCCACAAGGCAGAATGTTGCCTTTCGTCCTAAATAAAAAATAACTCCTCTCTCATCCCTTCCTTCCTCCTGGGTCCCTTGTCCCTCTTACCCTTGCTGCATACACCCCCAGCGTCTGAGAGAGAGGGCTGCTGACTGCTCCTCTGGGGCCCCACTAAAGGTCCCTGTCAGCTCCACAGCACCCACCCAACCTTGGGCCTGCACTGAGGCAGGTAGACAGGAAGGACTGAGCTGCATGGTGGTCAAGCAAACAAATGGAGACATGGCAGCAAGGGAGGGGAAAGAACTCAGCTAAAGAAAAATACCTGAAGCTGGTGATGCTCATTGCCCCCATCTATTTCTCCAGCCTCATCACCCCCCTCCTACTCATCATTCACAATTTCGCACAGGAATCACCTCTTCCCAGAAGCCCTCCAGTGTGTTCCAGCCTGGGTGACCCATGTAGACCTCAGGCCCCCTGGTTTCCCCCTGTCGCTAGCTCACTGTGGCATGGTCCATGATTGCCTTCTCTCTCCATCTGGGTGCTGAGTCCCTTGGGGAGGGAAGTGATTATATCTGTTGTCTCTCTGGGTACCCTCCTTGCCTAGTGCAAATGTGGGGACAGAGCGAGGAGTGCAGTTTCCAGGCTCTCGGCCTCACACTAAAGGGTGCTGGCTCAGGTAGTAAATGGCCATCAAGTGTGATTGGATGGCCATCAGCTGTGGCTAGTTGGCCGTCCGCTGTAACCAGTGAGCCATTGGCCACTAATATAACTGCTATGGCTACGCTAACAGAAAATGGGGTCTAACAAGAAGATGGTGGCTGAGCTGGCAAGCGCGGATTGCGGTTAGGACGGCGGGTTGCGGACAGTGTGGATCCAGCCTCCAGTGAGACTATAGTGCCGCCAGCGAGACTATAGTGGTATGACTCCCCTATCTATGGCTCCGTGGGTGTTCCTTTTTGGCCTCACTGTGTCCTGCGTTCTTATGTGGGGAGCGGGAGCAGAGACCCTGCAGGTCGCCCCGCACGACAGCCAGCCTGTGGGTAAATGAATGCATGGATAAAAGAATGAATGAAAGAAGGAGCAGATGAACCACCAGCAGACTCGACACCACCCATAGAGGATCAGGGAAGTTAAAGAGGGCATGCCCCTCTATGACCTTTAGCTGTTAGAAACTAATCAGGAAGCAAGGAGCAGCATGGGGAGAGTAACAAGTGAAAAAAAAGAAGTCGAATTGCAACTCTATCCAAATTCAATATGCCATGTGTTGAAGGACCAGAAGGGAGTAATTGCATGTATTTTTTCCTTTTTAAAAAAACCCTCCTTTAATGACAGATTATTATGTTCACAATTCACAAATCATTTTTTAAGGACTTTCTGATGCTGTTAAAAAGGCAGGGAGGAATCCCAAGATGAACAGGAGAGCTTGTGGGCAGCGGATGCCTCGTCATTCCCTTCTCATGTCTTTGGCTCCTCACTGCTCCCACCCCTCCTCCAGGACTAGACAGTGGCTTGGCCTAACCCACATCTCCTGGAGGAGGGAGATAGCACCCTGCTTCCAGGGCAGGGTGGCTGCAGAGCCTAAACAGCCTTGATTAAGTGTCTAAATGGACAGGCCTGGGCTGTGCCCAGATGGAGTGTAGCAGACATTGTCCCTGCCCTCTGGGGTTTCCAGGATGATCCAGACACACAGATGGGGACTGACATGGATGAGCAGCCAGGGACAAAAATAAAACTGAATAGGAAATCAGACTCTGTGCATGTATACATACGTATAAGGTGACTCTCTTCTCTCTACCTGGTGAACTCCTATTCACCCTTCAAGGCCCCATTCATTTATCCAATTATTCATGTGTGTTCATTTGTCATGGACACCTGTTGCCCATCACCACTTCGCCCTTGTTAGCTTATGTGAAACCTCCTCTTCTGAACTGTTTGTGGGGAGAAGCTTCCTTTCATTCTACCTTCACTCACCCCTCTGACTGCTCCAGGAACGGCCATGTGACCAAAGCCTGGTGAATTCGTGTCTACAATGCCCCTAGCCACGTGATTGGTTCAAGGATGGGCATATCACTAAATCCATCCAATGAGAGTCAGCCCTGGGCTTTCTTTGGGATCACAGGGAGGGAAGTGCTTTCTTCGTGCTGAGGGTGCTAAGCTAGACTACCATAAGCCTCTTTACCATCCCTTGGGGAGATCCTGACTGAGAATTAAGCCAAACAGGAAGAAAGCAGAGCCAAGAGGAGCTCAATGGCAACAGTTAGCACCAGCACCTAGCTTTGCTTGGGTCTTGACCCTAACCCTACTCCAGGGAATTTCAGTTATGTTGAACCATAAACTCCCCTTTTTGCTTAAGCCAATTGAGGTGGCTTTCTGGACTAACAACCCAAATGCTCCTGACGAATGCATCCTTCATTTATCAAACATTTACTGTGTTCCTGCTCTGTGCCAGGAGCTGAGTGATGGACTCCAAGGAGGACTAGGACACAGCCCCTGCCTTCGAGGAGCGCAGAGTCGCCTGAGCTTTGTCCAAATACCGCCACTCTGTGCTACCTGGCCAACTCCCACAGGCAGTGAGCCCTCTTCTCTGCTGTCCTCCCCACAGTATGCTTCCATTATTCATCAACAAATAGTCATTAGCTGCCTACAACGCACCAGGCTCTGTGGGTCCTCCTATTGTCCTATCGTCGTAGACTCTACATCCCCCCTGCCTCTGCCTCAGACTGCGAGCTCTTTGACGATGGGTGCGATGTTGGTCTCAGTGCCTAGGGCAGTGCCTGCTACTTGAATGAACAAACAAGTACATGTCTCTGTATGTTTATGTATGTTGGGGTGAGGAAGTGGACAGCCAAGGAGAAGGACACTGTGATGTAGAGCAGAGGGATCTGGAAGGTTCTAGATCCTGCTAGAGCTCTACCAGAGAAGCCAGCCCACTGCTCTGACCAATCCAACAAGCCTTCCTGCAGAAGCATTCCACACACTTGCACCACAGGCATCTCTGTCTCGGCACCAGTTCAGGAAATTCTGTCCTTCCCCAAGGCCCACCCATAGTGTCCCACCTGGCCACTACCGGACCTGTGAGAGGTGTCACCATAGTCTCTCCCTCTCAGGCCATTCTCCACACAACCCTCTCTCAAGTGCCTGACTCATTTCTTCTCCAGACACCTTCCCTCCTTTGCTGTCTTTGTTGTACCCCCCTCCTCCTTTTTCTCTTCCTTTTTTATCTCCTTCCTTTCTCCCCATCTCTCTTTTGTCCTCCGTTTCTTTCCCTTCTCTCTTGTATTTCTCTCGCTCTCCCATCTTCCCACTGGGTCATTCCTCCCATGTCTGCAGCTGGGTAAATTTCTGTAAACAATTAAGTTTGTAATGAATTCAATTGTATTACATCCTTATTAGAAGCTTATAGCATTTGGGAGGAGAGACTTGGGCGGCTGGGAGGCTGATATCCTCTCTGACGCTGAGTGCCTGGAAGTGGAGCGCTCCATTTTCGAATTAACTTGAGCTTCATATGTATCATTATCTCCCCACATTTCCCCCCGTCCTGAGCATCTCTCCTTCCTGCCTCTCTGCCTGAGAGTTTCTTCTCCTCTGCCTCCCTCCACTCACAGGAGATACTCTCTTAGAGCAGGAAGGATGCAGGATATACATCAAGAAGGACTTCCCAGTTGGTAGTACATTAGAAGAATCCTCATATAGAAGGGGGGGAAGGGAAGTCTTCATCAGTGGAGAACTGGGGTCACAGTGGGAGGAGGGGAAGCCAGCCTTCTCAGCCCTGAAACCTGGGGACCTGAGACCCACCGAGCAACTGACATGGGTCTCCGAGCCCAAGACTCTCTATGGGAGGGAGAAAACAGCTGCACACATCTGGAAGACGCTTGCCCAGCTCTATGAGCCCAGGCACCAGCCGGGCCGCATTTGATGTTTGATCTTGCCCTCAACGCAGGGAAGAAGCCAATGGGATGGCAGGGACCGCTCACGGAGACACCCCCTGCCACCAGCCTGGCTCCCCTCCCCAGATCTCCTGACAGCACAAGCCAACTTCCAAGGCATAAATGAAATGCCAGAAAACCAAACACTGACCCCCTATCCCAACCCCCACAAGAGTGGAGCCAAAGCCGATTCCCCTTGGGTGGGGGTGGGGTGCTGGAGCCTCCTGCCCGCCTGCACCCCTCCCCATGCCTTTGTGTCTGTCCCAGGCCCTAGGAGAGAGGCTGAGTGCCAGACCACAGTCACGCCTCATTTTGTTCTTTTCTTGCAGAGGGCAGGTAATTAATCGAGATTTTTTTTTAGGGAGGCGGGGAGTGAACCCTGAAGACATATTTGGGAAAGTGCTTATAGATAGCAAGGAAAAGCAGCAAACTGCTATTAAGTAGGACTGGAATGTATAGCAGAGGATACAAAGATACTGTGCATTTATTGAGTACCTGCTACGTGCATATATACAGAGGTGAACAAGATGGTCCACTGGGGAAGGTAGATATATAAGCAGACATAAGCACGGTGGCAAGGATGGTAAACGCACCCACGAAGTGGATGGAAGGCAGTAATTCTGCCAAGGGAGGGCTTCATGGAGGCAGTGACACTTGAGCTGCGCTGAGAAGCTGCAAGGCAGAGACGAAAGGGAAGAGTCTTCCAGGCAGTGAAACACCACCACTAACAAAGACTTGGGGTATTTTGGGGAGAACGAATATAACCTCTGGACTGCAGCAAAGAGTGTGAGTGTGTGTGTATGGTTGGGGGGGAGGTGGAAGCAGTGTTGGAAAAAGCTCGTATCTACTAACCCTTCACATTTACACAGCGCTTTACAATTTATAAGGGATTTTCAAAGTCACAGTCTCATTTCACCTTCATCACAACCCATGGGAGGCAAGTTATAGATGCCCAGTGTAGGAATGAGGAAACTGGAGCTCAGAGAAATCAAGGGATTGACCTGAAGTCACACAGGCTGCATTTGAACTGAGTAAGCCCTGTGCAGAGTCTCTGGCCCTTTAGACCGGGGCAGGTGGAGGTGAATGGGGTGTCCAGATAAACGCACCCGGGGCCCCAGCTTAAGACCCAGGAACAGAGAAACAGTGTGGGGGGGCGGGGGGAGGGGGAGAATGTAGGGAACAGTTCAGGCAGGCTTTCTGGCAGAGGAATCCATAGAATTTGGTTGGGATGCAGAGGAGGGGAAAGCTGACGTGAACTTAGTGAAGGCAGAGTTTGAGAGAGAGGGAGAGCTCATCTGGCACAAGGGGGTTGGGGATGCCAGAACTGTGTATTGGATCAGACTGTGCACAAGTGCTATGAGCTGGGATGACAGTGAGAGGAGGGCCTGAAGGCAGTCCTGAGGGATACCAGGCACAGGGGACAATGGTGGCTTCTCGAGGGAGACAGTCTGGGGGAGTAGTTAAGAATAAGCTTTAAGAGGGGCTTTAGAGCAAGAAGAATCTGGGTTCAAACCCCGGCTTCACAGCTTTCTAGCACTGACCACGTCAGAGGAATGAGAATTAAATAAACTAATGCTTAGCACAGTCCCTGCTACGTGGCATGTGTGTTCATTATATGATGTCCCATGAGAAGATAATGGCAGAGACAGGACTTTTGAAAAACTAAATATTTATTGAACAACTACTGTGTCCTAAGAGCTGGGGAAGAAGCTTCTACACAGGTTAGGATTTTCGAGATCATAAGACTCACTGGGGTGACTTTGATCTTCTAGTGGGACTAAGTGTTTTGAACAAGAGTCTCAGGTGACTATTAAACTCAGGCAAGTTTGGGAAACACTAACAGGTGAGAAAAACTAAAGAAGGCTGGTTCTAGTATTGAGAGGGTGGCAAAAATGGGATAGAGGGACCCAAGGCTGATAGCTGAGGAGGGCAGCTGCTGCTGTGGTCCAAGGCAGAAGGATAAGGGACTGCTGGGGCATAGTATATGTCTATTTACCCTAAAACATAGAGGTCTGAAACAATTTCAACCATTCAGTATCGCATGAAGTTTCTGTGGGTTAGGAATTTGGGAACAGCTTAACTGGGTAGTTCTGGCTAGATGTCTCTTGGAAGGTCACAGTCAGATGTCACTTGGGGCTGCAGACATCTGAAGGTTTGACTGGAACTGCAGGATCCACTTCAAAGATGGTGCACACTCACCTGATGCTGGCTGTTGGCTGGAGGCCTCGGCACATGGGCCTCTCCATGGGGATGCTTGAGTGTCCTCCCAACATGGCGGTCAGTTTCCCCCCAAGCAAGTGGTCTAGGAGAGAACAAGGAGGAAGCCACTTGTCTGTTATGTCACTTCTGCAGTAGTCTATTGGTGGCCACCAGCTTTTCCTAATGGAATATTTTTCCATTACCCCTTGGCCCTGTGCAAGTGGGAGGGGACTCAGAAGATGAAAACCAGGAGGGTGAGGTTCACGGGGAACACATTGGGGAGTAGCTACCACACGAAGTCTGACCACCTCCATTTCCTGGATGGAGAAAACGGAGGCTCACCCAGCGTTACTCCAGGCATCCAAAGCAGAGGCCTGAACGCTGCTTTTCCTCTTCTCTGAGCCCAGCAACTTTCTACCACCCCCAAGCTCCTTGGAGAAGAACCCGCTGGTGGTGAAGCCTAGGTCTGCGTGCCCCCAGCTGGGGGGAGGGGAGGGGTGACAATCTGGCCTCCCAGGCCTGCGAAATAAATATAATCACATGTTTGCCTCAGCAGAAAGAAAGCTTCTAGGTGGGTGAGGGAGGGAGGGGCTTTCTTCATCTAAACATGCTTCTGCCCTCACGGGCTATGTTTTCCATTTAAAACCACACTCGGGATGGCTGGGAAAATACGCTTGATCCGGGTGCATTTTTCGGAAATTCAACCTGTTGGGGTTCTTGCCCCTTTCCCAGTGCCTCCAAGCATGGGCTTATCCCACCCTCCACAGCCTTCGCGGCTCACTCACAGGGTGGTCTCAGACCCCTGTCTCTCCCTCTCTGAGCCCCCAGGAGCTGGGGTGGCTGCCAACGCCTCCTGGTGTTGGAGCAACGTCAGTCTTTGTGTCTCGATGTCACAGACTTTGGGGGAGAGCTGCCTTAGGCCAGGGAGACCTCTGCTTTCAAAGGGCTTGAGGGAAGCGGCTGTGCCTCCTCCATTAGACTGGGGCTCCCCAAGGGCCTGTGACTCCCAGTAAGTGGTATCCCCCCCAGAGTAGGGCTGTACCTCCTTCCTCAGCTGACAGTGGGTGGGGAGAGATGGTTTATGGGGAGGTGGCTGGGCGTCCTCCCATTCCTTCTGCTGTTTTCCTCCATTGCCTGCTCCCCAGTTTTCTTTCTCCCAAACAGCACCCTTGGGCTGGGGAAGAAGAGGGTCAGTGGAGAAATACAATGAAGAAGACGAGAGAGCAGCCAAGGCAATAGGTCTCAGAATGGTATCCAGGCTGTTCCTGCTGGTGGGCACTCCCCTTATCCGCGTGTTGACCCCCTCCCCCAGCTCTCCAGCTACACGGACTTCACAGAATAAAAAGCTGCAGAGCTGGAAGGGACCCTTGGGCTCACTGTGCAAATGGAGAAACCGAGGCTCAGAGAAGGACCAAAGTGCCCACTGAGTTGGCTATGGAAGGCAAGCAGCTTCCTCAGGTGTAGGCACTGGACAGCTGGCAGTGGCCACCATCAGGGTCAAAGGTCACCACATTCCTTCAGGAAATCCAGCTCTCCTAAGGGGAGGAAGGAAAACAGAAGGAGAGGGTGCTTAGACTTCTCAGGGAATCCTCCTGGTGGTGGAGGGAGAGGGGAGGGGGCAGGAAGGCATATCAGGCTTTAGGCAGAGGGAACCAACCCTTCGGGACTCAGTTTTACCATTTGAAAAATGGGGGTTCGTTTCTCCAGTCTGGCCCACTGCTGATTGCAGATCAGAACCTTTCCTTGTTGGCCCTGGCCTTTACGCACAGAGGACATGAACTTGGCCTCCTCTCTCCTGACCCCTGACCCACAGTTTCCTCTGTAGTGGGCTGGGGGGAGGCAAATAAATCCTGTGGGAGGATTAGGGTCACTCAGGTCACTTGAAAGCTCCAATTGCAGCAGCGTGGAGGGATACAGGTGAGAAGGACTTCCTGGCCCAGTGGGCAGTGACCCTGTAGGGTGTGGCCACCCCCAGCTGGCAGGGAGATCCTCTCTCCCAACACAGCCACCTGTTGCTCCTCTTCCCTGGGGACAGGGTGGGGAAGTGATGGTGTGGCGGGTGGGATGCCCCTCCCCACCAGCTTCATGAACCCACAAGTCACCTGTCCCATTACAAAGCCACAGAGACCTTGAGCAAGGGAGGACCATCCTCTGGTGATCACTCTCCCCACGCACACACAGCTCTGGCCCTAGGTTTCCTGAGTGCTGGAGGCAGTGGAGTAAGATGAGGTGGGGAGAGAGAAGGTAACCGTGAAGGGGTTGGACTGGCCATAGGAGACGGCCAGCTAGCCAACCATGGGGAAAGGGCATGGAGAAAACAAACATTTCACACAGAAAGAAGAAGAATAATATTCCATTAGGAAAAGCTGGTGGCAAGACCTGCCCTTTCAGTCCTTCATCCAACCTGGGAGAGACCCAGATATCCCTGAAAAACAGGGAAGGCTCAGGGGACAGGCTCAGGGGACAGGACTCAGGGGAAGAGGGCCAATTTACAAATAAATGGGAATTTATCAGGTAGTTTTAAGGCTTTGAAGACAATAAAATAGATTGGTATGATAGAGAGCCCCTGGGGGCTACACCACATGAAGTGGTCAGGGAGGCCCTCTCAGAGGAGGTGACATTTGAGCTGACACCTGGAGGCCAGGAAGGAGCCCACCATGTGCAACACTGCGGGTGCGGGAGCAGCATTCTGGGCAGAAGGAACAGCTGGTGCAAAGGCCCTGAAATGGAAATAAGCTTGGTCGATTTTGAGCCAGAGTAAGCAGGCCAGAGTGAGTAGGGGTGAGGCTGGCTGGACATGGGGTCAGAGAGGTAGTCAGGGGCCAGATCACCTAGGGCCTTGTGAGGTAAGGCAAGGAGGTTGATTTTCTGCTAAATGTGATGGGAAACTATGAGAGCGTTTTGACAGGGCAGTGATCAGGTCTGACTTATGTTTTAAAAGATCCAAGTGCTGTGTGGAGAATGGATTATAGGTGCCAGAGAGAGGCCGGGAGGCAACCTGGGCTTCTGCAGTGTCCAGCCAACAGCCTCTGCAGGCAGTGGAGACAGAGAAGAGAGCCTGATGTGGGTTTGGTTTAGAATAAGAGCCAGCAGGCCCTGCTGACAACTGGATGTGGCTGAGGGTCAAAAGGAAGAGTGGAAATGATGCCTGGGCTCTTGGCTGCAGCAGCCAAGAAGCTGGTGGTGCCTCCCTCTCTGTGGACTATTCTCCATTCATCTCCTGCTGCAAGCCCAGGCCTCCATCTGCAGAGGCTGCAGGACAGTTATTCATTCATGGATTCCTGCAGGAGGTATTTCTGGAACTCCAGTCAGGCCTCTTCCAGCCCCTGCCCTGTTTCTGACAGTCGGTAGACAGCTGTCTTCCATCCAGCCTGGAGGGTGTGGCCTCGTATGTTGCCTCAGCCCAGATGTGGGGTACAGACATTAGGGGTCCTGGAGAGCTTGAACATCTCTGTGTAGTAAGATGCTCTGGAGGACGAAGGGGCAGGGAGTGTCCCTGTCCAGGGAGTGGAGCTCTCTATCCATCCCTGTACCTGGGAGGGCAGGTACCCGTGGACGCTTTGCCATTGTGGAGTGTAATACATGACACTTATAGGGGTCTTGGGTGCCTGGACTAAGACACTGCCAGAGGGATGTCCCCAAGAGTCTATGCGCAGGGGTGATTGTCTTCTATTAAAGGTCCTGAGATATGGAGGCTCAGATTGGTTAAGTGACTTACCAAAGGTCACACAGCAATTTCTCAAACAAAACCTCAGACCTCTTTTGTCGTGTTCTGGGCAACGTAAGATGAAGCTTCAGAGTACTATGCTACAGCTCTCTGCTCTGAGTCACTCGCCAGCTTCATCTCTCACAATTCCCTGTTCCCTTTGAGTCAAACCCTCATTTGCTTCCAAGCTTTTGCCCAAGCCTTTCTTCCTGCCCCTAATGCTCTGCCCATTTCCAACTGCATCCTATCTCCCCTCTTCTAGAAAGCCACCCCTCACCACTCACACCTGCCTGGATGTCCCTAGTGTTGCTCCGGAAGACCTAAGGCCCCAGCTGCCCTCGGATGCCCCTCCGTGGCTGGGGTGGGGAAGGAAGCATTAGATGGCAGTTCCCTACCGGCGTCCCCGCCCCCACCTCAGAGGCCCAGACTGTCAGCAGTGATGGATGCCGGGCAGCGGTCCCTTGGAACGGATCCTGGATCTAAAAGCCTCACGCAGCCATCCTGGGCGGGAGGCGGGGGAGGGACACGGGGGTCCCTCAGAGCCCGGCTCCCCGCCATGAATCAGGCTGCCGGCAGAGCCAATTAGCGCAGACAAGAGCCCAGCGATGAATCATAAGCCCATTAGTCCAGCCAGCTCGTTCCTCACCCCCACCCAGGGGGGATCCTGGCCAGGGGTAGGGGGATGGGGGTCCTTCCTCCCTACAGACAGCCTCTTCCTCCCCAGAGCCCCTCCCCCTAAGAACTGCTGAAAGACCCTCCCACCTCGGAAGCTGCTTTGGACAGGGTGGCACTACAGTCATTTGCATTCATTTGCATGGTGGAGGACACTGGAGGCTCCCAGACATGCCCCCCCACCCCCACCAGACTGGTTCAACCAGATAAAAGACCTGGTGGGTGACCCCTTAGCCAGGCCCTTTCCTCCATCCTCCAAGGACAGAGGGCTAGACCTGGGTTGGCTGGTGATATGAAATATGAGCCCTGGACCCAGCTTCAGGGGTCACCCAAGTGAGCCCCTCTCATCCAAACCTGGCCCTCCTCCGACACAAGCGAGGTGAAGCCCACAGAAGGTCAGGGGTTTCTCAGAGACCCAGTTCAGCCAGGTAGTAGATAACCACACCTGTCAGTCTAGCCAGTGCCGAGGGCCAGCTCCCAGAGCCCTCGCCAGTCTCTGTGTTTGTGTCATTCGCAGCCGGCTGAAGCCCCAAAGTTGGACTCTGGTGACTGGTCAATGATTGGCATCAAGCCCATGTTGGGCAATGGCAGGGGAGGAAGGGAGTGCCCTCTGTGTGGACACTCTTAGGTAGTAGGATCAGAGTTGGAGATCTAGAGATTGCAGAGGGGTGTCAGAGAAGATGGAGGGAGAAATGCAACAGCCAGAGCTTTGGATGCCACGTGACAACTGTTGGCCAATGATGTGGCCCTGGCCTCTCTGACCTGGACGATTCCAGTGCTGGCCAATGACCAAGTCAGTAATGAGGGGTTACGTTCATAGTTGATCCTCACTGTTACTTTCTCCATTTTATAGGTGAAATTATTAGGTCTGGAGAGGGTGAGGGACTTGTCCAAAGTCTCAGAGCAAGAACATGGGAATCAGATTTGAAGCCAGGTCTGGCTGACTTCAGTGCTTGAGCAGATAATGTCTGAGCCCCACGACTCTGATCTGTCCTGAACTTAACCCCCTTTATCCAACTGCCTAGTTGCCATCGCCAACCAACTGTCCCACAGGGGCCTCTAACGCAGTGTGTTGAAATCGGAACTCACCGTCCCTCCCTCCCCAGCCCAATCCTCTCTCCTGCAAAAGGTACCTTCAGCCACTAGCTGCCCAAGCCAGCCGCCTGGGACTGTTCCTCCCGCCTCCCTTTCTTCCTCCACATCTGAGCAGGCATGTGAGTGTGGAATCTGGTCCATTCCTCTATGGCCCCTTCTCCCCAGCTGTGTGGCAGTGTGGCTCAGGCCGTGGGCCTCTCTCACCTGGGTGACTCCAAGACTCCTAGTGGGCCTCTAGGATCCCCCCACCAATTCCTTCTTCCATGTCGCTGCCACAGTCCCTGGATACAATCTAATCTTTTACTTCCTACCTTAAAAGTGTTGGTTCCCCATTACTTTCAACATAAGGCGTCAAGGGGCCTCCAAAAGTGGGCCCAGCACGCCTTTCTAAACCCACCTCTGACCACTTCCTTCTGAACACTCAGCGAGCTCCTGGCCACATGGGATTGCTCAACTTGCCCAGCACATACCAAGGTTTGCATTCCTCTTAGCTTTTGCTCTTGCGGTAACTCGGCCGGAAATGCGCCTTGCCCCATCTCTGCCTGGAAAACTCTTCCTTCTAGGATTGGTGACATGCCACTTCTCGATGAAACTTCCCCTGCCCTGCCCTGCCCAGGCAGGATGAATTGCCCCCTCCTCTGTGCTCCCACAGCACTTTGCTCAAACTGCTGGCCTAGCATTTCCCCACCCAGTGGTGCCGTTAGCGGATGCCTGCCTGCCCGACCCCCCTTGCCTGAGAGGCGGGGGTCATGGCTTGCTTAATTCAGCTTTCCTGATAAGTCTGACACGTCAGAGATGTTCAGTAAAGGTTGGATAGTTGGGTGGACTCACTCTCTAACTTCCTGTTCTTCGGGCCTCACTCCCGAGTTGAAACTGTCCAGTGAAAGGAGTCGTGCTGGAAGGCAATCCCGAGAGTTGGCCGTGGTCCGTGCGACCCCTGGGACGGCAAGTACCTGATCTGAACCACCACACGGCTCAGCAAACACAGATTGGAGTCAGGGACTCCGGATTCTGAACCTAAGTGTGAGACCTTGAATGAGTCACTTCTCTTCTGTGGCCTCAGTGTCCCCATGTTAAGTGGGGGTATGGGTAGAGGGCAGATGACATTTCTAAAGTCCCTTCCAACTCTGATAGTGTATGATTTATTGCTTTATGGTTCCATGGCCTATGGAGGGCCTTGGATAGTTGCCATGTTACATGGATGAAAAGCAAGAGCTATATCTTGGGTACGGGCTGTCTAGGGCAGACAAGCAGCTGTCTGGGAGGTGGCTCCTGGGAAAATGAGGGACCAGTGGGAGAGGAGATCAGGGCGGGCACACACTGAGAGGATGGCTCTTGGTCTTGAGATCCAGTTAATTGTGAAAATCAATGGTCTGGCGGGAGGCTGGAGCCAGGGGAAAGCCTGGGGGTGGAGACTCCCTGAGAATGAATGGGATGGGGTGTGGCATTCCTTCTGTATCCTCAGGGGTTCTATAACAGAACAAGGTCCCGGATGGCTGGAGCTCAGGGGAGTAGTGCCAGGGGGAAAGCCTGCTGTTAGAATTTGGGGGGATAGGGAAACTGGGGGTACAATGAAAACAGTCATCATATGCACTCCCTCCCCACCCTCCAGACCTGGATTCTAGTGCTGGCTCTGTCACTGACTCGTGGTTGTGTGACCTTAAGCAAGTCCCTATTTGCTTGTGAGACTCTGTTTCTCCATCTGTAAAATAATGGTTGTTCTTGACCATTTGTGAGGGCCGAGGGCCTGACACAGTATGTGGTCCCACCAAGGGTCCTGCCAGCCTCGGCCCCAACACCACGTTGACCACCTCTGACCCCTCCATCCAGGCGTTACCCGCAGGACCTGGGTTCTTTTTCTGGGCTCCTTCTCAAAGCAGCCCTTTCTCCCCTCGGCTTCCCTGTTTCCTACTTCCTTCCAGGCAGGCAGGCTTTCCAGCCTCTTCCAGACCCTGGTTTTGAGTCAGTCAGAAGGCAAAGCCAACTGACTTGATTTTCACAATCAGGCTAAGAGAGCACAGGTTGTGGTAGGACAGCCCAGACCTCCCACCCTTCTCCCCTCCTCATCCCCCAGCTGATAGCACCCCAATCGTCTCTCACTCCACAGGAGGAAAAGAACAGCCACTGGGGGTCCTGGGGGAGGGGAAGAGGAGGACCCTGGTGGTGATGGCAGGAGACTAAGGGGACCCTGGTGGGCGTAGGGGAGGACCTTGGTGGAGATAGGGGAAGGAGGAAGAGGAGGGAGCTGCAAGAAGCCGCTCTCCTGTAATTAGCAGCCTCCCAGGATGAAACAGTACTCCATTTGCTGGGGTAGAAAGGAGGTGCCAGTGTTGAACCTGAACCTGCAAGGAACCCTCAGCAGTGGGCCCCCAGCCCACCTCTTTGATCGCCCCTCACCAGCTCCCTAAGAGGTTGTTAACATCTTTCTTTATGGGGCTGGGATACAGCCAAGACTCACACCTCATCTGGGCCCTAGGCGGCTGCCTTTGTACTTCTCCCCATGCCAGGCGCCTGTCATGGGGACCAACCTGGCCCCCCTCCACAGGACTGTAAACGAGCAGTAGTTAGGTGATCTGATGGGGGTTCCCAGTCTGATGGGGGGCAGGTGGGACACGCACCTCAGCTAACAGATTGAAGAGACAGACGGTCCAGCAGGACGAACTGAGTGAGAACCTCTGGCGGGCTTCCTAGAGGAGGAAGCAAGGAGAGGCCAGAGGAGCAAGGTCAAGGAAAAAGAGGAAGACTCTATGGTGAGACTGAGTGAGGGGAGAGCGGTCTGCAGGGGAGGTAGGGGTGGTTTGTCCATCTGGAGTGCGGAAGAGGTGGTAAGGAGGTGAGGCAGGAAGGTGGGCGATCTCAGAAGCTCAGATGGCAGTGCTGAGTCTCAGTTGACTCATCTGTAAAAATGGGCCCGACGCCTGCTTCCCCAATTGCTCTGAGAATTAGCCAAGACCCTATCTATAAAGGCCCTGGCTAGAGATCACACTCCCTCACTCCTTTCCTGTCCCTCCTTCATCCCCCCACCCTTCCAAGCCCAGAGGGGCCAGCCCCTTCCCCCTATCTCAGCATCTGGCCTCATCTGGAAACATCTGCCTCTCCGCATGCAGGAGGTCTCAGTTAAGGCTCTGAAGGAAGAGCCATTGGAGGCCAGGGCTGAGGTGGGGGCAGCTGACGGAAGCAGCTGGAGGTGCATCTTCCTGGCCCCCACCTCCCGCCGGCCTCATTCAGCACAGATTTGCCCTTCATCTCTTCATGTCCCCTCCCTCCTGGCTGCCCCTAACACACACCTGCTTTCTCCATCGGCTCCTCGGTGTGGCCCCTCCAGGGCCCCCAGTAGAGGCCTCCACTTGGCTTCCTCCAGCTTGTCCTTCAGTGGCTGCCCCACGATGGGTTTTCCAGTTTCGTTTCCAAACTTCTGGCCAATTTTGTATTTTACTCTGTAACACATCCATGTTGTTCTATAAACAAAATCGGATAAAATAGGAAAATATTTTATCTCCCAGGTAAATTAAAAAAGCTTTCCCTGAAATATCTTTGTGGGAGAAGCAGTACCCTTTTTTACTCTGTGGCTTTGCCTGACAAGGACTCAGGGGGCCCGGTACCCCCATTTGAGCCATGCCGCGGGGTTCCATGGGACACAGACCCCACCGGTCCCTCTGTCCTGCCCCAGGAAAGGCGGCAAGGGCATGAAATGGAGCTGCGGCGTGGGCGTGGGCGTGGGGAGGGCAGAGGCAGGGAGAGGCGAGGAGGCCGGCGTTCCTGTGCTCTGCCCTGCCGGGCTCGTCAGATCCAAGCTGTCCTCAGTGCCAAGGGCTTGGACCTTTGACAACAAGACAGACTGGAAATAAAATAGGCAAGGCCACTTCAACCTTACAACCAAGTCTCCTGACTTGCGTCCCAAAGTCCCAGTAAGGTAGCAGGCTGACCCCACATTACTCTTGGGGATGAGCGATCAACCCCATCAATGAGGGTGAAAAAACAACACAGGACCACCTGAATGAATCTCAAAGAATTTATTGATTCTTGAAAAGAGAAAGGAGAGGAAGCCAACCAAAGACAAGGGCTGCCAGTTCAATACGTCATCAGGAGTCTTCTTGGATCAGAGATGTGGTTCAATTGGCAGCAGCAGTCAGCATCTTCTGCCTCGGAGGAGAGTTCCTGGTGGGACTTTGCCTCGCCCCTTGCACCCACTGCCCGACTGCAAGCTCACTGAGGACAGGAACCATGGTTGGCAGGGTGCCTGGCTAGCAGAGTGCTCTGCTCCCCTTTCGCAGACGGTCAGTTGAGCCTAAGTGCTTTCTCTGCCTCTGTCTTGGCTCCTGCCGTGTACCCACCAATCTTCCTCAACACCAATTAGATCCTCTGACTCCGCTTAAATGCCTTCAGGGACTTTCCACAGCTACAGCGATCATTCTCAAAGTGTGCCCTGGGGCACATCAGTCCCAAGAAATACTCCTGAAGAAACAGTTTGGGGGCCAAATAAGTTGGGAAAATGCTCTTTACTAGAGTTTCCCACCCCTTGGAGACTCACATTCCTCTTGAACATAATAAAGGCTCTGAGAAGTCCTGCAAGATTAGCATGCAGCCAGTTTTGACAGTTTTGCCAAACTTATTTCACCACACACAATCATTTTAGCAAGAAATACCTATAAATAGCCAGTAAACAACCCCATGGAACATACTTCAGGAAGCAGTGAACTGAACAGTAAAGCGTGAAGTCCATTTGGGGAGAGGAAGGACAGCTGTGACATGACAAGCCCCTGCCTAAAGGAGCGTGGGTCTATGGGAGCACTCAGAGAACAGCACTGGCCCAGGGTGCCAAAGGGTAGGTATGGCTGCGGGCAATAGGACAGAGACTGTGGGTCAAGAGATTCCATCAACAGCTCTCTTCTCTGAAGATGGATGTCCTGGGCAAGTGTGTGTGTTTCTGGACCTGGCATATCCTGAATGAATCTTGGCCTCTCGTTGGACCCAGCAGTCCTCAACTAGAGGCTTACTAAGATGGCATGCAATTATGAGATCTTCCCCCAAAAGAATATTCCAGCTTGTCAAGTAGATAGTCGTGGATACCATGTCTCAATGGATCAGTGACAGCAGGAGCCTTCTATGGTAGAAAAATCACAGGCTTTGGAGATGGAATCCTAGGGTCCCATCTTGATCCCATCACTTACTCGGAGCTGTGGGGCCTTGGGTAAGTCATTCCATCTCTCTGAGCCTTTTTCCTCATCTGTAAAATGAGGAAATAACAGCTGCTTTCAGCTTGTTGGTGGAGTCAGGATTCAAACCAAGATCTTGATGCCTCCAAAGCCAGGTGGGTTCATTGCCCTGTGGCTTAAGTCTCATCACCTTGAAAGTTCTAGAAGTTCCCAAGGGAAGGATTAAGTCTCTTGGTTCATTTGTTAATTAATTAATTCATTCATTCATTCATTCATTCAATCCATATATTTATCAGGCACCTATAACGTGCCAGGCACTGGGGCGACAATGCTAAAAAACCAAACCAGCACGGAGCTCACAGTCAGGTAGGGACTGAATCATTCATTCACTTATTCATTACTGAGCCACCATTGTGGGCCAGGCAGTGTGCTGGGCTTTGCCTTTATTCTTCCATTTGTTCCCCATGACAGTCTGATGAGATAGGAAGTACAGGGGTTAATCTTCCGTTTTGGAGACAGGGAACTAGAGGTTCAGGAAAACCAAATGGAAAACCGAGCTGAGAACTAAAACCTCTCTTCTCTCCACCAGAATTCCCTGAAGGCCCGCCCTGGGCCAGGTGCAGTGTCACAGTGTGTGCAGGTATTGAGTCTGGTCGTGGGGAGCTGACAGCCTTTGTTTGCCTGTGTGTCACTGTGGTCTCCAGTCCTCTCTGAGACTCTGATCCTCCCCCCACCAAGCCCTCAGCCATAGACCATCCACAGAACAGGGCGCATATGAACTGATTCCTCTAGTTGCAGCCTCTCAGCTGTATCCCCTTCGCAGCCCAGGCAATCCATCCTGCCCTTGAATTTCCACATTTTACAGGCCACGGCTGGTCCCTCCTGGGGCCTCCTTTGAGTGGAGCAATATTCAGGGAAGACTGGGATGATTCAGTCCTTCCTCAAATGCGAGCGAGTGAGTCAAAGGCACAGCAGGCCCTGCACCGTCCGCCAGGTGGGTGCTCACTGCAGGGCCACCCTGGGCCGAGGGGAGGACCAGGAGCCAAGCACACAGATCGTACGAAGCCAATGGGGTAAGCAACTGGAGTGGGACAGGAGGGAAGAGCAATGAGTCCACCATTATTTTACGTGGGGCCTAGAAAGTGACGGCAAGATGGAGGGAGGTGCTGCCGGGGAGACGGGGTGGGCAATATCACCCAACACCCCACTAGCTGTCAGCTTAAATGAGTACATGCCAGCTGAGCCAGAGGACTGACACATCCAGCAGTCCCCAAACCCCTTCTGAGTGCCCCCCTTCCTCCTCCACCTCCTTCTTCTCCCCATCCTTCTCGCTCACCTCCTCCTCTTCCTCTAGAAAGACATCTCAGATCATCTCCACGCCACGGGAAAGTTCCCTGTGTATCTGCCCAGCTCCTATACCTCCAACCTCCTCTCTCTGTGTTCTGGGCATGCTCAATCTCCTCCATCACACATGGGCTCCAGTACGCAGGCCAGTGCCCATGAAACTGTGGAGGTTTCTGGAGAGCATCCCCTCTGCAGGTACAGAGTACAGAAACTCCTTTGAAGCTCCCTTCACCTGGGCTCCCCTGCCTCCTGGGCCAGCCCAGCACCAGCTTCAGAGACCACCCCCCACCCCCATCTCCACCAGATCCTGACTGTTCCTCAGGTGTTTACAGCCCCTCTCCTGGGCTTCTGGCACATGGCCCTCCACCTGGAACCTGTCTCCTCTTTCATTCCCTGCCCCTGGTTCTTACCATTATTCCTCCAGCCCTGCTGGCGAGGGGCAGTCTAATCTAAATCACGCTCCCTGCAGTTTTAGGTGCATATCTCCTTACCTTCCAGGTTCCGTAAGGGCAGGGGTAGCTTGAAGGATTTGGGGTAGGTCCAAGGTACAACTCTCTGGTTGCGGGCAGTATGCCTATGCTGTTCTTACCGTTCACTCCAGTGCCTTCCTGAGGGGGAGAATTTTTGTCTCCATTAACTTATTTCCAAGAAATAGGAGAGCTTCTCTCTTCCTTACAGGGGGGATCCTGCAGGCAGGAATCCAGGAGTCATCCTTGACCTCACTGTCCCCCCCTTACTAATCCCCGCCAAGTCCTAGTTCAAACCAGCATCAACTCTCACCTGGACCACTGCCGTCCCCTCCTAACAGGTCTCCCACCTCCATTCTCATTACCCCTGGTCTTCAGCCAGCCTGAGATGATCACATCACCCCCTCCAACACAACCCCAAAATACCACGTGGCTGCCTCTGCTCTTAGATCAAGGTTTTACACATGACCTAGAAGACCCGCGTGGTCAGTCTCTGTTCACTTCTCACTCGACTCATTTCCCTTTGCTCTTTGCACTCCAGGCACATCTGTCCTCTCATAGCCCCTTGTACATGCTCGCTCCTGCCACAGGGCCTTTGCATGTACTGTTTTCTCTGCCATTTCTTTGGGTTTCAGGTTGGGCGTCTCCTCCTTAAGGAAGCCCCTCCCCTTCCTGGCTGGTCAGATGCTCCCTATCTACTCTCAGAGCTCTGTGTTCTGCCCTTTCTTTTCACTAGCCACAGTTGTCATTCTGTCTGCATTTGTGTGGCTATTTAATTGGTGTCTGTGCCCCACTACATTGCAGGTTCCATAAGGGCAGGAGCCAAGTCGGTTTTGCTCTCTCTGTATCCCCATGGCTAGCACAGTACCTGGCACATAGTAGGCTCTCAGGGAATAGTTGATGTTTGAATGAGTGAGCCCCAAATGAGTGATACACCTGGGGGATGTCACCCAGTGAGGCCTCAACCAAGCCAGCACTAGGAAATCAGAGTCCTTGGGTTAACTCCCAGGGGCCAGTTGGGAAAGCCACCACTCCATGCCCTATGGATGAGGACACCTCCGTCTCTCTGCTTGGTCAGCAGTTAGTCACTATTTGAAAACAGAGTTTGCTGCATAACAAGCAGTCCATCAGGGACTGGGTGTGGAGGACCGTGTCAATTAGACCCCACGGCTGCAGCTCCCTCTCAGCGGTCTGCTTCTTGGCTTTGAGAGCCCAGTGCTTGCTACCCCTTTACCTTTGAAATGATCCTCCCCAAGCCCATCCTAAAACAGAGAAGTGGGAGGCTTCCATAATTGCTTGAAGTTGGGAGACCTGGTGGGAAGAAGGATGCAGAGAAAGGAAAGGGACAACGGAGCATCCATGAAAAACTCAGGGTGATGGGAGAAAGGCTGGTGGGAGGCAGGATGTTGGTCATTTAGGGAGACACCTTGGGAAAGTGATTCACTCTCTCTGGTCCTTGGGTTGCCCCGGGGGCATCACAATCTCCATCTTTAGCATCTCTCCCATGGGAAGGGAAGAGAGAATGAAAAGGGTGTCTACTGTCCACACAGAGCCAGACAGGCGCCTCTGAGCAGTCCTGGAGGGCTTCCTGGAGTTGAGGAGCTTCATAGAAGACCCAGGCAGCCTGAGAGGGCACCTGAGAAGCAGGAGGCAGCAGATAAGGAAACGTAGTGTGACCAGAGTGGAGGGAAGAGTGCAAGGGTGGCAGAAATCACCCTGTTGCACTAATATGTTCAGTCACGCCATTCTGCTCAAAACCCTCCAGAGGCTCCCCCTGTCACTCAGAGAAAATCCAAAGACCTTCCTCCCTGCCCTCATCTCCTACTCTCCACCCACCCTGATTCCCACTGTTCAGCCACATCGGCCTCCTCTCCGGTCCTCAAACACATGCTCCTTAGGCTGTCTCCTCCTCCTGGAACCAGTTTCCTTAGACAGCCCCTTAGACATGGCTCACTTCCTCACCTCACCCAGTGTCACCTTCTCAATGAGTCCTCCCCCGATGATGCTATTTAAAATTGCACCCCTTCCCCAGCCCCACCCTCGGCACTCCCCATTCCCTTTACCTTGAGTCCCCACCCCCACGCCAGCTCTTATGACCTTCTAACATACTCCAGGATTCACTTATTCTCTCATGAAAAAGCAAGCTCCACGGGCAAGAGTTATCGTCTGTTGATTTGCTGATACACATATACCATCAGCACCTGGGACAGTGCCTGGCACATAGTAGGGGCTCAATAAATATTGGCTGAACAACTGACTTAGAGGAGTAGAGGGTGTAAGTGGGGCTGGGAATGGAGTGGAAAATAATTTCTTCAGTCTCTTTGGTCAGCTGGGGGTAAAGAGGACCAGAGTGGGCGGCCAGCTCATGAGCTGCCACCCCCTATGCCAGGGACAGAACTGTCCCATTTGCTGTCACGTCTGTCTCTGCTCTCCCTCATCCCTCCCTCCCTCCCGAGTCCTCTCTGGGTGATGGTGCTCCCGGCATCTGGCATCCATCAGTCCCTTCCAGAAGTCCCTGTGAAATGAGGGGGGTGGCTAAAGCGTTCCCAGATTGGGGGCTGGCGGGTGTGGGTGGGCAAGCTGCCCTGTCCCCAAGCCCCCCCACCTCAGCCCTGCCCAGAGCTACCAGCCCACTGGCTTTACCACCCCCAACACCCCACGGGTGTGGAGGAGGTTGTTGCCAACCACACACTCTTGGCTCCAGATTTGAGGGAGGAGGAGGGGAGCTGGCAGGAGGGAACAGGGGCAAGCAAATGGGACCTGACAGGGGCCGGGCACCTCGGGCAAAGAATGTAAATAAAAATCAGTAAATATTTAGGGGAAATGGAGCAGGAAGTGGGAGCGGGAGGGGTGGAGGGGACGTGTTGGGTTTCCAACAACATCTGGAAGGCAGTCCCCTCCCCTCCTCCCCCACACCCCATCCCACTCCATGTGGGAGCTCACAGTGTGAGAGGGGGTGCTGGCACGGGGGGGGGGGTGTCTGCGCTGGGCTGTCTGGATGCGTGTGTGGGGGTGAGTCTGATGGCTTGGAGTGTGTGGTCAGCGAAGTGCACACAAGGTCAGCCTCATCCAGTCCCAAACTGAGTGCTTCCCTCTGAGTCGTTAGTATCCCCCTTCCACAAGGCCCTGCTCTGAGCCAGGCAGTGGGCATTCTGGGATGAAAAACAGGCTCCCTATTCTCAAGGAGCTGCTAAATGAAAGGATAGTGATAACTCATGAGAGCCTGGACAGAAGTCAGCTTAGGGGGCTACAAACCCAGGCCAGGGGGTAGTGACATGGAGTAGAGATCAGGGAGGGCTTCCTGAAGGAGGGAGAATCATGAAAGCACAGGGAGACATGGATGACAAAAGAATGAGTGTGTTGTAGTGGAAGGCTAATTTTCAGGGAGAAGTGGCTGTATAGATGGAGAAGGTAACAAAGGACAGTAGATCGGGGAGCAAAGAGGGTTGAAGCTTTGCCCAGCCCCAGAAGAAAATCTAAACCAAAAGCCCCACTATGCAGCCAACGGCACAACCAGAGACATGGCAGGATGGGCCAGGCTCCCTCTCACCATCCTTTTCTTCCACAACTTCCTGATGAACCTTCTCCTAGGCAGAGATTGTGTCTCTCCCGTTCTCTGTAGCTTCCCCCTTCAGCCACTGCCAACCTTGGAAGCACAGCGCAGAACCCGGAGCCCAGAGTGTCTCATGAGTCCCACTCCACCAGCTTTACAGGGGAGGAAATGGAGGCCCAGAGAAGGGAAGTGACCTGCCCACGGGTCCGTGGGTGGCACTAAGTGGCAGAGCTGAGGCTAGAATCCGGGGCCCCTGACTCATGGAGGAGGAAGTGGGGGTGGGTGGAAAGGCCCTCATTGCTCTGGGACACTCCAGGCTCTGCCTTGGGCACTCAGTCTGTGCTGGGCTGTCGGCAGATTACATGTGATAACCCGTGTCCAGCCCACCCCTCAGTCTCCTTGCTGCTCAGCGCACACTGCTGATGTTCCTTGCTCTGGCCCTTCCCCCCAGGGGACGTTGGACAGCTCCGACGTGATCGAAAGGGAGCTCCTGAGATAGAGATGGACATGCTGGGAAGTAGGAGAAGGCCCTGCCCAGGCCCTAAGAGAACTGAGCACAAAACCTCATAGCACATGGGTGAGGGGACCTTTTATTCATTCATTCATTCCTTCCTTCGTTCAGTCAATCAACTAGATTTTAAGCACCTGCAGGGGACCGGCCCCTGAATGCTTGGGGGACAGCAAGAAGCAAAGCAGTCTAAAGTGGTGGTTTTCAAACTTCCCTTTGTGGACCCGCCCTTAGATGGTGTGGGGTCTAGAGGGATAGGGAAAGGGGCTTGAGGAGGTCTCTGCTTCCTGCCCCACCATTCCCACCACCTCAACCAAAGTAGCTTCTACCTTTTATTTGCTTTACTGATCAGACTTCTAGGAAGGTTTCATTTGAAGGTTCCCAATACTCCTGAGGGAAAAAATGTGAAAACCACTGCTTTCCCAGGTCAGAGAAGACAAGTCTTCCCCTCCCCTCCTCCAAAGAGAGGTCACTGCTAGAAAAGAGGACAGTGTCTGCTTCTAACTTCAGAGCAGTGGGTTTCAGCGTCCTGAGACTGACGTTAGACCCTAGGAAGGACTTAGATTTTCCAGGCTTTTCTCTTGCCATCCATATTGAGTCAGCTTCCCTGAGTGGGGCCTGCCTCACTGCGCCGGCCCACCCACCCTCACTGAGGCTGCATCGGCCACAAGTGCAGGGTCTCTAAAGAGGGTCCCAGGATTGAAGTGTCATCCTCCCACCTCCTGCTTCCAGGCTGGGGAACAATTGGGACCTTTGTCCAGCAGGGGGATGCCCAAAGGGTGAGGTCACCCCCAACATGGCTCTCTTTGTCCCAGAGCCAGGGAGACACCAAGGCTGAGCCCAGGCACCGCCCCTCACCCCGATCCCCAAGCCTCCCATGAAGGGCTTCCCCAGGGGCACAGAAAGGAGCGCTGACAAGGAGGGGGGCTAGTGCGGCCAGCACTGCTGGAGGTGAGGAAGGTTCGAGATGGGTACCCTTAGGAAAGGGGCTGGGGAAAAAGTCTGTAGCTTAGAGGGCGACCGTTCCTCACAGGGATCTCCAGGCGCTCATGCAGCTTGGCCAACAGAGACGGTTCCAAACCCAAAAGGAAAACCTGGACTCTGATCCTAGAGGTCCCAGAAACTTGCCTTGACTTCCGACGAAGAGGCCTTTGGGGGGAAGGGAGTGAATTGAAAGTCCCCACAGGTACAGTCATAGGGAGGGCTTTAAAGGGACTCACCTGGTCCAGCAGTTCCTCCCCCATAAAAGGGGAGTCTGGGGTACAAAGAACAGAAAAGGCTGGGGGTGGAGAAGGCGGGGAAAGTGTCTGCAGCTTGGAAGAGCAACAGAGCAGGAGTCAAGCAGTTTCTGAGGAGCTGAGATGGGGTGCCCTCAGGAGGCACTGTCGGCAGGAAGGGGGAGGTTCTAAGTGGAGTTTGGAGGAGATGTCATGGTGGTGTCACTGAGCACTAAGCTGGGCATCACGGCACTGGGTTCTGGTTCTGGCTCGGCCTCTAACCCAAGAATCCTTGCTTGTTTCCCTCTCTCTGGGCCTCAGTTTCCCTTACCCACACAATGAGCTCCATCTGGAGCCAAAGTTCTAGCTGTTTGGACTAAGGCATTCGAGGCAGCAAGGTGCAGTGCAGATCTGAGGCACAGGATGAGCGGGGCTTTGCAGTCACCTGGTGAGACCTGGTGAGGACATGGCAAGACACGAAGGGCCCCCCAGAGAGCTTCAACTATGGGAGCAGCTGCTGGTGGGGAGTGGGTGACGGGCAAAGCTAGATAGGAGCCAACCTAGCCAGAAAACAGTGGTGCCATTGGTGGAGAGTGAAGCTGTCCAAAGGCCACCAATGTTGGGAACCTGGAGGGGTGGGTCCATCCACAGGGCTGAATGGGGAGCCGGAGAGGGCCAAGAGCATGCTGGGAGCAGGGGCCAGTGACAGGACACTGAACAGTGTGACCAGGTCAACCTCTAATTATGGATTCTCAGACTTTGGGAGCTTCTCAGACTTTGGGAGCAGGCTGCCTCCCTGTCCCCCCACCTCAATTCATTCTGGACCAGGCCCCACCCCGACATAGTGGAATGTTGTGTGAGCTGAGAATAGTCATTGCTGGGGTCAAGGAAGGGAGGGTCACCAGGGACTAATTGCCCTAAATAAATGAGCAATTAAGTCTGTTACAGGAAGTATCCAGACCCCCCTCCACCCACCACCCTGAAAGATCACCATGGCAACCACTGTGGGCTCTGCCCCAGGAAAGGCTGAGCCATTTGGTTGGCCCACATGGCTGTCATTCAGACAGTGGAGGGTGGAGAGGGCGTGGTTTCAGTCAAGAAAAGCCCAAAAAGGTAAAAGAAAAGATTGCTTTGAAGAGGGGGCAGAGGGGTGACTAGGTGACCTCAGGATGAGGATTCTGGGTGATGCCTCCCAGTCAGTGGGGAAGAGAGGAAGAGTCTGGAGCACACTCCATGACTGCAGTCTGTAGGACATCTGTCCGTGTGGTAGGGGCTGGGGGCGGCGGGCAGTAGCCAGGAGAAGTAGACCTTGCCAGTTCCCCATCTCCTATCAGCACCCGGGCCCCTCCCCCTACACTTCCTGTAATGGCGTCTCCAATGGGGAGGCCATTAGTCCTGCTCAGGGCAGCGCCTAAGTACTGTGGCTGATAAATATAACATGAGCCCATCGATTAGAATCCTCTGGTCCTGCAGCAACTCAGCTCCCTAATGGCTCCTCCTCCCCTCCACACACCAACTACCCACCCCCACTCCCCATCCACGGCTGCTTTTCTTGCTTACTTGGGACTGTGAGACGGACTATTTAGAGGAGCCGAGTGAAGTGATGGAGGCAACACCCAGGGCCCAGTTGGATGGGCTGCTACTTGCAGGGAGGCTGGACCAGTCTGGGCCCCAGGGTGGCCTGGAAGCCCTTCTGTCAGTTGGGGGAGCGAGGAAAGGAACAGCCCTGGCTGGGCACACAGGTCATGGAGTGCAGAAGGCAGAGGGCCCTGTTGTCTATGAGGTGGATGGCATAGCTCCTGCCTTTGGGGCTCTCCTGGTGACTTACAAGAAGTCTACAGTGAAACCAACTTACACCGTCTTCTTCCCTGATCTCTCAGCACCCCCACGACACATGTCCCAGCCCAATGGAGCAGTCCCCTCCCTGTCTCTCCCAACCCTGATGTTCCCATCTTTAGTTCACCCATTTCTGGGGTGTCCACACTCCCTCATTAGATTGGGAGCCCTAAGTGCAGGGGCTGTGTCTCTCCCATCGGCCTGGGGCCTCAGAGTGGTAGGACGTGTCTTCTCTAGACTCGGGGGCTCTGGAGATCATGAGTTATCTCTCCAAACTCCCATATCTGGACTGGGCTCTGCCCTCCAAAAGATAACCAGACCAATTAGAACTTTAGACTTCAGCAAGCTCAGTGCAAGGAGCTGAGACAGCAGAGCTGAGACAGCTCCGCATACCCCCCTCCGATCTGAGACCCCCTCAAGGCTCTGGCCAGCTGCTCAAAGACATCTGGAAAGGTCTTGGCAAGAGGTGGAGGAACAGCTCCTGCCTGGGCGCAGAGGGGGCTTTAGTGGGTGGGGGCCCAGGCCTGGGAGGGGGCTGCGGTTTTGCAGAGCTGTGTCTCTGGGCAGAGGCTGCCCACAGAATCTTCTAACAGGAAGGCTGAGCCAGGCTGGCTGCAGCCAGGAAGTGAATCCTTAATGTGCCTCTGGCCTGGCTGCTGTGCAAACTCACCACTTAAACACTCCAGGCCGGTGGGGACAAGCCACAGAGCCCACACTCCTCGGGGTGGGTTAGGTACCATGGCAAGCTGAGTACCCGCGATGCTGGGTGTGCTACAGGGGTTCCTGGCTATCTGAGTGGCTTTGTGTGAGAGGAGTGGGTGTGCGAGGGGCCAGTCATGTGGGACTGGTGTGTCCCCCACCCTCGCTTTGGTGCTTCTCTTAAGCCTCTGGCAGGCATTCCAACAAAGAAATGTGTTTTTGGGGGTTGGGGGTTTGAGCACCGTTCTTGTTTCCCATGTATCTAGTGGCAGCTGTAGTGATAAAGGTTAGATTGCAAGAAGAACTTCCTCATGTGTGCTGAGTGGAAGACTAGGTGAGTATCCTTTAGGGAAGTGAAGGATTATCCTTTGAATAAGTTTCTGGAAGGGAAGATGATTTGGGAAGAGATGGATAGAAGTATGCTAAAGGGATGGGCAAGTAGGTTATGCTTCCAAGATGTCTTAGTCAGCTCAGGCAGCCATAACAAAATATCACAGACTAAGTGGCTTCAACAACAGAAATGTATATTTTCACAGTTCTGGAGGCTGGAAGTCCAAGATCAGGGTTCCAACCATTTTAGTTTCTGGCAAGACCTCTCTTCCTGGCTTGTAGATGGCCTTTCCTTTGGTGCATGTGTGCAGGGGGACAGGAAGGGGATGAGGTCTCTAGTGTCTTTTTTTGTAAGGACACTAACCCTATGGGATCAGGGCCCCATCCTGATGACCTCATTTAACCTTGATGACCTCCTTAGAAGCCAAATGTACATATCTGCAAATACAGTCCCATTAGGGGTTAGAGCTTCAACATTTAAATTTCCAGAGGGACGCAATTCAGTCCACAGCACAAGGTGAGGAATATTTCTCCTTTTTGTCCCACATTGTACCCCCATTTTTGAAGATGAACTAGCTTGGATTTCCCCTTTCAACTTGCCAAGCCAACTCTCTGCCACCGCTCCCCACCTCCTGGGAGGGCCTACACACCGGATCCCGACCCTACTCCCTTCTTTCCCAGCCTCCTCTCCGCCAGTTCTCTGCAACCCGGGCCTGGGGCAGGACAGCTGAGAGCCTGGCCCCTCAATAGCCTGAATTCAGCCCCCAGCCCAGACTATATTTAGCCTCGTGCCTCAAACACTGGACAAAGCCACTTTGCAAGGAGTTGGTGGGGACAGAGTTGAGAGGGAGCTGCCCTTCCTGCCCCTTCCCCTTCCTGATATGGATACCCCTTGGTTGCCCTTCTGGGGTTCACAGGGCCATGGGCTAGGACTTTGTGGGACTTGCATTCTATTTCTAGCTTGTCCGCTGGGAAGGGAGTTCTGAACCCCCTGCCCCAGGCTGAATGGGGACATTCTGGACCAGTTTTTCTTTCGTGTCCTCACTGTGTATCAGAATCATCTAGGGAGCTTTAAACTGACGGAAGTGCAGGCCCTCCCCTAAGCAGTCTGATATCATAGGTCTGGGGCAAGGCCCTGGCATCCTTTTTTTCCTTTTAGAAAAATCTCTCCGGGAGACTGTCATGTGCAGCCAGGTTGGCGAACGACTATTCTAGATCCTTGCCACTCAAAGTGGGGTTCCTACATGGGCAGCTCGAGGGGAAGGGGAGGCTCGTTAGAAATGAAAATTCTTAGGCTCCCCCGCAGCCTGCTGAATCAGAATCTGCATCTTAACACCATCCCCAAGGGATTTCCAAAGCAGGTTGAAGTTTGAGAGTCACTATTCTAGAACCTTCGACTCCAGTGGCCCAGACTCCAGATCTCTGCTTCCAAATTGTTTAACTACCAAGCGTTTCCGTAAGGCGGGAGCTCAAGAGGTTCTGATGTTCACCCTCCTTGTCTCTGCTTTATTCTTACAAGAGGATTCTGGTTTCTTGAAAGGGTCCAGCTCTTTCAGGTCCAAATCGTGGACTCAGAGTGGTACCTAGGTCCTTTCTTCATTCTCCCACGCGTCCTCACACTCATACATGTCCACACACACGTCCCAGATCTTAGTTCACATCCCCAAAGCAGGCAGGATTTCCACTACCCGCAGCTCAGGCTTAGAGAGGTCCAAGAGTGCGTCTTGCGTCTTATGACTAAACTCTCTTCCTATCAGGAGCAAATGTTGGTGCTCAGCTCTCATTTCCACCAAAGAGCTGTCCACTTGCTCCTTCAACATCAACAAAAGGCTCCCTTATTTCCCCTGTAAGAAACCCTAAGGGTCCCCAGTCTTCAGAAATTCTGTCACACATCCAACCTAAATTCTCAGAATCCACTTCACTGAGAGGGTCTTATATGTGACTCATGTCTTGTCTACTTAAAACCCTTCACTGCCCTCCCCGCGTCTCTAAGACAAAACGTAAAGTCCTTGGAGGAGCATGAAGGTCCTGCAGGATCTATGAGATCCTGCCCCTATACAGAGCCTCACCTCTTGTTAATGCCCCCGCCCGCCCAGCCCCACACCCAATAATAAAGCCAGACCCAGCTCCTCCTGCCTGCACAACACACACTGTTCCCTTTGCACTAGAGTACTTTGCATTTACTCTTCCCCAGCTGGAGTGGCTTTTTATTTCTTCTTTGCCTATCTCCCTGACAGGATCCTATTTATCCTTCAAGTCCCAGAGCAGGTCACCTACTCCAGGAAGCTTTCCTTAACCCTCCAGACACAGTACGTATTCCTGTGGCTGTACAG
Source organism: Rhinolophus sinicus (assembly GCF_057876585.1). Taxonomy (NCBI): domain Eukaryota; kingdom Metazoa; phylum Chordata; class Mammalia; order Chiroptera; family Rhinolophidae; genus Rhinolophus; species Rhinolophus sinicus. The sequence continues at coordinate 36,381,483 of NC_142512.1, forward strand.
GCCCCTCCCCTAGCACCTATTACATTGTCTGTCTATGTCTATCTCTTCCCCTAGTCTCTTCAAGGGAAGAGGCAGTCCCATTCATCTTTGTAACTCCGGTGTCTTAGCCCAGCACCTGGTAAGAAGTAGAAGACCAATAGCTCACATTTATTGAGTTGTTCATGCCACAGTAGGCAGCATACAAACCACTTCTACGTATTGTGTCATGTATTATTCACAATAACCCTACAAGACAAGTACGTTTATTGTTCCCATTTTATTGATGCGGAACCTGAGGCTCAGAGTGGTAAAGCAACTTGCCTAGGGTCACACAGTGGGTCATGGCAGATGGGATTCGGACTCAGTCTGTCAGGCTCCAGAGTTCATGGTCTTTATCACTCCCCTCTATCGAGCTCCTTAAATGGGTGACAGAATTAACAAATGAACAACTCAATGACTCCCGGTGGGAATTGCCTAGAATCACCACTCTGTCAACACCTTCTTCTTCTTCCTCAGGGGCGATCTCATCGTTCTATTCTCTTTGTTACCTGCATTAACAAGCATTCTTTGCAGAAGTCCTGCAACTATTGACCTGGCACAGTTGGCCTATCTCAGGGATTAGGATGCCATCAGTCCCTGGCTTCTGCTTTAGTTGAATGAATCTTGGGGGTCAGACTGCTTGTGTCTAAATCCTGCCACTTCCTGCCTGTCACTTAACCTCAGGGTGTGTCACTTAACCTCTGGAAGTCTTTGAGCAAGTTCTTTAATCTCTCTAAACCATGGTTTTATATACTGGGGCTAGGAACGGTGCCTGCCACGGAGAACTGCTGGAAGAGACAGTGGGGTATGTCCGTAAAGGCCTGGCCAATAGTAACAGCTCAGTTCGTGTTAGCTAGTGAGCTAAGGCCACGGGGAGACGGTGTTATTAGGGGAAGGTGAGTTTCCTGATTCAGACCTCTCTTCATCCCGCCAGAGAGCCAGGACCTGATGACTTGGTGGCTGACCTTGATAGAGGGACAGGGTGGTCACACGGTGTGGAATTCTTTTACTCAAACCGAGTTGAGTGAAGCCATGCCCTCTCCCTGATTACTCCAGGAAGACCTCCAGAGGGGGAGAGGAGAACTTTCAGAATGATGGAGATAGTGTCTGCGAGATGGTCCTGTGGACTGAGGATTACGGACACAGGGAAGGACGCAAGGGTGCCTGGCCTGGGAGGCCACCACAAGTTCCTGCAGACTCTCCCCTGGAGGGCCACCTGCCCTGCTCTCCCCCTCCCCTGCAGTGTAGTGGTGCTCAATTAAAACCTGGAGGTGACCCCTACTGCATCCCAGCCTCATGCCTTCCTTCTTGGCCCTGGGACAGAGCCTTGTTGGCACCATTCCCTGGGTGGGTGGGGGACAAGAGGACAGAGAGCGGGAAGAGGAGACCTTTGTCCAAGCCCCCAGCGACAACCACTCCTCGGGTCAGGGCCAGGCCATGGGGCCAATGCACAGCCCCCTCCCTTCGTCCTTCCCTGCCCCTTGAGGAATGTGTCCTCGGAGGCTCACCAGCTTGGTGGTAGGCTCCAGTTCACAGAGGGGGCTGTGTCCTGCCACCCAACCCCTCTGAAGCCCCCATTGTCAGGCCAGGGGGGTTGGGGACAGGCTGGGGGTATGCCTCAAAGACCTAATGTTCTCAGAGGTAGGGAGGCCTAGGGGCCTCCCGGAAGGACTAGGCTATGGGACACCTGGCTCTTCTCTGGTCTCTGCCCAGAGCCCACACTGGCCAGAAGGAAGGCTTCCCAGGAAGTGGGACAGTTACTGGGCATCCTCTGCGTTTGCCGGCCTTATGCGGCGCTGTTTCCCAAGGCTGGCAGACAGGCTAGGGAGGATGAAAAACAAACAAGCAAGCAGGCAGATAAAACACTACAAACTGATTTTGCAAAGTTTTACCAGGGAAGAAGAACACTTATGGGTAAGAGTTATGCAAAGGGTAGACGATGCCCTTTTGTGCCTGGAGCCAGCCCCCGTCACCTCCAAGGACCCCAGAGTTCTCCCAATCACAGCTGAAAACACTGTTTTAAATTTTCTGGGATGCTGCCCTCAGTGGGGTTTCTAACCCATGGCTTTGATTGCTTTGGTCCAGGGTCTACTGGGGTCGAGGGACAAGGGGTGTATCTGCCCACCCATCCCCCTTTACTGCAGCTCCACCAGCTTCCACCAAAGGCCCCTCCAAGCTGGGTGGAAAGTACTAGTGCATTTTTTCCCTGGGGCATGTAGCCAGCACTGCTGGAGGAAATAAAGGCCCTGAAAGGAATGCACAAGATGTCACTGATGGTTTTGATAAAAGCACCAGGACTCACTCATCGACCAAGTGTGGTCCTTTTCAAAGCGATCTTCCTAGGAGGCCCCTAACATTTTGGGAAACTCCTACCGTGGGCCAACCTTAGAGCTAGCCGCTCAGGCCTCTGGCTTTCCTGGACAAAGGCAAAGCTTCCTGCTCTGAGGGGTGAACTTGGGGACAGCCAGGAGCCACCAGAGTCGTGTGGTGAGCAAGAGCTGCCTCCGCCGTTTGGGTAGGTAAGCATCGTTCAGCACACAGCTGTGGAGCAGGCATTCACCTGGGGCGTGGGGCCAGGCTGGGTGTAGTGGGGGTGGCCCCAAGATGAACAAGGAATCCAGGACACTCATCATTTGGTGGGGAGGAAAAAACCCACCCCAAGCAGCCCAGGGCAATGTGGGCAACACGTGTGAGGCCTTTCTCAGGGCAGGCCTCATCTGTATAAGGGGCTCCAGGACAGGGCGAAGAGTGGAAGTGCCGCCATGGGATTCAAAATCAAGTACACCCGAGCGATTATTTCCAGTGTCTGGAGAGGGGCTTACAGAATCCAGGATGGCTTCCTGGAGGAGGAAGCCTTTGCCCTGGGCTTAAAAGGATGGGTAGGATTTGAACAGAGTTAAATAGGAATGGGATTTCAGGTAGAGGGGACAAGTTAGTTGGTGTTATTTTTATTAAAATAAATCAAAAGATAAAACAAACCCTAGCCTGGAATAGTTGCCACAGGAGGGTGGGAGGTACTCTTTTTTTTTTTTTTTTTTTTTAAAGATTTTATTGGGGAAGGGGAACAGGACTTTATTGAGGAACAGTGTGCACTTTCAGGATTTTTCTCCAAGTCAAGTTGTTCTTTCAATCATAGTTGTGGAGGGTTCTGTTCAGCTTCAAGTTGTTGTTCTTTCAGTCTTAGTTGTGGAGGGCGCAGCTCAGCTCCAGGTCCAGTTGCTGTTGCTAGTTGCAGGGGGCACAGCCCACCATCCCTTGCGGGAGTCGAACCGGCAACCTTGTGGTTGAGAGGATGCGCTCCAACCAACTGAGCCATCTGGGAGCTCAGCGGCAGCTCAGCTCAAGGTGCCGTGTTCAATTTTAGTTGCAGGGGGCGCTGCCCACCATCCCTTGCGGGACTCGAGGAATTGAACTGGCAACCTTGTGGTGGGAGCCCACGCTCCAACCAACTGAGCCATCCGGGAGGCAGCTCAGCTCAAGGTGCCGTGTTCAACCTTAGTTGCAGGGGGCAGAGCCCACCATCCCTTGCGGGACTCGAGGAATTGAACTGGCAACCTTGTGGTGGGAGCCCACTGGCCCATGTGGGAATCGAACCGGCAGCCTTTGGAGTTAGGAGCACGGAGCTCTAACCGCCTGAGCCCCCGGGCCGGCCCGGGAGGTACTCTTAAGTCACATTTAAAGTTCTGGCTGAGAAGTTAGACCTGAGTTTGCATGCAGCCTCAGTCATGTACTGGCCGTGTGACCTTGGACAAGTGACTTAATCTCTCCCAGCTTCAGTTTTGTCATCTGAAAAATGAAGACAATAATAGTGGCTTCCTCATAAGATTATTTGAGCATGAAACCAGATAAGTTCTGAGAAGCGGGTCCTCGGTGAATGGCCCATGCATGGTAAGGGCTCAACCAGTGTCAGTTCTTATGACAATGGTACCATCTTCTTAAGAGGCTCCTAAAGGGACTAGAAGGGTTAGTTCTCAGAAAGGGGTCCCCAAGCTGCTGTAAGTCATGGGAAACATGTGAGATTCCCCATTACCCTGTTTCCCAGCAGGGCCATTGAGGAAAGGGATGACCCCTTATGGGTTCCACCCTAAGCACATCGTCCCCATGGATGATTCCTGCTTCTGACCAGTTATCAGATCCTATGGATTCTTCTAAAAGAATTGTCCCCCTCTTCTTCTCTCTCTCTACCTCCAACACCAAAGCAGTAGCCTCCTTAAATGCACACCCATCCTAGTCTTTTCTCGCACCAAACCTCATCCTCTCATGGCCCCCCGAGCAGATCAGATGATGTCTCCCCAGCTCAGAAACCTCCCATGGCTTCCACTGTCCAGAGACTGGAACCCAACTCCATAGCCTGGCACCCAAAGCCAATCTGGCCCCTGCCTGCCTTTCCAACCTCCTCTCCCATCACCCACACACTGGAGCCTCCACTCACACTGGGCCAGTCCCCTCCAGGTCCCTGAACAGCCTTGTACAGCCCTCCCTTATAGCCTTCTTTTTACAAGCAGCCCTTCCTTTCCCTCTGCCTGGAACACCCTTTGTCCACTGATGGTTAAATCCTACACATACTTCAAGGCCCAGCTCAGACATCTCCTCCTCTCTGGAGCCCTCCCAGACTCTGTTCCCCAGCAGGGACCATGGCTTGCTTATGGCTGTCTCCTTCTATAACTGGGTGTGGAATATGGTTGAAAGCTGGGCCACACTGTGCAGCTGCCCAAAAGGACTGTTGGGGACCACCCTGGGGGCAGAGATCGCTGCTGAGAGAGGCTCTACCCCACAGCCCCCTGGAACAGAAGGAGCAGGGTGGGGCTGCAGAAACCTCCACAGAGCCTGGCATGGACACCAGCAACCGCCCGGAGAGAGCCTAGGCAGTGGTGTTGGCACGGCTCCGCCTCCGGAGATGAGGGTGAGACAAACAGCAATTAGCCAGGCACAGGCTGGGCTCTCAAGGCTAATTACCAATTAGATGGGGCTGGGCGATTAGCAACATGAAAGAGACAGTCAGCAAATAGTCGCTGGCGTGGCAAAGTGGAAGATGGGGGGGCGGGGATTGGAGGGTCTATTTCTGCTAACAGGCCTGGCCGTCTAGTGGTTAGCGCAGTGCTGGTATTGGGAGAGGCTTTCCAGCAATGGAGGCCTAACTTCCTAGGGCGACTTGGGCAGATCTGCCTTCTTCTTTTGGGTTCCCAGAATCATCTTCAGAGTGGGGCTCACGGCCTCTGTTTGGCCTCTGTTTCTAGGTAGTGTCAGGGTGATGGGTGATGAGTGCTTTAATACCCTTGGCCAGGTGAGCCCAGGAGGACCTCGGCGCAGTTTGGAGTCTACACTCAATGGGATGCATTTGCGTCTGGAAGTTTGCCTGGCATGGCCGGGCTGAAGGAGGGAGGGGGCTGATAGCTTCCTCTCCACGTCTCTTGGCTCAGCACTTCTATACTCTCCGTCTCTTCCAGCTCCCTCTCCCTCCCCCCACCCTTCCTCTCCTTCCTTCTTTCCCCCTCCTTCTCATCCCCTCTGTCTCTCCATTGCTTACCTCGTGGGCTTTTTCTGTCTTTGTTTCTCTCAGGGTCTCACTCTCCCTCCATCCCTGACCTCCACCCCCCCCCACCATCCCTGCTTCACTTAGGGTGGGGCCTCCACCTGCACAGGAAGAACAGAGATTGGAAAGATACATTGATTGCCTGACAACCAAGGTCAGGCCACTCAGGGGTGAGCTGTCCCTGGGTCAGAGAGGGTGGGAATGGGGAATGGGCCTGTCACTTTAGAATGGAGGGAAAATAGTGATTTGAGTGACTGATCCCACAAGGAGGCTGGATTGAAGAACCCCTGTCATACAAATTCATAATCAAGCTTCAACCCAGAGTTTGGTTTCTAGGCTACCCCCTGGCCAGTCTCTTCTCTGTAGACCCTGGTCTGCTTGAAGCCTGGCAGGCTGAGCCAGGAGGCCTAACCTGCTGGAATGTCTGGTGCCCAAGTCTGCCCACCTTACAAGCTCAGATGAGCCTTCCCAGGCCGGGAAGGTGGTGGGTGCTGTGTGTGTGATTTGTCTCAGCCACCATTATGGGATCTGTGCTGTAGAGCAGACCCTCTGGTACTTACAGAGATTCGAAGCTAAGGGTGCTGCTCTCCCAGAGAGGGGGGCACTCAGAATTGGGGGAGGAATTCAGTGAGGAAAGATCATTCAGGGAGCAGAGGGAGGGGCTCCCGAAGGCCAGGGGCTCAGTGAGGAGGAGAGATTTCATTAGGGGAGGGGGCTCTGGAAGAAGAGGAGGGCTCGGATCTGGAAATTAGCTTAGGAACGCAGAACTGGCCCCAAGACCTGGTTTGCTCATCTCCGTCCATCTTGGCAGCCCACTCCACCAGCGCAGCCCGCACAGAAGATCCAAGCACCCTGGGCTCTCATCTCAGTGGGGGTGGGGATCCAGGGGCGCTCCTGCCCCCAGGGACAGGTGCCACATCACTGCCACATCACATCACCCTTGCTGTCTCTATGTCCGGAGCCCCCCGGAAGGTGAGGAGATTCTGCCTCCCAAGCTCTGAGCTCCTGGAAGGAAAGAAGGGAGCATCTGCCCGCAGGAATGCGGAGAGGAGAGGAGACGCTGTTATCAATTCTGCTGGGCTATTCCGAGGGCAGGTGTGTGTGTGTGTGAGTGTGTGTTGGGGAGCGCTCAGAGGGCGTGGCAGGTATGAGGATGGCAGTGTCTGGGCTTAGGGCACTGTGCATGTACTTGTGTGCCGGCCCCTTTCCCCAGCGAGCAGCCCGGCGATTGTCCCTGACTCCCTACTGCTGCGGCCAGAAAGCTGGGGAGCAGCCCAGTGGTCGACGTCTCTGGGCTCTGAACTCACCCCTCAGCTATGCCCCCTGGACAATGGGGCTCTTTCTGCACAAGATGGGCACGAGGGACCCTGTCATGGACTTGTGACCTGAGGAACAGGGCTGCCCCAGGGCACTTGTGGACACTGACTGGCCTTAAGCCAGGGTGGACCAAAGAGGAGAGGCCCTCCTTCCCGCCTGTCCCAGGAAGGCTCCTGGAGGAGGGGTCAGAGCGCCACCAAGCTTCCTGGCCCTCCCACGCCAGGCTTCCGGTGGGCATGCATGCATGGGACACACAGGAAGTGGACCAGGCACCTGCCCTCCAGCTGACCTATCTCCCAGAGTGCCAATAGTCAAGTGCCTTGTGGGTTAACCCCAAGTGGAGGGCTGGGAGATTCAGGTAGAGGAAGAATCAAATCCAGGTCTGATGGGGGAGACGCTGCCCTGCCCTTGGGACCTGAAGTCTGGGGGAAGGCGCTGCGTCTCCCGCCCAAGCAGCTTGGCCCCTGCCCCCTCCCTGGCTAAGTCCACCCCACTCTCAGAGCCTCCCACCCCTCACTGATGGGGGAGTTTGCATCCACACACATCCCAAGAACAGAGATAAAGGCAACCCAAGGAGGTAAGTGTGGGTGAAGAGCCTTTGAGAGCAGGATGAAAGGACCCGTCCCATCAAGAGAAGACTAGGAGGCTTGGGAGGCTGGGGTTTGGAGCTGGGCAGGCAGCTCAGGCAGTGTCTGGGCCTAGGGAGACCCCTGGTAGGGGCTCAGAGGAGGGTAAGATGCAAGGAGGAGCTCCTGGGGTGATCCCCTCCCCGTTATCAGCAGCACCCCCAAAATTGGCACAGAGGCGGGTGTCAGACTCAAGGCAGCACAGCACAGGAGGAGGAAAGGCACAAGATGTCAGCCCAGGTTTCTGACTTGCCCAAAGCCTTTTCCTATCCCCTTCCTGTTCCCCTGCAGCCCACACCCCTCGGCACCCAGCGGGATCAGTGGGGGGCAGGAAGCGAGGTTCCAGCGCTGTGCGCCCTCCCTCGGAGGGACAGCTGTTCTACGCAGCTGTTGGGGGCTCTGGGGGCTGCGGCGGATTTGATTTGATTCAGGCCCCAAAATAGCCCTCGTAGCAGGAAGTGGCCCCCCTCTCCCAGCCCCTCCAGGACTCTCCAACTGGGGGTTGAATTGACACCTTACAGGTTCTGCCCCCTCCTCCTCCCCTGCACTCAGCCCCTTGTCTCCGGAGACCTACTGCATTTTTTTCTTCCCTTAGCCCATAGCCATTCTCCTTCTCGTGTCTCCCCCTCTGTCCAGCTCATCTCCACACTCCCCTCCTCCAGGAAGCCAGCCCTGGTCACCTCCTTTCCCCATTGTGCCTGCAGCAGCTCTTTGCCCACACACGATCCCCAAGCCCTCCCCCACCCTAGCCTTCCCCTGGGGGGGCGGGGGTAGTCTAGGGCTGGGGGCCTGTGGCCAGGCACGGGCGGGCTGCGGAGGGCACACAAAGACGCGGGCTGCCCTGGCCTTTGATGAGTAATCGCTGTTCCCCGGAGCCACGATTCCACTCGGCCGCCTGGGCCCCCTGCCCCCACCTCCCTCCAACTCCTCAAATAAGACTCGTTTTTGTTCTGAAGACACAATGCGAGAAAATGTCACCCAGGGGGCGTGCCCCTTGGCCCCAGCCCTGACAACCGGAGCTCTTAATCACCCGGCCTCCTTCCTCCCCAGCTTCCCTCTCCAGCAGCTGGCTGAGCTGGGGGAGGGGGATAAGAGGAGGGCTAGGGGGACAGTTACCACCTTCTGGGGCTGAGACTTCTTCCAGCTGGAAGTTTAAGGCATTTGTTTTTTCTCCTCCCTGGGGTGCAGCCCCTGTGCCAGCCTCTCACAAAGGCCTGGACCTCTCTCCGTTCTCAGCTCTCTCCATCAAAACCTGCCAAGGTCCAGGAAGCAGGAGGGATGCTCAAAAGTGCACCAAAAACTCCAAAGGGGGCTGCAGCTGAGAACTCTGCCAACGCTTTAATAAGTGCCACAAAGAAAGCAGGAGTATGGTAGAAAGTGACGGGGGTGGGGAAAGTCATCTCTCCAGTGAGGCTCCCGCAGGAGCCTTCCATGCAAAAGCCCTGTGGCCTGTGGTAGTGATAAGCAGTGATTTGGTAAGGTGACCCGTCCCCCTCCATTATCGCCCTAAGCATCCCTCTTCACCTACCCCGAAGAAATATAGTCTAAATAAGAACAGTGTGCCTGCTAGGCAAGTTCTCTGGCCCCCGTCCAACCAAATGACTGCCCCCGAAACGTTCCATTTAGAAATTCTGGAACATTCACTGCTGAGGTCTTTTTCTCTCCTGCTCGTCACATCTCGTACACTAGCCAGTCTGCTTTGCTCTCCATCCAAAACCTAGGGCCACCTGTCCAGTTTCTCTTTCTCCACTGCCACCCCCCAGCCAACGCCATCTCTCATTTGTGCCACTTCAGCAGCCTCTGTCTGGTCTCCCAGTTCCATGTTGTCCCCTACAGTGCATTCTTCACAGAGCAGACAGAGTAATCTTTATAAAATGGAAATCACATCATGTCACTCCCTTCCTTAAAAGCCTCCAAAGACTTCTCATTGCTTTGAGAATGAAACTCAAATTCTCTGTAAATAGAAGTGGAGAGGATGGAAGATTCACATGAGATAAATATTGGTGTGTGAGGAGAGAGACCAAAAAAACAAAGCAAGTGATATGATAGTGACAATGAGAGTGATTATAGTACGTCACTCTGAAAAGCATGAGTTAATTGATGAAATTTGTGTATGTGAGCTCCAATAAAGAAAAATCCAAATTCCTTATTTTGGTCCCCAAGGCCCTGGCTGGTCTGGCCTCCCCTACCTCCCCCACCTTCCCCACCTCTTCTCTACCACTCTTGTCTTTCCTTTGCTCAGTGGGCTCCAGCAGAGGAAAAGGGAGGATTTCAACCCAGCATGCAATTTCCCATGCCGTTCACATATTTATTCATTCATTCAAACCCCTGTATTGAAACCTTGCACACATCATGCACCGATTAGATACGGAGATACAGCACTAAATAGATGCAGACAGATAGTGGGGACGGCAGACAGATAACAGAGACATAGAAGAAGTGTGATGGGAACCCTTCCTGGGGTACTTGGGAAAGGCTTCACAGCCTTGAGCCCAAGGAGGAGTCCAAGTTCACTAAGCAAAACTCAGGTCAGAATTCTCCGCTGAGGAGACAATGTTGGCAAAGGCAATGACCCTAAAAGCACATGGGCTGATGGGGGGAGGGAAGAAGCATGGTATGGATGGATCAAGAAGCATGCTGGGAAATGAGCTTGGGCTGGAAAGCAAGGGTAAGACCATGAATGGACTTGGAAGCCTTATTAGGACTTTGGATTTATCTTTAGGCCACAAGGCTACGGCCAAGATTTTAAAGCAGACATGTGCATAATCAGATTTGTGTTTTAGAAAGAGCTCTCTGGCAGCAGCACAGATAGATGATAGATTAGAGAGAGGACAGACTGGAGTCAGAGAGACCAACTGGTTCCGGAAAGAAATAATACAGGCCTGAACCAGGGCAGGAATGGCGAGAGGGAGTGAGAGGTAAGCCTGTCTGCACTTTCTGGCCACGTGGATATGGAAAAGGAAAGTATAAGGAGAGAGGGATTGATGTTAATACCTAGACTTCAGGCTTGGGTGATTGGGTGGGTGGTGGGGCCACCCCGGAGATGGACCACCAAGAAGAAGAGCAGCCTGGAACCAGGGTGGGGGGTTCAGCCTGGGGTGTGTTAGGCTGCAGGTGCCTGAGAGATGTGCAGGTAGAGAGGTCTGGTTGAGAGCTGAGAACTCAGTCTGTGCTTGGGAGTGAACTGTGAATGAGAGAGAGGCCTAGGTGATGCCAGCTGCATGGGTCTTGACAGAGGTCCCCGTCGCCCAGAGATTCTGCCTCTTACAAAGCACCCAAGGCCCCTCTCCCCCAGGAATGTTTCTGCATTGGGGACAGGGGAGGGGTAAGCAGGGGCAGAAAGCTCTACAGTGTGGAAGGCAGGTGTGCGCCTGCAGAAATCAGTACGGGGCCAAGGGGAGAGGAGAAAAGACAATGCCAGGGCCTGGGGACTGCAGGCCCCTCAGGGCTATGGAATCCTTGCTTTAACTGTAGCAGAGGGCTCAGACATCATCTTACATGTGGGAAACTGAGGCTTAGATGTGTAGAATGACCAAAACTTAGGGGCCAAACCTGCCCCCCTAAGTTGCTCATGCTATGGGTTGGGCACGTGAGTGTAATTTGCTTTAGATTTATGTACAATCCGCTTCTTTCCGTGGAACTTGGAACTCACTCCACACCATCACCATGTGTGTGACAGAGGACACAGCCCAGCATCAAAGAGCAGGTGTTTGGGGGAGGCCAAGAGTCCCGGAGGCCTTGACATTCTCTGTGTGTTGCGTCTGTTGAATGCTCGTCTCCCTAGAGAGCACCACCCTGCCGTCCACTCGAGACGTCCACTGGCTCCTCCTAGTGGTGATAAGGAGCATTGCTCTTGCTCCCAGGTCTGCTTCGAGTCCAAATCCCTGGAGACTTCACTTCCCTCGGACCAGTCTCCAAAATTGGCTGATTCCCAGTTATCCCAATAGACTCTCCACTTGCCTCTGTAGGAGATATTCGCTCTCATCAGAGCTGAGGCCTTGCCCCAGTAAGATGCTTTCTTCTCCAGGTCAGACTCCCAGGCTGTGACTAATGTGTCTCCAAGGCTTAGGATGAGGGTGGGACCCATATTCCACCCTGTCATATGCAAATGTCCTTCACCAGGCTGAGTGCTGTTTGAGGGAAAGAACCATGCTCCCTTCACCTTTGTTTCCTTATGGTCTGACAGGACGCCTCACATGTATATGTCCTGGGGGCTCAATAAATGTCTGCTGGAACTAACAGCCCATCACCACTCTGCCATCCTGAGAGCTTAAAGATGCCCTCCCCACTCCCACGCACTCTCAGGACAGGGCATCTACACCCCTTGCATTTCTCAGTTTCAGCTCTTCATGAAGTTCTCCCTTTTGGAAAAATATCCAGATTACTCTGTGTGGCTGGTGCCAGGTCCCTCCAGGCTTCCTCCGACATGGAGAAGCACCTCCCAGAAACACATCCAGCTTTCTGTTGGGGTCCCCACCTAGCTGCCATCTCTCCTGCTCCCAGTGTCTTCATCTCCTTCCCAGCCCCTCCACCCCTTCCTTCTTGGAAGTCAGAAGAGAGCCAGAGGCCTGAGGCTTCCTCAACACTTCCCAGAGCTCGTCTGTTTCTTTTTCCACGTGGTCTTCTAGAAGCTGAAGATTTTTGCTTATTCATCCATCCTGGGGCAGGGGACATGGTGCAATTTTCATGACTTTTCTTCTATTTTTCATGCGAAGAGTTAGTTGTGTGCGGCATTCAATTTGGGTGAAACACTTTCCTCACTCCTAGCTATGACTGCGATTCTGAGGGAGCAAGAAGGAAAGGCTCCTGTGTGAGGAAGGCATCCAGCCTGGGGCCAGGGCTGATGTGACTATAACAGCAATGAACATTTGCACAAGCCTGGAGGGGCTTCTGTGCGCCACTTTTGAACATGACAGGTGTGTTCTCTCATCCCCATCTACCAGAGGAGGAAACTGAAGGAAATGTGTTGATCGAGGGTCATAGAATTGGCAAAAGTGACAACGCTGGGGCTTAACCCTACTGATTCTCAAGTTTAGGTCTTTTCCCCACAACAGAGGTACCCCCTTTACATGATCTGTGACCTTTCAGAGACCTGTTTGTTTATGACCTCGGGCTTGGTGACCTGGAGAGAATGAATTCATAGGACTGACTCAGACACAAGGTTCGTCCTTCCTCCCACTCTCCTTCCCTCCCTTCCTTCCGTCCTTTTCTTCCTTCCAACAAATTCTGCCTTCTGTGTGTCAGGCATTAGGCCCTGAAGTCCAGGAGGTCCTGGAAGGCAAGGGGCCGTGCATTTGTCACTCCTCTCTGAGCCCTGCCCCAGCCCGGTGCTGGGCACAGAGCAGCTGGGCGGAAGCTGTGTTGAAGGAAGGGAGGAGTCAACACACAAACGACTGTCTCCTTAGGCCGCTGCCAAGGAGGCCCCTGTGGACTGAACCAAGGTTTGAGGCCCTGGGATGCTCAGAACAGTGTCCCCAGGTCCATGGGTGTTGGGTGGCAGGGGAGGGAGGGCACAGGGGAGTATCATCACCGAGGTCACTTGAGAGCTAGAACCATAAGGAGGGGTGGACCTTTAAGGCTGCAGTCATGCCACTGCCAGCAGCACAGCCCAGAGCAAGGAGGGAACAAAGAAGAAACGCTCCAATTTCTCTCCCACCCTATCTTCTTCTACCAGTGCCTCCCACTGGCCTAACCCACTTGGAAGGAGCTGGCAAGTGTGCTGGGGTGATGTAGGCCAAAAAGACAGGCCTCCCTGCCTACAGGCAGGACACAGAATGGATCTGGGGATTTGGGGTTACACCAAGATGGACTGGCACACTCATATATGCTTAGTATTCCCCGGGTGTAACACGGCGTTTGATACACAGTGGACACTCAACAGATACTTGTTAAATAGACACATAGAATAAAATAGGTAATAATATCTATCCAATGAGGTGTTTGGAGAAGTAAACAATAACCCCTAATAATTGCTCAGCGCCAGTGCTTCGCCAGGGCAAACACAGGCATGATTTAATGTGGTCTAACATACGCCTGGATGTGGAAGGCCCTCATTGACCATGATCCCGTCGTCCCCTTTCTTGTCCTGAACAAATTCAGGTGAATCAAGCACATGCCTGGGGAGCACCTGCCTTGAGCACGACAGGATCCAAGTACAGGGACACAGAGCTCAATCTACGTGGTCTTGGCCTCCAGGCCTTTAGGGACGAGGGAGACAAACAAGTTAAGACATGAGTGATCTGAGGTAAGGCAGTGCCCTTCGGTGGGGAAAGCCCGGCACTTCCAGATTTTGTTGCAGCAAAGAAGACAGATGAGAGGAAGAGAAGGAGCAGGAGACAGAGTCTGGGCACTCTCGTCAGTGACAGCGGAAGGCCAAGCCATGGAGGAAAGGAAGCAGCAGGACAGGAAGAGACCCGGGCCCAAACCCACCCAAAGACCCCCAGACCAGTCTCCCCAGGCTTCACTCCCTCTCCACCTCCATTCCCACCAGAAGTCCAAGCCACTGTGGTCACCTCCAAAATACCCCTCACCTGCTGGCAGCCTCTCCTGCAGCCTTTTTAATCGAAGGCTTTTCTTCTTTCACACCCTGAATACCTTAGGGCTTGGATGGAAGACAAGAGTCCTCCTTGCTTCCTATTTCTTTCTTCCTTCTTCCCTTCTTTAAAAATCCCAGACCTTTGAAGCTCCTGTGACCCACGCACTTTCTCCCCACCTTGTTACTACCTGTTCCTACCCCACCTCCCTGAAACTTATCTTCCGCAGAAAGTCCTCGGAAACCTCTAATTTCAAACCCCACTTCCTGGCCACGACCTCCTGTCCTTCCAGGTCTCTTGCTTGGGTTCTCCTGTGGCCACACGTGCGCAAGCTTGTTGAGACGTCCTGGTCAGGTACCAGTTTCTCACTAGCCATCAGCCCTTCCTGACTCCCCCCTTCTTGCCCCACCTAGACTCTAAGGTCCATCCCTTGCAATCCCTCTACCTAGCCCCCCTCGTCCCCGCTTCCTGCTGTCATAACCCACCTGGCGAAACACCAACCCTGGATGCCATCGACCGTACATTCTCCAGGCCCGGCCTAGTGGCTGCCTATTGCTGGAGAGGCAACGCAGCTGACTGGACTCACTTGGTATTTATGCTCACAAACCTCACATGAGCTCCATTCTGTCCAGCAGTCCTGCTGGGTTTCTCTGCTGGTCTCGCTTCCACTTGACAGACATCTCAAGCCTTCTCATCTTCCCTCCAACCTGCCACCCCTCCTCCTCTCCACTGACATGGCTCTGCCATCCCCACCACCAAACCCGAACCCCTCCTGCATTTGCACCAGCCCTACCTCTTCCTCCTCTCTTCTCACAGGGCGATGCCTCCACTTACGCTCCAAAGTCGACACCCCTCACCTTTCCAAAGACTGCTCCTTCAGTGAACCCTTACCCCACTTTGAACCATCATTCTCACCACCAGATCATTCCCAGTGGTCTTCAAACAGGACTGAGTATCTCCCATGGGTGGGGAGACCCCCCCTTTTCCCACATCGTCCTTCAGCTCCCACCTCATTTCTCCCCTTCCCCGAAGAATTGTTGATCCGCTCAATTTCCACTTCCTCACTTCCTATTCTATTTTTCTTCCCCCACGCTTACAAAGAATATTTAATGACAGGAAAATTCTCACACGAGAATGTAAAGTGAAAAAAATGGCAGGATATGAAGCTGCATATTGTCTGATTCCGATTATTTCTACATTAAAAACAAAGGAAAGACCACATTTCTAACAGTGATTATTCCTGAATGTTGGGTAGAGATGATTTTTATTTGCTTTCGTATGCTTTTCTCTTTTCCTATTTCCTACAGTGAACACAATTTGGATTTTACAATCCAAAAAATATATATTACACAAAAGATGAGAAATGTCCCTCTAGCGAAAAGTCAGTTGTGTTTCTGTCGAAGAAGAATGTATGTCTTCTTACACTGCCTAATTGTCATGGCTTTCCCCCCTTGGAATTGTTTGTTAGCAATTCAGGGAGACTTTTGTTGTATAGTCATGTGTATGTTCTTTCCTTTGTACCCTCTTGCTTTCTTCTCTTATCAAAAATATATATGTACATAGTTATAGACCTCAAAGAGGTCCAGCCAGCTTATAAAGACAATCGGAAATCCCTGCCCCTTCTCTTCTCACTCTAATTCCTGGCCCCAGAGACCAACACTTTCAATTCTAAATTTTTTGGTATTTCCCTTCATGTTTGTAAACCACATGGTTATACAACTATTCACGGAATGTTCTGCTGTAAATAGTGCTTACTGTCTTCCTGGTCTGGAAACTAGAGCTTCAGCTCATACGTACACACATCAGCTTTCTCCTCCCTCATCCTCCCAATACAGCTCCTCTGTCATCTTTTATGAGATCATTAAGTACTTATATTATTATGACGGTGGAACTATTGTTCACAGCTGAGCCACATTGTACACTATGACACTATTTCCTAGTTTGAATAACTTCATTTCCCCTGGAATTAAACTTGTCACTTAAAAAAAAAATTTTGCTTAGTTTTCTAGGTACTTATTGCTAACTGATCCCTGCATTCTCTGACAGAGACAGACATTAAAATCTTTCAGTACATTCAAACAACAACAAGAAATTTTTTGTGCAACATGCTTTCCAGACTTCGGCTCCCTCCTGCTCCCATCTCGTCTGGGTGCTTTCTGAGCTCTTGTAAGTTCCCTTGACCGTCATTCTAGAGATTCCTTTTGCCTCTCTTATGGTTGGACCTCCTGTTTCCTGAATCCTATGTCTTATCTTTAAAGTTTTTTCTCACTTTTCTTGCGGCAGCTCATCCTTAAGTAGCTTCCTGAGAAGTGGTCCATTAGAGGTAAAAATTTTTGAGACCTTGTATTCTGAAAATGTCTTGATTCTCGCACTTCACTTGATCACTTGGCTGGGTATAGAATACTAGGTAACAAATCGGTTTCCCTTAGAATTTGAAAGCATTTTGCCGTTGTATTCTAAGTTCCAGTGGGGCTACTGAGATGTCCGTGCCATCCTGATTCTATTTCTTTTCCCTCTGGGAACATTCAGAATCTTCTTTTTGTCTTCACTGTTCTGCAAGTTCCTGATGATGGGTCTTGGTGTCAGTCTTTCTCATTTGTTTTGCTCTACTTGGTACGATCTTTTCACCTGAAACTCATGTTCTTCAGTTCATGATACTATCTATTTACTCACACCTTCCTCCTCTGTTTCATCTGTTCTTATTTTCTGCAACTCCTATTAGTAGGATGTCAGACCTGAATTGATTCTCTTATCTTTTCCCCCCTATTATCGATCTCTGTATCTTTCTGTTTTATTTTCTGGGAGTAATTTTATCTCCTAATCCCTCTATTGAAATTTTTATCTTAAATTTTATCTCAAAATTTTAATCTCTTAGAGCTCCTTATGTTGTCAATAATTCGTTCAATGAATATTTATGAAGAATCTACTGTATGCCAGGCACTGTTCTAGGTGATAGAAATATAGCAGTGAATAAAGACAAAAACCTCTACTCTTAGGAGCTTCCTTCTAAAAAGAAAAACACCTCCCTTTAAAAAAAAAATCAACTTCATTGTGGTATAGTTTACATGTAATAACATGAACCTACTTAAGTGTGCATTTAGATGAAACTTGATAAATTAATACACCCATGTAACCACCACAATCAAGATGTAGAAAATTGCTGCCCCCCTAAAAAGTTCCCTTGAGCCCCTTTGAGTCAATCACCCTCTTATCCCGGTCCCAAGCACCCACCAACCTGCCTTCTAACACTACAGACTAGGTTTCTTTTCTAGCGTTTCCTATTGGAATCATATAACTTGCCCTCTTTGTGCCTGGCTTCTTTCACTCCAGTGGTGACTTTGAGATTCCTTCACACTGCCGCTTGTGTCAGTAATTTCTTCTCATTGTTGAAGAGTATTCCATTACATACCACAGACTTCTGTCCATTCACCTCTTGGTAGACATTTGGGTTACTTCCAGTTGGGAATTATTAGGAAGAAAGCTGATGTGAACATGTGTATACAAGTCTTGGCGTGGACATCGGTTTTTATTTCTCTGGGGTAAATGTCTAGGAATGAAATTGATGAATTGTATAATAAATATATGCCTAATTTTATAAGAAACTGCCAAACGGTTTCCTAAAGTGGTCATGCTATTGTACATTCCCACCAGGTATTGTCTGTTAGTCTTTTTCATTTTAATCATTTTAGTGGATGTATAGTAGTATCTCATTGGGGCTTTCATCTGTGTTCCCTTGATGACTATTGATATTGAGCACCTTCTTTTGTTAGCCATTCTTTGATGAAGCGTCTGTTCAAATTTTCTGTCTATTTAAAAAACTTTTTAAATTGGGTTTGTATTCTTGTTATTGAGTTTTAAGAGTTCTTTATATATACTAGATGCAAGTCTTTTGTCATATAAATACATTGAAGATATTTTTCTCCTAGCTTGTGGCTTTAAATTGTTTTCTTCTTAATAATGTTTTCCAAATAGCAGAAGTTTTAATTTTAATGAAGTCCAATTTATCAATTTTTCTTCTT
Organism: Rhinolophus sinicus; assembly: GCF_057876585.1. Taxonomy (NCBI): domain Eukaryota; kingdom Metazoa; phylum Chordata; class Mammalia; order Chiroptera; family Rhinolophidae; genus Rhinolophus; species Rhinolophus sinicus. Next base: position 36,399,529 of record NC_142512.1, read on the forward strand.
CTATGGCTTGTGCTTTTTGTGTCCTCTGTAAGAAATCCTTACCACGGTCATAAAGATTTTCTCCTGCTTTTCTTCTAGAAGTTTTATAGTTTTAGCTTCTATGCTTGGGTCCATCATCCATTTCAGGTTAATTTTTGTGTATGGAGTAAGGTAAGGGTCAAGTACTTTTGTTTTTTCATATACATATCCAATTGTTCTTGTGCCATTTTTTTGATGAGACTATTGAATAATTAAATAGTATTGTCATCTTTGTCAAAAACCAATTGATCACAGATGTGTGGGTTTATTTCTGAATTCTCTATTCTGTTCCATTGAGAACAAATGCCACACCTTCTAGATTACTGTAGCTTTATGGATGAACGGACACTATATCCTCCATGTACACTAAACCTTGCAACCTTGTTCTCATTTTCAAAATGGTTTTGCCAATTCTAGGTCCTTTGCAATTCCATATAAATTTTAAAACTAGCTTGTCAATTTCTACCAAAAAAAAAGGCTTGTGGAATTTTGTTTGGGATTGTTTTAAATCTATAGACCACTGTGAGGAGAATTGATATTTTAACAACATTGAATTTTCTCTTCAGTGAATATGGTATATCTCTCAAGTTGCTTAGGTCTTCTTTATTTTCTCTTAACAATGCTTGTGGTGTTTATCATATAGGTGTTATTAAACTTATTCCTAAGTATTTCATGTTTTTGATGCTATTGTAAATAGTATTTTTAACTTTAAATTTCTAAATGTTTATTGCTGATTTTTATACATTGACTTTACATTTTTACATCCTTACGAAACTTATTTATTGGTTCTAATAGGTTTTCTAAATATTATTTTTTAGGATTGTCTACATCCACAATAGATAAAGGCAGTTTTGTCTTCTTTTTCAGTCTGTATGCCTCCTGTCTATTTTTCTTGACTACTGTAGGCTATTGTACTGGCTAAGACCTCCTTATGTTAAATAAAAGTGATGCGAGTGGGCATTTTTGCATGTTCTTGATTTTAGGGGAAAACATTCACTCTTTCATCTTTACCTATTTTTCTTAATAGCATCTAGTTCCAGTTTCATGGATGGTAGGATCTTTCTCTTTATTTGAGAATATCAATTATACGGTTGGGTGGTTTGTTTAGATTTTCCATGTTCCTTGCCTTGCTGATTCTGCCAAGTTTTGTGTGTGTGTGTGTGTGTGTGTGTGTGTGTGTGTTGCCTTTGTTTGTTTTTTTGCTTAGTTGTTTTGGTTTGTTTTGTTTTTTTCTTGTGGCTTTTCTCAAATGAACTTATGTCACTTGTCTGATTGTTCATATGTGAGAGTGAGGTACTGCAGACTGCTGGTTAGTCCCCAAATCTGTTCTTTCTGGCTAATTGGCTGCCCAGCTAAACAATACATTTTCCAGCCTCTTTTGTGACTAGATGAGGTCACCTAACCAAGTTTTAACCAATAAAATAGAATTTATATGTGCTGCTTCTGCCTTGTTTGCTTAAAACAAAATTGCTGCCCTGAGTTTCCTCCCTTTTCCCTTCCTGCTGGAACACAGATGGCCCATGGTTAGATGAAAACAATCTTTTAAGGGCTGGCAAACCAATGAAATGAAAGGAAACTAAGTCTGTAAGTGACCTGTGGAACAAAGAGAAATTAACTTGCATCTTTTTGTCTTTCTGTATTTTGGAATCTCAGTACAGCATCTTAGACTTTGCTCTAACTAACATCCCAAGCAATACAACCACTGAAAAACTGGTTGGAAGCTTTGCATGCATGAGTGCCTGAGTGCTTGTCTAGTGGTAGGTTTCACTCTCAGGTAGCGGCTCTCTACATGTGGTCCAGGTAACCCTAAAGGTCCTTGAGACTCTTTCAGGGGTTACCTGAAATAAAAAATATTTTCATGCTAATACTAAATCATGACTTACCCTTTTCACTCTCATTCTCTTTTCTTTTGAGTGTCCAGTAGTCTTCCAGAGGTTACATGACCTGTGATAGAACAACAAAACAAATGAAGAACCTAAGATTTGTGAAAGTGTAAAACAATGCTACTCTTCTCATCAAATATTTATATTTGGGAAACGATAGTTGTTTTTCATAAAACTATGTTAACACATAATGAGTTTGTTATTGTTATTTTAAATGAGTATTTTTAAATTTCTCATATTAATTTTTAATATATGCATATATAATTCATGTTTTAAATGCTCTTTGTGGTACTTAATAACTTTTCAGAATGTAAAGGGGTCATAAGATCAAAAAGTTGAAGAATCATTGTGCTAGGGTGACCTGCTTGGGCTTTTCAGTGGAGATATCCAAACATCAGAATGTATAGGTTTTTCTCTCGGGTTGGTTGTTTTCCCCCCCAGAGGAATTATCTACTCTTCTGCGTAGAAACTTTCAGGACTTCTCAGTGCACTTAAAACCAAATTATTTTTTTAAATTTATTTTTTAAATTTATTGGGGTGACAATTGCTAGTAAAATCACATAGATTTCAGGTATACAATTCTGTATTACATCATTTATAAATCCCATTGTGTGTTCACCACCCAGAGTCAGTTCTCCTTCCATCACCATATATTTGATCCGCCTTACCCTCATCTCCCACCCCCCAACCCCCAAAACAAAACTTTTCAGCAAAACCTACAAAATCTTATTTCACTATTGCTGTCTTGTGTCACTCTCCCATTCACTCATTATGCGTTGGCCATATTAATCTTCATTCGGTTTCTTTGATGGACCAAGTTCCTACCTGCCTCAGGGACTTTGTACCGTAGGGAAATGGCTCCACCATGATGCCCTGCAAACTTACACATCTCCACATAGTCCACGTAGGCAAGGCTGGAACCTCAGCTGAATCTAAGTCTTGGCAGAATGTCTGTGATCCTTCTTGAACACAAGGAAGGCTTGTGAGGAGCTGCTGCAAGGACATTTCTCATTCATTTCCCTATCTACCGGGAGACTTGCCATGAGATAGTTTCTCATAGCCCCTGGGTTCTCATGGGGTCTGTAGCTCTCTGTCTCAGTCCCCTAAGGCCACAGCTGCAAACTAATACTGCTTAGCAGCAGCAGGCCATTGGCTCCTCAGCAACAGGGTATCCTAACATCTGTGTCTCAGCCATTTGGCCCATTTGTTTCAGTGTCGTCCCACACAAGGGGCACTAGGAGCTGGCACTTTGGCTACTCTTCCTGTTTCAGTGTCTATGTAAGTAACAAACTAAATGAATCTAAAAAGGGCTCCTTGTCTCTTTACCAGCCATCTCTAGCAGTTGTGCCTTACCCGTGCCTGACGTGTCCATGCTATTCCTTCTGCTGGAATGCTCTCCTCCCACCTCACCACCATTTTCCACATCTCATTTCTTTAGATCTTACCTTAAACGTCATCTCCTCATAGAGGCCTCTTGACCAGCTTGTCCAAAATAGACCCCTTGTGGCAGACACACTGTTGATTGCAATTCTAACATCCATTCTCCTTTCCATCCTGTTCCTTGTTAACAAGAACCCCAATTTTGATTTGTTAAGGTTTAGGTGGCCACGTGGTTTAGGAGAAGCCAGGCCCTACCCAGTCTCAGAGGTTGACTCTTGATTTAAGTTCCAACATGGCAGTGTCATTCCTTTGCCAACGACTGGTCTAGAAATGGGCAGATGATAAAATTCTGTGCAATACCACATAAGGGGATGTCTGGTGGGTGCTTCTGGGAAACCTCACTCTTATAAGGGGACCCAAAAATGTAACAAGCCCTTTTCCTGCCTTCTGGCCTTTGGTTGTTGTTGTGTGAGAACATTGAGCTTGGACCTTCTGCAGTCACCTTGTGCCCCTGAGGGTACAAGCACGAGGACAAAAGGCAACACCTGAAAATGGCAGAGCTAAAAGATGGAATGACTCTGCTTCATGGATGGCCTTCGTGAGTACTAAATTAACCAAAACCCTAGAACTGCTCTAACCTGGGACTTGTTATTGCATATAATGTATTTCCTTATTGCTTAAGCCAATTGAGTCCACTTCTCTGTTACTTGCCATCAAGGCTCCCTTACTAATTCGCTCATATCCCCAGTCATCTAACATGTTGTCTGGGACATGATAGGGCTCCAATATATGTGTGTTAAATGAATGAAGAAAAGAGATGTTCTACCATTGTTTAATTACCACCCTCCCATGTTGGCATTGAGCTAGGGAGTAGAATCAACCTTTGTTTGGGTATTACTTATATGGCACCCATTCCCATATCTTGGAAGAGCACAGGCCATGGTATCAAACCTATCTGCCACTTATGAGCTGTGTGACTATTAGCAAATTACTTGACTTCTCTGAATGTCCATTTCTTCATTTCTAAAAATAGTGATATGAAAACAGGGTTAAGTATTTATGAAGCAACTGGCCCACACTCAGTGTTCAAGATGTATTTGTTTTTATCCCTAGTCTGCACACCTGACTGGAAAAAGGGACTGAAGGGGAAAATGCTGTATGTAACAATGAATTGGACTCACTCATAGAGCTGATGCACCAGTGCTGCTCTATCCCTAATCTTTGTCTCATTACAATCAAATTATTCCCAAATACCCTCCTTAGTATCCTTACCCTTCATCCTCACCATCTCTCTACCTACAACTAGCCCAGGTCTACACAATGCTTTTGTGTCCCATGGGCTTTCACATTGCCTTTGCTGGGAAAGTGAAACGAATATAGGGCTTAAACCTAGAAGACCTGTGTTCCAGCCCAGTCTGGCTCTAACTAGATGAATGACCGTGAGTAAGTCATTTAGCCTATGACCCTCAACTTCCTCATCTGTACAATAGGGACAATGAGTTGTAATGAGGCCCAGTGGGATATTCTAGATACACAGACTTGAAAATTATAAAACATTATACAAAAATTAGTTTAAAAAAAAATATTTTCAGCATTCCTGCTAGTGAGATTAGAATCGAAGCAAACAATACTAAGGCTATTCCTGCAGGATTCTGGAGCATCCTGTTTGTGTTTCCTGGCCACAGCCTGCCTAACCAGCCACTTCAACACCCTTCATTATTCATTCATTCAGCAAATACTTATCAAGTTCGCCCACTGTGTACCAGGCACTACTTTATGTTCTGGGACTAGAACTAAACTTTCAGTTCTCATAGAGCTTGCATTTTAGTAGTCTGAGGAAAAAATTGTGATTGGTTAGGGCAAACTCATACCACCTGGAGAGTGCTGCCATGACTATATCAGGTCAGTTGATGGTTCCAAGTGGGAACAAAGAAGGTGGTCAGAGAGGACAGAAATGCAAGAAAAAGAAGTTGAAAGAATCCAATCCTACTAGAATCCAAAAATGGGCCAGGTTTCATCAAAATTAAGTGTCCATACACAACTTAGAATGCAAAACCTGAATCTAATCATGAGGAAACATCAGACAAACCCAAAATGAAAAACATTCTTCTTCTTTTTCTTTAATGCAATAAAAGACAGGAAGGCTGAGGAAATTTTTCGGATTAAAGGAGACTAAAGAGACATGAGAAATAAATACAATACCTAATGTTAGACTGCATCCTGTATGGGGGGTGCGGTCTATAAGGCTCATTATTGGGTCAATCGACAAAACTGGAAAGCAGCAGGTAAATTAAAGTTACTCAAGTTATATAAGAGGATGTCCTTATTAGAAAATACAGAGAGAGAGAGAGAGAGAGAGAGAGAGAGAGAGAGAGAGAGGAGGAAACAAATTATAAAGCAAATGGAACAAATCGTTAGCAATAGATGAAATGTTATACACATGAGTTCTTTGTACTATTGTTGCAACTCTTCCAAATAAGACTTTAAAAAAAAAAAAAATGTGTCCATGAGACCTGGACTCTAAGCCAAGCCCCTTTGCTAAAAGGGTGCTTGACCCTGAATGAATCCCTTCCTCTCTCTGGGCCTCGTTTTCTAGTCCAGCTGCTTTCTAAGATTCTCTCGGGCTATGACAATGAATGTCCCAGGACTCTGAGGACGTTTCCAGGCCGGTCTGTGAATGAAGACTGCCCCCGCGGTTTCCTTCAAGGTCTCTCAACCCACCAATTATTTTACCACAGCTTTCTCCAAGGTGCGCACGCATGCTCTTTAATCAGCTGTAAATCTGCCCCAGCCCATCTCTGCCACCAGCCGCAGGCCCAGCCGCTCTTTCGGAACACCCGAGGGCGTATCTTCGGGGAGGATCTAGCATCAGTTCAAGATAGGCACGTGCATTTATCCCCAACGAACTACAGCCCCCAAAAGGCTTTGCGGGAAACTCTCGGCGTTTACCACCAAAGAGAAAAGGCTTTTTAGCGTGGGCCCGCAGCTGCATGACTCTTTGGGAATTGTAGTTCATCTGCGAATTGCCGAGCAACCAGGGTACTGCTGCAAGACACCCTTCCCAGAATGCACAGCACTCCTCCAGACCAATCAGAGGCGCGGATCTTGGAAGGACGGAGGGGAAGAGGAGGAGCTGCCAGGCGCGTGCGCAGTATGTGTGGCTGTGGAATTCATGTGGAGGTCAGACTGGAAGCAGGTGAGAATGTTGGGGAATGGCTGCGTACGTGTCTGGCCAGCTCTGCAGTCCCTCTCTGCAATCTCATTCGCAGTTTGGGCTACGGGCGTGCATGCGTGGGTCTTCCTCGTGGGAAAGGGGAAAGAGTGTGAGCCCAGGACGATCCAGGAGTTGAGTAGAGTCAGGAAGGTGTGTATGGGGGCAGGGTGAGGAATAATCCAGAAGCTATTAGAAATGGAAATGCTGAGTGGTAAGGGCTGGGCGTCCTGGCCTTGGGAAAGGAATATTTAAATGCACCAAGGTAGTCTGGGAAGGAAGGAGGGAGGATTTGAGGCTGAAGTTAACGACGACCAAGGGGCGGGGCATTAAGAAGTTAAAGCGTGCTCCCGCCTCAGCTCCTCTCCCACTTGTTCTTTGTTACCTTGGTCCCAGAATGTCATCCAGCTCTTGCTACCATAATAACAGGTCATTCTTAATACCTGATGTTGAGAAGCCGTATGATGAGGAGTTAAGCTGTGCGTTCTAGAATTAGACCTCTGGGTTCTAATCCTGGTTCTGCCACTTAATAGCTGCGTGATCGTGGGCTCCTCATGTAACCTCTCTGTGTGGCTCAGTTTCCTCATCTGTAATAATCTACTTCATAGGGGTTTGAATGAGGATTAAATAAATTACCGTTAGAAGACTGATACAAAGGTTAACTATTGTAATTTTTGCTGTGGGAATCACCATGTAGTGCATTCTTTGGGTTATTTTTCTGAACCAAAATTGCACAGAACCAGCCACACAGCCTTTCTCTTTGGGGCCTTTTTTTGTCCATAAAATGGGACGGCGATTTAAGGTGATGCTAAGTTCCCTATGGGCATTGAGCGCATGCCTTGTTCCCATTATTGAATTAAGTGCTCCAGACCCCTTTTCTTAAGTGATAGAGAGAAAAAAAGCAGAGGAATTGATATTACAGTTTTTCAAGCTATAGAGTGTTATTTATTAGGAGTCTTTCACTGGATGATTCAGAGCTCTCAGGAATGGGGAAATAAATAGCCAGCTTGAGAAGTGAATATTGTGAAGCGGAGAGGGCTTTCTCTGAGGATTTTGGAATCAAGTTGTTTTGTTTTGTTTTTACCCTCTTAGGTGTGAGTGGGTCCAGCAGAAGGAGACATGGCTGCCAAAGTGTTTGAGTCCATTGGCAAGTTCGGCCTGGCCTTAGCCGTTGCAGGAGGCGTGGTGAACTCTGCCTTGTATAATGGTGAGGCACCAAGGGGTAGTGGGTCACTGCCTTTTGCGGGAGGATTTCTATAGGTCTGCACAGCCCATGGGACACTTCTGATGGTAGTGCTGCAGTCTGACCAAGAAGATTCCCCTGCTGCCATCCCACACCATATGGTTGCACTGTCATCAGAGCCCCTGTTCTTTTAGCAGTGGGTTCTCTCAGAGCCTTTATTCACAAAGAGCCTCTCTGCTGGTTGCATGTTTCCAGCTGCTCTTCTTCGTTTGAAGGGATGCTTCCCCACTCAAATGCTGCAGCAGAGTGTTGGGATTTCACTAGCTAGCAGAAATGGAGATCTCATTTGTTCTCTTCTGCCTGGTGTGTGGAATAACTAACTCAGCAAGGGCTGTAGACCTGTGGTGACCTTGTCCTGAGCAGGAGCTTTTGTTCTGCTGCAGTTGAGTTGTTGCACAGAAAAGATCTTTGTGATGCATTGCCCAGCTTTTTGGTAAGCGTTGAAGCTGGTTTTTCTTCCATTTTGCTGTCTGACCTTATGCAAGTCACAGCTTCCTCGTTGATCAAGCAATGGGATTGAACTCGTTATCTCTAAGACCCTGCCAATTGTGGTATTCTCGAACTTTCATTGTTGGAAAGCAGTAGTGGATTGACCCACCTCGGGTGTGACGTGTGTGATGTCCAACAAGAGGACGATTAATTTCAGAGTGAAGGTATTGGACCAACTGAAATGTCCAGAAAGGCAGAGACAGAAAGCAGCTGATCAGAAAAGGTGGCTTGGCTTATATGGCACAGATTATGCTCTGATCTTTTTGGCCACCGCTGCACAACTGGACAGTAATCACCATCAATTTCTCTCTGAATCAACAAGACAGCTCTATAGCCCCTTGAAATCTTAGAGAAAACAAGCTATTGGAAGGAGTTGTGGGACCTTCCAAATTTTAGGATTCCCATAGTGAGGGTGCTGCTGCTGGGAACACTGGGTTAAATTGCAACTGGACTGCAATGTGGTAACAGTGAAGATTTGGGGAGTTTTAGAAGTTTTGGGAGACGATTTATGGAAATGTGTTGGTGGGAGTTTGGGGATGGGGTGGTTAATCAGAAAATCAGCAGTCAGTTGTTTCCAGAAGAAAGGATACTGAGGAATAGATCCTATTACCAAAGTCCTTGGAAAGACACATGGAACAGGAAGTGATTGCTTAGTTTTGCAGCTATTTAAAAGCCTCTAGAGACCACAAGTACAGGGAAGATGGAGCAGGAGAGGGGAGACTTGATAAAAACAGAAAGCATCAGGGATCTGCCAAAGGCGTAATTCTTTTGGTTAAAGAGTGAGGGGATTTTCTGACCTGTCATCCTTCATTCCTAGTGGACGCTGGGCACAGAGCTGTCATCTTTGACCGGTTCCGTGGAGTGCAGGACATCGTGGTAGGGGAAGGGACTCACTTTCTCATCCCTTGGGTACAGAAACCAATTATCTTTGACTGCCGCTCTCGACCACGGAATGTGCCAGTAATCACTGGTAGCAAAGGTGAGTCTTGGCTGTGGGTAGGGTGGAAGGAGTGCTGTGAGATTGGGAAGAGGTTGAACTTCACGTAAGAATTCCTAGCATGTTTTCTCTGGAGAGTTTTATAGGGACTCACAGAAAGAAATACACTTTAGATACACACAGACAACGGTATAAATTTAGAGAAATACACAAAGATCTATTTCAAGAGTTACATTGTGGTCCAATTTTAAAGAAATCTAAGTGCCTTTGCTCGCTCAGTTGACCTTCCCATCAGTTCTTTGTCCCTTGAGTGACTGTATAAAGCGATCTCTAGCTGTGCCATTTGCCTTCACAGCTGCCTTACCCGTGGCCTTGCTTTCTAAGGCCTCTGCTTGCAGCAGCGCTGCCCTCACATTGTTATCTCACAGGCGGAGGCCCACAGCCCTGAGAGCAGTCTCCTGATGTCCGCACACCACTGGATTTCCAGCTGGAGCCTAACGTGAATTGCTCTCACTGTTCTCCCCCATCCTACACAGCGAGGTGCACAGGCAGTAAATGGAATAGCAGAGGCTGGCTTAGCAGTGACATTTCCACACAGCAAGAGGAGAGGGTCACATGGACGTGGGTCTGTCATCTCAATAACAGGCGCTGTCTTCCGTGCTGTTCCTCGGCAGGTGTTTGCTTACCGTGACTGTGCCAGGCTCTGTGCTGGGTCGGAGGGTGGGGGCAGTTCAGAGATGAGTAAAGCAGGGGTCTTCAGGAGCTCAGTCTGGCTAGAAAGACGGACAGGTGAACAAGTAGGTACAGTGGAGTGTGGTGAGTACTGGAGTCAAGGTTGCATGGACTCTCAGGGAGCAGAAAGGAGAGTCCTTGGAAAGACACATGGAACAGGAAGTGATTGCTCAGTTTTGTAGCTATTTAAAAGCCTCTGGAGACTACAAGTACAGGGAAGACGGAGCAGGAGAGGGGAGACTTGATAAAAACAGAAAGCCAGCTCCCACAGTGTGGCTGGGTGGGCTCCTGCAAGGAACTTAGGTCTAAGCTGGAACTAGAGAGTGAGCAGTGTATGTGGCAGAGGAGTGGAGGCTAAATTGGTATTGTATAACCTGTCCTGTATCTCCTGGCCAGCGAGAGGAAGGAGCCTCCTGGGAAGGGTCTGGCCTGCCTGCTATAAAAGAGGAAATCAGAGGTGGGGTGGGGTTCTTCGAGAAACATAACAATTGAACTTAAAAGCCTACGTCTGGACTTCCCACCTCTTTGGGCTTTCTTTCTCTACTGCTTTGCAGTTGTTTTAAGGATGCATTACGTTCCTATCTTCAGAACTGTTCATAGGGACTTCCAGAGACCAGGGACTTGTGTGTATACATTTCCACGTTTCTTGGTGCCTGGTTCAGGACTCTTATCTCATGGACTATTGGTCCATATTATTGATGACCGCGGGCAGCTGTGACAGTATTTTAGCTCTGAGCAGGCCTGAATTGTCAGGGGAAGTTGTATTTCCCTCCCTGGGTCCTTTGACTGGTCCAAGGAATGAGAAGCAAACTCTAGATAAGTTTCTGATAGCCTCTTACATCTGTTGGGCATTAATAGAGTGCTTTTATATCTGTTTTCTCTGTCAGTTTCCCCCCGACGTGTCTGGAAGGCAGATGAAATCATCCCTATTCTTGTAGACAAGGAACTAAGCTGAAATTGGCTACGGCTTAGTGAGGTCACATAATTAGTAAACAGCAGAGAGGGACGATAGCCCAGGCCTTTGGACTGCGGGTCGAGTCCAAAGTAGAGTGTTTCCTCAGGACCCATGGAAACCTCACTGAGGCAAGCTCCTGTCTTGGGCCACGTTCACCAGGCCTTGGGAAGGCCTCACCCTGGAATTCTTGGCATTGGCCAGTTTTCTTAAGATGCTCAGTATTTGGTTGAAATAACCCACAGCACCTACTGGACATACAATCTTCATTGCTTATATCAGAGGGCATTCAGGATATACTGGAAAGCCGTTATCACCAGAAACCTTTACGAAGTTCTAACTGGTGCTCTGCTGACTTCCCTACCAAGGAAACCATGCATATGTGCTCCTTGCCTTCTAGGATCTTATAATCCGCGACTTGACTTAGAAATTATAGCACCTTTGGGGTAGGAGCAGTCGTACAGAAGGCCACTGTGATTTTTGTTTTTAACTGCAGTGTTTGTCTTCTGCCCTCAGATTTACAGAATGTCAACATCACCCTGCGCATACTTTTCCGGCCAGTCACTAGCCAGCTTCCCCGCATCTTCACCAGCATCGGAGAGGACTATGACGAGCGCGTGCTGCCCTCTATCACTACAGAGATCCTCAAGTCGGTGGTGGTGAGTGGGCAGGGCCTCAGCCCCAAGCCCAGAACGCTGGGCAGCAGGGAGAGCTTGGCAGTGGGTGGGTTGGGATGTGGCTGGTAGTTTCCTGGCTCCCTCTGCTTCCTCATCATCCTGACCGGATCCTCTGCTCTCCCTTGGAACCAGGCTCGCTTTGATGCTGGAGAACTCATCACCCAGAGAGAGCTGGTTTCCAGGCAGGTGAGCGACGACCTTACAGAGCGAGCCGCAACCTTCGGGCTCATCCTGGATGACGTGTCCTTGGTAAGATCCTTGGGGACCCTGCAGGGAGGGGTTTTATTGCTTGTTGAGGTACCTGGCGCCATTTCTGGGTAGATACTGCTAGTTCCTGCCTTTCCCTTGCCTAGATGTGAGACTTGAAAACATGGTAACTTCTTGATGGATTGAGGCCGTCTCCTTGGGTTTGTTTTCAGACGAGCGTTCTTTTATCTCACCTCTGCCACCCACACTTTTCTTTTGACTAATGCCCCTACCCATGGGGGTAACCTAACCATGAGTTTTTTTCATTTTCCCCAATTGGTGAGTGTTCCCCAGCGCTTCCCAGAAAGTGGTATCTTGTTAACTGTTTGACACAGGAAGAAACTGCCTGGTGAGACCAGAGAATCACTCAGATAGTCTTTCTCCCTAGCGCAGACCTCCCAGCCTGACCCCTGGGAATTTCCTAGCTCTTAGGGTCTGAAACTCAGTGAAGTGAGCTCTGGGAACCCCAGTGAAAGGTGATAGAGTGTAAATGAATGGTTCTGTTCCCCAAAGCCTGGTATGGGGGGCAAGGGACATCTCTGAGGCGTAAGCTATCCTCTTGAGACTGCATATCTGTGTATTTATATGACACTGAATGCCATAACTCAGATGGAAAGCAATACAGGCGGGATAGCATTTCAGATGGAGGAGGTGAGGGGCAGGGTCATGTTTCTAGATTCTCTGGGAAAAGTCATTTGGAGTGATTTGTTCAGGTGGTGAGGTAGAATGTTTCCTGTTCAGTTCTCCTGTGCATCGCTAGGGAAAGGCACTATTTCCCCCTCAGCATCTGTGCAGCTGTTTCAACAGTCACACTCTACAACACCCAGTGCTAGCCGCACCACCTTGCATCCTTGGCTGGCAGTGGAAGGGCTTGTGGGCTCCCTCTACTGGCAAGATGCCAGACTGCAGCCATTTGGCTCCTCTGACAGCAATTCCTCCGGCTCTCCCACTTGCCTCCGGCTCTCCCACTTGCTGTTAACCTGAGCACCTCGGCTGTGAGAAAATGCTAAGCAAAAACCTAAGGAGAAGCTTGGCATTTTGCTGAACTTGAACCACGTAGTCCATTCTGGGGAAATGTGGGCTGACCACAAGAAACCGTATCTGAGAGGTGTGAGAAGAAAATTAGATTTCATGGGGAATTTGCTGCCCTCAGCTGGCGCTTGTAGAAAGAAACTTTATTCCTTAATTGCACATTTCATTTTTCATCTCTCAGGATTGTATTTTCTTCCCCAAACTTTGAACAAGAGGCCAGAAACAGATCAGGCAAAGGAGAACAGCTGCAATTTAATGGTCAGGAGTGTTAAACATTCTGGAAGGCGGTGGGACTAGGATTTACTCTTCAGGAGAAATTTTGAGCTACTTATATTAAATCAAAAAGAAGAAGACGAAGAAGAAAGAAAAGCAGAGGTTGGGAGGGTAGAGGAAGAAATGAAACAAATAGAATTTGATAGCAAAACCATTGCTGTTCTTCCCTTTTCTTTCTTCCTTTTAGTAAAAAGTGGGATAAATAAGTAAATCATTGTGACGCGGCCTTAGGAGTTCTGAGATCCGTTCCCACTGTTTGCACGATCATTAAAGACACTTCAGCCAAGTCTCAGTTATTTATGTTATCAGGCAAGGTCTGTGGATAATCAAAATGTTAAACCCTCTCCCTGAGCAATAGCTTTACCTGCCTTCTCTTTCTTTTAAACTCTTTACCAGAAGTACTCACACATAGAGAATACCATGAGTTGCGTTCCACGTTCTCTCGTCCTCTTCCTGTTTTGTGGTGGAGGTGCTGTGAGAAACAGTGGCCTGGTTAATCCATAAGCACGGAGCTTCAGGCGCTTGAATCCCTGAGAACCAGCTGCATCCCTCACTCTCAGGGGCTCAGTTTTCCATCTGGCCTCTCTGGGGGCTTCAAACAGACCATCAAAGGACCTTGGAAGAGCACTAGTGAGTGGAGGGGGCCCTAGAATCCACAGGTCTCCCCACCTAGGGAGGTGGTCAATTGAGTAGATACCTTCAGTGCCCGTGGGCTGTTTTCTACTTCAGATCATTGCACTGAAGGTGACAGAATGATGTACAGGAGCAGTTTTGGCAGCTGAGGGTTCTGGGGTGTAAACTCAGTTTGGACACGGATATGGAGGTGGAAGGGTGTTCTGGCCTCACAGTGCCTCCAGCTGCTGGAGCCATTGCTGCCCTCTTCCTTCCAGCAGCCATGGGGGCCTTGCAGCGCGCTGTCTAAGCAATTACACTGCCTCATCTTGTGCTCACTCTCCCCTTAGACGCATTTGACCTTCGGGAAGGAGTTCACAGAAGCAGTAGAAGCCAAACAGGTGGCCCAGCAGGAAGCGGAGAGGGCCAGATTTGTGGTGGAAAAGGTGAGTGTTCGACCAGATGGCAGGAGCCTCTCTTCCCTTTCTCCTATGCTCAGGCTCCCTGTTTGCTGGGTGGCCTGGAAATTCATCATCTGTCATCTCTTCTTCCGGGATCATTGGAAGGGGATTGAAGGGACTGGACTATTGCAATTGGTTCCAGAGTCTTTGGGGTCTAGTCAGGGATATGTAAAGTTATGTTTCTAAATCACTGAAGGGTCGTTTTTTTTCCACTTCCCTAAGATCAAAAACACTCCTACAAATAAAAATGTTTCTCCTGGAATATTTTCAGCTTCGCTGAGAAGTCATTTTTAACTGTAGTTACACAGTGAAAGCTGACAGCAGAAAGGATCAAACGTTGCGCCAGATGCACTATCGTCACTGGGTTTTTTTCAAGAGCTAAATCCATCCAGATGTGTCAGAGTGCGATGGGACACAGTATATTTGCATAGCAGCCTAGTCTTCCTGGTCTGTTTATAAAGGTGTATTTATTTCTTGCTGTCCCCTTCTCTCCACCACTGATTCTATCGGGTTGGTATTCTAACCCAAGACCCCTTAGTACTTAAAATCAGGGAAAATGGGATTATATGGGTGGCCGGCATTTAATTTTAGAGAATGTAAACTCTGCAAGCAGGGACTTTATTTTTTTCTTTGTATCTGCCTGTCTCCAGAGCCTAGAACATGTCTACGACTGTGCCTTGGGTTACTAGATGCTCAATAAACGTTTGTTGAGTGAATAGTCACAGAGCCTAGCAGTTCAGCGGTTTCAAAATTGTGTGTTGGGGCCAGCCTGGTGGCTCAGATGGTTGGAGCATCGTGCTCCTAACGCCGAGGTCGCCAGTTCGATTCCCACGTGGGCCAGTGAGCTGCGCCCTCTACAGCTAAGATTGTGAACAACAGCTCTCCCTGGAGCTGGGCTGCTGTGAGCAGCTGGAGGTTGGGCATGAGCTGCTTAGTGCTGCTGTGGGCTACCGTGTGCTGCTGTGGGCTACCGTGTGCTGCCAAGAACGGACGGCAGCCGGCAAGAACTGCTGTAAGCAGCCAACCCGTGACTGGTGACCGACTTCCTCAGCCGGGGGAAGCGCAAGGCTCATAATAACAGCAGGGGCCAGGGACTGTCCTACACAACTAGACTGAGAAACAACGGCTTGAACCGGAGTGGGAGGGGAGGCGGAAAAAAGGGGGCAGGGAAATTGTGTTAATTTCAGAGAGGCTTGGTGCTGTGCTCCTCCCACGCTTCTGAAGGTCATACATGTAGGTAGATGTCCTGCTACTGATAATGTGTAGGGAAGACCTAGGAGATCTTATTCCGAGTTCCTGGTGGGGAAGCAGTTTCGCTCACAGGCAGCTCTAGCACCACGCATGTGTCACACGTGCCCGCTGCTCCTGCGCAGCTGCACTAGGTTTGGTGAAAGTCAGTTTGACTTGGGACTGGAGGGAAAGATGAATGTGAGGATTGGTTCCACCTTTCTTTCTCTCCTGTTTTTCTTGGCCTGGGATGCTCAGAGTAGGGCAGTCAGACTACGATGCTATTAATGTTAATGAAGATTTTGAAATAAGACAGATATTTACGCAGCCGATAGAAATGTATTCCTACCGTGCTGAGAAGTGGGCGGTACAGGACGGGGCGATCGGATGGACAGTGCTTTAGACCCCACTGAGCGGAGGAGGCAGATCCCCAGAGTTCCTCCAGGAACCAGTGAAGGTGCCTAACCTGGACCTTCAGGCTGTAGCCTGCCTTCCAGGGCCCTGAGGTGTGATCTTGGTCTCTCTCCACTTCCACTGCCCTAGGCCGAGCAGCAGAAGAAGGCGGCCATCATCTCTGCCGAGGGCGATTCCAAGGCCGCTGAGCTGATCGCCAACTCGCTTGCCACTGCAGGCGACGGCCTCATTGAGCTGCGCAAGCTGGAAGCCGCAGAGGACATTGCATACCAGCTCTCACGGTCTCGGAATATCACCTACCTGCCGGCCGGGCAGTCGGTGCTCCTCCAGCTGCCCCAGTGAGGCCTGCCCTGCTTGCACCTCCTTGGGCCATCTGGGCCACAGCCCGAGGATCCTTGACACCGCCTTCCTTCCGTCCCCACCCCAGAATCACTGTGAAATTTCATGATTGGCTTAAAGTGAAGGAAATAAAAGTAAAATCACTTCAGATCTCTAATTACTCTATCAAATGAACCCTTTCATTCTTCTCATTTCCACCCACTTTTTATCCATGTCCCTACCAAACATTGCCAAGTGCCTACGCCGATCAGCTTGGCTCTTCAGGGCCTGCTGAAGTTCCAGCCTGGACACTGGCAGTTGGCAGAAGAAAAGCAGGGCCACGTGTGTGTGATGGGCTGGGGAGCACTGTTGTCAGCCTGAATAAACTTGTAGTCTCCATCCATCATTTATTCAAGATCTGAAGGAGATGGTATTCACAGCTGAATCGAGAACGCAGTTCCTGCACAGACACAGCTGAAGAGAGGTGCTGGGGAGGGTCGCAGGGAGGTAGTGCGTCCCTTATTATAAGGCTGATTCTCTCCAACTGTGGGGCCAGTGGAAGCAGGTGTGTACAAGCAGGGCCTGGATTAAAGAATCTGTCCCTGTGAAGGTGGGTGGGCCTCATTTGCTGCCCCCCAAGGGTTCTAAACTGGGATGGGCTTGGAAGAGAGCAGGCCTGGACCCAGATGTGAGTCCTGTGGAAGACTTCCTCTCCACCCCCTACCTTGGTGTCTCAAATACCCAGCGGAATTCCAACTTGAAGGATTGCATCCTGCCGGGGCTAAACAGGCCTGCCAAAGACGTGCATCCTGCGTTCCTGGCTCCCTGGCTCCAAGACTGCCCTTCTTTCTAAAGGGCTCTGCCTGTGCTTGGAAGGAAACGACCACGGGAAGAAAACAAATGTATGTAAAACTGCTGTCAATAAATGACACCCAGACCTTCCAGCTCCATCTTCTGGGATTGTTTGTTTGTTTGTGGGAGCCCTGGGCTCAGAACAGAGCGTTCTAGCAGTTTTTGTGTGCACATGTTTTTATCACCAGCTGGGACAGAATCTCCAGCAAGGCAGAAAATGCTTGAGTTTCAGAAAACACTTTGTGCTGTGTTCCAGATCCACCCCCCACCGGAGTGCTTCTCAGTGGTATCAGGTGAGATTTGTCAGGAGATGGGCTCGGGTGAGTGGAGGGTCGTTAGCTCTTGGTACCAGGACTAACGGGGGGTTGTACTTGGCCACCAATTGCCCGCAACACTTGACCCTGACAGGAGGGAAAAGCGACTGACAAAACACGAATGCGATAGCCCTCCGTGTGCTCTAGTTTGATTTTTATATACATTAGAGCTTCAGGGGCTCTGCTGTGGATTTATGTTACTGCTTGTGCTTTGCTTTGATGTGGGAATGACTTGACATTTGAGAGGGCCAAGTTTATGCATTTGGGATGGTGGTGAGGGAAAGCAGACCTACAATTGAGATATGAGCCATCCCAATCACCCACCTCAAATCAATTCTGTTAGGGACACGACGGAAACAGCAGCAAGCAGTGAGTGCTCACATTGACCGCGCTGTAACCTCTGCTCGCAGTTTAATCCCTGAGCGCAGCACCTGGCCAAGGCCGGCCATCTCTGACCTGGGTTCCACATCTCTCTGGAGTGATAGGGCCAGCTGTCAGCTGAGAAAGTCAGGCACTGATGTGCAGAGTTTGGACCTGGGAGCTGCGTTCTCCCATCCCTACACCCCGTCTCCTCCCAGGGCCTCTCAGCAGGAATCAAGCTTCCCATGCCCCCATGGACAAGTGTACACTGGGCTCCTGACCCTCGGCAGAACCTCAGACCTCCCACCGAAGCTTCATTCTGCTGTGTGCTTCCACCAACCTCCCATCTAGCCCATCTCCCTACCACCTCCCTGGCATTGTTTATCAGGATGTCTCTTCCTACTTCGTTTTTTGCTGTAAGAATAGCGAGACCTGCAAACAATGTGATCTCTGACTCAGAAAACGTGTTACAGACTGGCGCAGAAAGAGCGTAATTCCTAAATAGTTTCCAGACCAGCTTCCACTCTGGCCGTCCTCCTTTCCTGCCATTTGTGGCTTTGGACACCCTTCTGGGGGGTGAAGGAAGAAGCCTCTTTTCTCCAGACCCATTTTAAAGGAGCAGTTGTGTCTTGCATTTGGTGGGAGACAGGGTTTCACGCTCCAGGTGTCTGCAGGGGAGCCTGTGTTCCTTCTGCCTCAGGTCAGCCCTTTTTGCCATTAGCCTCCCTGCATGGGCGGTGCCAGTGACAGCCTGAGGGCCTCAAGGCCTCTTTCTCCCTTGAGATCCTCTTTCTGCCTTGAGTTCCGCCAAGTAGTAATTCTTTTCACAAATGTTCAAGGGCTGTTAACTGTCTGCTGATGGCCTCTGGGTTTCTCCAGAAGCTACCACAATGGGCCTTTATCAGCTTGGGATTCTCTGGGTTGTGGATCAAAGGCCATGTCCTGTCCTGGCCAGGGAAGGGGGATGGCAGGGAGGGTCTTCCTCTCTCCTTTGGTCAGGCTGAATAGTTGCCTTGTTCAGGCTTGGAGAGGTCGCTTACTAAGAACACAGTGGACCCTGGGTAGCAAGGGGAGAGAAAAACCCGCAAAGCGTTGCCGTTTTCCTTCCTTCTGGTGTCACACAAATTCTGCCAGTGTGGACCAGTGGGGAAGGAGTTGTGTTGTGGTCATCCCCAGGTGGGTTGATTTGAAAGAGACAATGGAGCATTAGTCACATCCTGACTTGTCAAATGCTACCCTAATGGGGCAGTCCGGCAGTCATCAGGGAGATGTGCGTTAGGCCCTCCCTCGACCTTTTCCATCCGCCAGTAATTGTGGGTAAGCAGCCCACCCTGATTGAAAATAGCCTGGGTGAGAGGTCGCAGGAGGCTGTCACTGACTTCCCCGCCTTTCCTAGGCCGCCGTTCATCCTGCACACTGCTCCAAACTTCATTTTTCTAAAGCAGATCTCATCTCCTCCCTCCTGCAAACCTCTGGCGGCCACTCCTTGCTTCATAAAGTACAAGTGTCTTGGCCTGGCCTTTGAGGACCTCCATTGTCTGGCTGTCACTTTTCTAGTCCAACTTTGTGTTTTACTGCTTGCTTTCACAAACCCACCTAGTGGTTCCCATGGGATTGGGAGTGTTATTTTAAAGAGCAGATGGAAAGGGGCAGTGGCTACTGGCATTGGGTGAGGAGGAGGGAAGGTGGCAGGGAAGCTACAAGACCTGCTTTGTATGGGACAGATTCGTACAATGAAAAATTGCCCCCAAAGTTATGCCAGTCACACCCCTATTGAACAAAAACTGCACCACATGCAGACCTTGCTCTGGTCTGCATCCCATCGCCCTATGCTTTCACCTCACTCCCTTTGGTCACAGTGTCACTTCATCCTGGACAGCTCTGCCCCACGTTTCACAGGTCCAGATGTCCCCTATCCTTTGAGTCCTAGCCCAGACCCTTTGCCTTCCACAAAACTGCTGCTGATGTCCTGCCTCCCCCTCTCCATTCCCTTCCCCTTGGCTGAACGCCTTGTCCACCTTCCCATGAGGCATTTAGCACTTTCTCCATTGGGTTGTAGGGTGTGTTCTCTCTGCAACTCTGCATTTCTGGAGGGCAGGACACTTCTATGATTCAGTGTTCCTTTCCCTTAACGTTTCTTTCCCTTAACCACTCCTAATCTTTTCCCCAAGCCAAACATGCCCGGATTGAGCGAATTACTGAATCTTTGTCGAAGGACTAGATGAAGGAATAGAGTGCAGGACTGAGGTTGGAAGTGAGGGCTGGAAGTTAAGGCCCTTGAGTTCTCCCACACCACGTGTTCAGTTGCCTCCAGCGCTCTGAATTGGGGAGTGGCAGGCCACCCCGTCCACTGAAGCCCCACCCTGACCGATGCCCCAGTCTCCTCACTCTTCTGCTTTATGTGGCCTCTGTGTGCGGACTCTCCCCTCACTGTCACCTGCCCACAGCTCACCTTCTCCTGCTTCTGTCTGCAGCGCCACTCCTCCCCTCCCTTGTTCAGTGCTTGTCCCTCTCCCTGTCCCAAGCCCAATTTAAAATCTCTCTTTTCGGCCGGCCCGGTGGTTCAGGTGGTTAGCGCTCCATGCTCCTAACTCCGAAGGCTGCCGGTTCATTTCCCACATGGGCCAGTGAGCTCTCAACCACAAGGTTGCCAGTTCAATTCCTCTAGTCCCGCAAGGGATGGTGGGCTCCACCCCCTGCAACTAAGATTGAACACAGCACCTTGAGCTGAGCTGCCGCTGAGCTCCCGGATGGCTCAGTTGGTTGGAGCACGTCCTCTCAACCACAAGGTTGCTGGTTCAGCTCCCGCAAGGGATGGTGGGCTGCGCCCCCTGTAACTAGCAACAGCAACGGGACCTGGAGCTGAGCTGCGCCCTCCACAACTAAGACTGAAAGGACAACAACTTGACTTGGAAAAAAGTCCTGAAGTACACACTGTTCCCCAATAAAAAGTCCTGTTCCCCTTCCCCAATAAAATCTAAAAAAAAAGATTAAAAAATAAAATTCTCTCTTCTCCAGGAATTTACTTCTGGCTTAACTCTCCCCAGCTTTCCTTGCATATAAGTTCTTCCTTTATAAAAAGGACATTGACTCTGAAACTGTGGCAACGTTGGGGTTGAGAATTGAACAAAAAAGGAGTGATGAGGCTTGCCCCAGCCAGTAGAGGCTGTGCTTTGGCAAGGCCAAGATGCACATAGCTGGGAGAGAGAGAATGGAAATGGACTGGGTCTGGGAAAACGAGTTTCCAGTTGAAATAGAATACCTGTGCATAGGACACCGGATGGTTAGGGAAGAGGGTGTCTTTCCAGCACCCTCCAATCTAGCTATTTCGGAAGAGAGTAAAGCTGAAAGGGCACAGCTACCCTGAAGGAGCTGAAAGCTGCCGTCCTCCCTGGAGGACAGGCCAAACCACCTGGATTAGCCAGAAAAACCATGTCAAAGAGAAGCTCAGACTGTCCAAATGTGGTCGAACAAGCTGCAAATGCTTAGGTCAGGGACTGGCAAACGATATGAGCTGTGGGCCAAATACAGCCCACCGTTTGTTATTGTATAGCTCACGAGCTAACAATTGTTTTTATGTTTTTAAATGATTGAAAAATATTTTTTTAAATATATGTTTTCATGACACATGAAAATGATATGAAATTCAAACTTCAGTGTCCATAAGTAGTTCTATTGCAACATAACTATGCCCTTTGCATTACAGCAGCAGAGTTGAATAGTTACAACAGAGACTGTGGCCTGCGGAGCCTAAAGTATTTACTGTCTGTACCTTTACAGGCAAAGTTTGCTGACCCCTGATTTAGGGGATTAGATCACCTTGGAGAAGAAGGGGAAGAACCCTGGAAATGGGGTGCCTCTGGCACCACAAGAGGCTGAGGGATTTAAGTCAGGTGCAATGTAGTTGTCACCAGTGTCCTTGATTGTGTCCAAGGCTGCAGTGATCTGGGAAGCAAGGTCACCCTGGGGCCCTGGCACACAGATTTATAACAGCTGCCGTTCTCCATGGCTTGCACATGTTTTCAAACTTGGCACAGGATGGGAATGGGGGTAGCAGACAGGTGGGAATTGGGAAGGAAGAATCCTGTGGTCCCCCAAAGTGTGAGGGTTTCCAGGCCTGGGGGTAAAACCACTTCTTTGCCACTCCTCTGCCCTCCAGGAAGGGTTTGCCGCTGAACTGCCCCTCCAAAGCCAGGGGAGGCCACAGCCAAGGAAGGGAGCCGAGTATAGTGGAGGGATGACCCCCAAAAACGGGGGCCTCTAGGAGCATTAGCCTCTGAGCAGAAGCATCTCTTGGTTAAGACCTTGTCTGTCCTGGAGATGACCAGGCCCCAAAAGAGCCCACTAATGCTCTTCATTGTAGATTGTGCCAAATCTAACCTCTACCAAGCATTTGAGAACAGCTGAGCTTGCCATCTCTGTCTAGCAACTGCTTGTTTTCCTTACTTGCCTGTGCCAACCCCTCAGCCTGAAATGCCATTTCCCTCTTCTGATTCTGTCCACAACCCTCCCTTCCTCAAGATGCTGTCCCACACTCACTTTCTTCAGGGCTCCTTTCCCCACTCCACCCCACTGAAATCACAATGGCACAGAACTGAGCAGGAGGCTTTCAGATTCGCAGGAATAAGCCCTTCATTTGCGTGAGGGGGGTGAGGGGACTTGCCCCGCGCCCCACAGGATGCAGGTGGCAAAGCCAAGGCTGGAATCCTGGTCTCCAGACTCTCTGTCTTGTGCTGTTTCCATCCCATCTCTCAGCTTTACGATGCTCTGTATCTGGGGCGCCTCGTTCTCTAAATCCCTCCCTTGCAACCACAGGTGGGCGAGTGCATGTGTAGTTTTCCTTCCTTTCATGAGCGCACTTTTGTCCTCGGCTAGAGTGTAACAAACAGGTGGGAGGCAGAGACAACGTCTTCTCTTTCGGAAGGCCCTTCGCACCAGTGAACTCCAGCAATCCTTGCTGACATTGTGAAGCTCCAGGCTGGGCTGGACCGCCCAGATTTCTCGCTCCAGAAGGCAACGCAGTTTAGTGGGAAGGAGACGGGTTCTAGAATGAGAGAGATTTTGAGTTTGGATTGTGACTCTGCCTCCTGCCACTTACTCGCTTGGGAGACCTTGGGTGAATTACTTGAATACTTCAAACGTCTTTTTTTCTGTTTTGTTTTTCCTTCTCAAAAAACTAAGGAGATGAATATCCACAGTGCAGTTTTTTAGTTGAGGAGTAAATGAGATGACAGATGTGAAAATGCTTAGCGCAGGGCTCAGCAGAGAGCGGATGCTCCAAACAGTCTTGTTCCCTTCCCCATTGTGTCCTAGGGGGACTGCCTGCCTCTCCACAAGATCAGGGACCAGGACACTTCTTTGGAATCCTGAGATGGCAATGGGTACCTGTGTGCCTCTGATACCATGCCAGCTGTTGAGAAGGGGCATCGAGACCAGCATAGGTGTGAACCTGGTTTGATTCAAACAAGCAGCTGAAGAAGGGGCTGAGTTCCAGCTTCTTCCTCTGCAGGAGTCCAGATGTCGTGGGATAGGGAGCCTGACCCGGTATTCAGAAAGCTGTGTTCGGTCTTTACGTGACGTTGAAGGTACAGGTTGGCTGGGCAAGTGCTGAAGGGTGTTTTGTACAAGGAATGTGTGTTGTACTCTTTGTTATGTGTACACAAGTCCTTTCCTATCGCTAGGTCTCCATTTCCCGTCCTTACAAGGAGGGGATAAGTCTGTCAGCTGTTCGCCATCTGAGCTTAGAGGAGCGTCAAGCGGGTTCAGTGGGGAGTCCCTCCTTCCCCCCTACAGGCGGAGCAGTGGTGAGTTTATCAGTCTTACCTGATGTCCTTAGTCGCATCTCTTGTTTGAAGGAAGGGTTCCATGGCTGCAATAGTTTGAGATCCTGTCCTGCAAGCTGTTCTCAAAGGTCCCTTTCCTCTCTCAAGTACGTCTGTTTCAGACTGAGCCCCTCGTCTCCACCTCTCTTCTCCACCAGATGGCAGCAACCTGCCTGCTGCTGCCGCTGCCAGGCTACGCGGACAAGTACAAGATGTTCAAAGATCCCAGGGAAGGCACTAGAAGGATGTTAGTGCCAGCTCTGAAGATAAGTAAATAGGTCGAGGTGACCCTCTGAGGGTGACTTCCTGATATAGAACCCCTGGGCATCTGTGACTGTAAATACACCAAGTGTTCCGTCCCAACCACCGGCCAAACTGGTGCAGCGCCTCTCTTTGCCAGGTGGGAGATCACCACCCAGCTCAGTGTTAACTCTTCCTTAAACCAGGGCAGCTCCCCGGATGCTGGATACTCAGGCTTCGGCAGCCTGAGGTCAGGTTGGGGTGCTAACCCAGTGGTTAATGAGTTAATGAGACACGGAGGGGACATCAAAGTCTCTTTCTTAGGCCCCAGGCGTTTCATTCTAATTTCCTAAAACCCTCAGGAGAAGCAAAACTAAACCTAAGAGGCTGACAAGTACTTACGGGAGTCCTGACTTTCCATTTTGTGGATGCTCTCCAATGAACAGACCTGAAAAGGACAAGTGTTGTGTATACAAGTTGGCCCATTCATTCATCCAACCATTATTGAGTACCTACTGTGTGCAGTCCTGGGCTAGATGTGTCAGGGGATTAGAAGATGAATCAGACACAAGTCCTTTATCGAAAGACTAATGCTATTTAGTCTAAATAACAGGTGATCAGGTCATGTGTATTGAAGTTCGTTATGTTTTTCTCCTTCTTTCTTCAGATTTCTGTTCCTTATTGTTTGGTTCAGGTCAAAACTTAAATGATGAGGCTATGAAATGGGGGAAGAACAGGGGAAAGGAAGGGTTAGAAGGAAGGCAGAGACAGCTCAAATGTTTGCCATAAGGATCCACAAAACGGAGTGTAAAATTGGTGTGCCGTCTGTTACTGATGTGTACAGGTCTGAAAGCAAAGCATTTTCCCATCACTTTTTTCCTGGAGAATTTGTGATCCTAGCCCTATCCTGTTTCATCCTGCAAATGCATGCCAGCCAATTCTTTAAATTGCCTTCAAAATAATACTTAGTGATGGAACACTTTTTCTTTCAAATGATACAGGGACATGTAAGGAATAGAACAGAATGGACTATAATGCCACCACCCGTAGGCAGTCTTTTAAAAATACATAAGCATCACTAAAAACAATGCAAACAGTATAGAAAGAACTAATGAAAAGTGAAACCCTTCCCACCACTTTTCTCCCAAAGTTCCTCTCCCCCAAAAGCACCGCTGTTAGATTGCTCAAATTTCCTTCCAGAAAAAAAGGTCCCGCATTCAGCAGCACACATATCTCTAAGCCTCATGCACAGACATACCCTCTGCTGTTCTGATTACAGACACCAAAGGAATCACGGCTCTGCACCTTGTTTTCACTTATTAAAACATTTTGGACATGTCGCCACAGCGTTCTTTCTAATGGTTCCATCCTTTTCCCCGGTTTGGATCTATCTCATGTTTTGTGGCCACCGGTAGGCTTCTGCACGACTCGTTGGTGGTTTTCATGTGTTTTGCTGTTGCAAACAAAACCACAATGCCTGCTGCCCAATTTTTTAAAGGGTCCGGTGATCTCTGCACAAGATTTCCCTACAGGGCAAAAGGGTTGTGCCCAGGGGCCTAGGAAATAACCTTTGGGGTGGAGGGATGGCAATGCTTGAGTCTCCCGAGCTGCCCACAGGCTTCCTATTGGGAATGTGTCACTCTGACTCCTTTGGGGACGTTGTTACTCCACCTCCTATCCCTGCCAAGCTGGCATGGCTGCTACCAGGCTAGCTATCCGGGTATGGCTGCTTTGGGATAGAGTCCCTGTATCTTCCAGCTGCTTGAGGGCTTGCTGGGTTGGCAGAGGGGTTCCCGGAGGCTCTTGGCTCAGGCTCTGCTTAGCTGGTGTTCATGGCCACATGGTGCTGCTCTGAGATTCACAAACAAACAGGAAGCCAGTCCACTTCCTCCTTGCTGGGGCTGGTCCCCTGTCTTTATAGCCCAGTTAGCCCAGAGGGGAAGGGGCAGCCCAGGATTCACAAGGCAGCTTCCTGGCAGAGGTGGTGGGGGAATTCTGGGTCCCACTTCCAGGATGGGCTCCCCAGCTCTGCACCTATTTGCCCAGCTGGGGCAGCCTTCCTGACAATCACAGTTAGGCTCAGATCTGTCCCCTTTGGGTAGCCTGTTCTGAGAAACCCCACCCTGTTTGGACCTCCTGCCCCCTTACTCCTATGGTTCTGAGATGGAGTTCTGAACTTGTAATAAGCAGCTCTGTGGGTGTTTGTGGTGGGAGATTGTTTTCTCCCTGAAGGCAGCACTGACATTTTCTCCTGGTTTTTCCTAGACCCCACTCATCTGGGTGCTCTCTGCTCATGGGGACACCCAATAAATGTTTGTAGACTGACTGACCGATTCCAAAAGAGGTGGCAGGGGACAAAGGAAACGGCACAGGGTTGCAACCACAGCTCACAGTGGGGCCAGAGGGCATCGCTACTTGAGGCTGAGGGGCAGCTGAGCTGGAGGGAGTGGTGGGGACGGTTCGGAGTGTGAAGCAAAGGTGTGGCTTGGACGGAGGCCAATGATGAGAACTGCAAATATTCTATCTAGTCAACATGTCCTGAAGGTCCCCTGGGGCCCATTGAAAATCAGTTCCCTGCTTTTCAATCAGTAATCAGTTGGGATATATATACTCGTATGTATGTATATATACACACAAGCACACGTTATACAGGGAGTGCCCATTTTTAAGGAATTAGAATTTTTTAAAACATAGTCAACATCAAAACAATGCTGCGTATATTTATTTAATCCTTTTCGGTGACTCAGAGCAAGCAGTAGGCTATCACGGTGCCTCGGGCAATCATTAGGACTATCAATTACTTGAGAGAACATTAGCCGTGGGCCCAGCAGCCTGCAGTGACTCACTGTCAGTTGCTTGAAAAAAAAGAATCTCTGATATCTACTGGTTTAGTTGCCACTGTTTTCTTTTTTAAGAAAGCTGGGCATAGAACCGAAACTTAAAAACAAACAATCCTAACTCCGAAACCCTAAAAGCCCCGTTATCACCCCTTTGCAGTTGTTTGGGCTTCAAACAAAAGTTTCTCTGTCACGCTCTGTTAAGCATGAGCCTCGTGGGGGTTGGAGACCAGCAGGTGAGGGGAGTGGAGAACCACAGGTGGGCCAGGCTGGGGGCTGAGGTGGAGCACGAGCAGAAAGGGCTTCCCAGTAGCAGAGACTTTTGCAGAGGTGAGAGGAGGGCGGGGAAGGAGAGCTGCGTTCTCTGAGCTGCATCTCCAAGCTGAGAGCAGACGGTGCAGACCAGGAAACAGTAGCTCTGCAAGTCCCCTCGTGCTCCGGAGAGCATCAATGATGTGGGGCACACAGGTGGACCGAGAGATGACCCTGGTGGCTGTTCCAGGGACGTGTGAGGTTCCAGTGCTCCGTGATCTTCACCTAACTTTATATCCAGTCTTCACAGCATTCCCCTGGGGGAGTTCGGCTCCCTACGTGCCCTGTGCAGTTTCCAAAGCTTCAACCCACGTCTGCTTTAGGGTGTTTACTCCAGAAGTAGAGCTGGGAGAGCTTAACAGAGATGGTAAGGACGAGGGCAAGGCTGGGCCCAGCAGTGAGGGTCACAAATTGCAGCCTCCGAGGCTAGCCACATGCTCCCAGCCCTCCCAGCATGCAAGCAGCCCCACCCAGTCTCACTTGGACAGTGAAAGGTGAGTGGAAACCTCAGGTTAAAAATACCCAGTCTTGTTGTAAAGAGAAAGAAGAACAGGAAGGAAGTGTGGGGAGGCAAGGCAGACTAGACAAAAGCCCCAGAGAAGGAGAATGAGCTGTTATCAATGGTCGGAAACTGATCAGGAGAACAGGTGGGGAGCGTCCTCCAGGTGTCTGATGGGCGGGTGGGCAGGGGATGGGGCGATGGACGCAGTTCGGGTAAGCCCTCCCACAGAACTGACTTGGACCCGCTGAGGCCAGGATTCAGGTCCCCTCAGTGAGTCTTGGCCCAGGAATGGAGTGGACAGACAGACGGTCTCCCCCCAGGACAGTGGAGCAAGGGTGACCAGAGGGGAGGCTGCCGTGTCAGTCATTCTCTCTGGGGAGAGAGAGCTGCCTGAGCCAGAGACTCTCAGGGTATAAGGGTGTTCAGCTGGTCTTGGGAACAGCAGCGACTCCCGTGGAGAAAAGGGAGAACAGTGAGAGGCTGAGTGAGGTCGCATAGCACTGACTCTACGCCACGGAGCTTATAATCGGGGCTTTGGACCCGGGATGCTGAGTTTGACTCCTGACTCTCACTTACTAGCTGCATGACCTTGGACTGTCACGTATCTTCTCTTTGCTTCAGTTTCCTCATCTGTAAAAATGGAGATGCCGGTAGTGCTGACTTCATGGTCTTATAGTGAGGATTAAGTGAGTTAGTACACTCAGTCCCTGATACCTAGTGATTGCTTTTTAAGTGTTAGCTATGGGGGGTGGAGCAGGGGGCAGTGCAAGGGATGGGTGGGAAAGAAGTTCCTAAGACCTCATGTCAATGGAACAGCCTTTCACAGAGAAACCTGCCACCACACCAGGCTAGGAGGGTGCGGAGAACAGAGGGTATAGAGAGAAATAAGAATGGGCCCAAGTGTTCAGGAATCGATATCTTAGGGAGGACACAAACTACCACCAATCACATTTCAGCTCAATATAAGAGAGTTTTGTACCAAGTGCTAGAGTTCACACTTGATCCTATAGGCATGAGGCAAGTGGAGAGATTAGGAGGGAGGAGACTCAAATCAGACTCGTGGATTTGAAAGATTTCTCTGGCAGAAATGAGGAGGGGAAATAAGAGGGCAAGAGAATGGTGGCAGGGAGCCCAACTGGTTTAAGTGGCCCAGCGATGGTCAAGGCCAGAGACGAAGAGGGGAAGACCCTTCGAAAGTGGACTAATTGGAAGGGATGGCAAGACGGAAGGAGGGGAGACTGCTCTGTGGCTTCTAGTCCGGGTCACTGAACATGTAGTGTTGTCCTCAATGGAAGCAGGGAAGAAAGAGAGAGAAGTGAACTTTATAAAGAAGGTTTTAGAAGGAGCTTCAGGTGGCTGAGATAGCCAGGAGGGCCGTGGAGCTAGTAGAAATGGTAGCTACGCTGATGAAAATGAGGTGAGGTTGCAAAGACTCCCTCAGATAAGTCAAGGAAGCGTTGCTGTTATTGTACCACATGGATGGACACTGAGTCCTGGGCCCCGAGTGGCCTGCAGAGTCTCCTGGGAGAAGCACAGAAATATACCAGAGGGGTTGACAGTGCTCCCTCGCTCATTAGTTCATGGCAAGAAAATTGCAAAGTGGCACAATATGCATTGCCTGGTTAAATGACATTACGGACTGTAATTCACCTTCACAAAACGGACAAGGGGGTTAAAATGATCCCTGCACAGAAAATGCACATTAAAGATCACCCAAATTCAGCAAATGCGAGGCACAGGAGCAAACGGCTATGCTGGCACTTCTCACGTGAGCTCTTTGTCAGCCTCATTCTTTTTTTTTTTTTTTCAATATTTTTATTGGGGAAGGGGAACAGGACTTGATTGGGGAACAGTGTGTACTTCCAGGACTTTTTTCCAAGTCAAGTTGTTGTCCTTTCAATCTTAGTTGTGGAGGGTGCCATTCAGCTTCAAGTTGTTGTCCTTTCAGTCTTAGTTGTGGAGGGCGCAGCTCAGCTCCAGGTCCAGTTGCCATTGCTAGTTGCAGGGGGCGCAGCCCACCATCCCTTATGGGAGTCAAACCGGCAACTTGTGGTTGAGAGGACGCGCTCCTGAGCCATCCGGGAGGCAGCTCAGCTCAAGGTGCCGTGTTCAATCTTAGTTGCAGGGGGCGGAGCCCACCATCCCTTGGGGGATTCGAGGAATCAAACCGGCAACCTTGTGGTTGAGAGGATGCGCTCCAACCAACTGAGCCATCCTGGAGCTCAGTGGCAGCTCAGCTCAAGGTGCCATGTTCAATCTTAGTTGCAGGGGGCGGAACCCACCATCTCTTGCGGGACTCGAGGAGTTGAACCAGCAACCTTGTGGTTGAGAGCCCACTGACCCATGTGGGAATCAAACGGGCAGCCTTCGGAGTTGGGAGCATGGAGCTCTAACCGCCTGAGCCACCGGGCCAGCCCTGTCAGCCTCATTCTGAGGTTAAAACAATGACAATCCGATCAGGTCTAACATAAAGACGGCCACAGACTTTTTCTGTAATTTGTGATGACCAAGGTGACTATCTGAAATGGGAACTTACACTTCTGCCATCGTTAAAAAACGAACCTCTGCAAAAACATGGATGGATCTTGAGGGCATTATGCTAAGTGAAATAAATCAAACTGAGAAAGGCAAATACTATATGACCTTATATGTAGAATACAAAGAACAAAATGAACAAACAAAACCAAAAAACGAACCTCACCCCAAGTACATACATGTGCTTGAGACACAGATGACGATAGGCCATGTATACAGCTTGTAAATAATTGAACATATATTAAGGTTGCGTGCTCAAATTTTATTATTGATGAGATGTAACTTCTCAGTATGGGAGTTGTCGTCTCACATAGGATTTGATTTGGGTAAAAATTCTTCAGTCACAGGTTTCAGATCCCAGGAAAGGAACTCGTTTCCTAGTTTATCAGCTCTACACATCTGAAATGCCATGTATTGCATTTACCTCTTAGAACAAAGGATGCTTGTATTCTAGAGCATGGCCGCAGTGGCTCACTTGTCTTTCATCGTCTTGGTCGTTCTCTTCCTTTGTGGAGATGAGGGAATGACTCGTTGAGCTCCCTGGAGAAAAGCATTAAGTAAATACAAGGCGTTGCCGAAGTAATTGTTACTATTATTAAAAACACTAATAGGCAGCAGCGGTGAACACTGCTCCAAGGGGTTCTCATAAGGAGCCAGGTGAGAGGTTTCTAAACACATCCAGCCATTTATCTCTTACACCGCAGGGATCCAGGGGCTTTCTAGTGTAGGAGTCCTATGGGCATGGAGGCTGCTGGGACTTAGACGAACTGAAGCCCCCAAAAGGTGGGATTGCCATTCCCTGAGAAGGACAGAGCCCAAGATCAGACTGGACCAGTGACTGGCTGAGGAGGGCATCCCACATGTCAGCCGGGAGCCAACGCCATAGAGCTGACGCCTTCACCGGAGATTTTCTCCCTTCACCTGCTACAGAGGGAGCTGGGGAGAACATTCACACATCAAATTTTACATTCATGATTTTCACTTTTTCAAAGCCCATCTATGTGAAGAAGTTAAGAGGATGGGGATGATTATTTGCCACAATTTATGTCCAACTCTTATTCATTGAGCAAGTACCCCGTGTGCAAGATGCTATACTTGCCCTCTGGGGACACAAAGATGAACAAGACCTCAGCTTGCCCATGATCCAGTGGGCAAGTTATGATATGGACATAACCACAGCACGGGGTGGGCACAGGGGCCTGAGACGTTCAAAGAGAAGCCAACGTCCCAAGGTGGGACAAGAGTCAGGCATAGTCATGGAGGCAATGACCTCTGGCCTGGGCCTTGACAGCTGGGAGGGTGCGGCCAAGTGTAGATGGAGGAAATGACATTCCCGAAGAAGGATCGAAGTCACAGAATGGAAATGCGTGGGATATGTATGACCACCAGTGAGAAGATACTTCCTGCTGGCATCTAGAAGGTAAAGAGGAAGAATCGGGTTGGAAAGGTGGATAAGAAACAGACTTTAAACAGCCACATGCTGGACGACGAGGACCAGAGTTTATCTTCAGTGAGTGAGGAGGCGCCTTGGAAGGTTTTGGAGCAGGCGAGGCAGTAAACCCCAAAGTTCAAAACAAAACACAACTTGCTCAGGGTCCTATGATGAGTTCGTTTATGGCCCAGCCAGAACCTGAGTAGGGATTTGTATTGACACAAGCTCCTGGACCTCACACTGACCAGACAGACATGGGTCTGTGGGAAAGTGCTCCAGGCCAGAGGCGGGCAGACTGCTTCTCTGGGAAAGCCTGGAACCTGAGTTTCCGAGTCCTTGGGCGTCCTACCTTGCTGCTGGCTTGCGCCTTGTCAAGCTGAATCTTCCCATGGAACCTGGGTGGTGGATGAGCTGGTGACTGGACTGAAGTCCTTGGGAACCCAAATGGGTTGGGCTGGGAATAGCAGACTGTGGGATCACAGCAATAAAATGAAGGGAGAGGAGCCCTTGGAGTGTCCTGGGGTGTGAGGCGCGCAGGGCGTGGGGCTTTGCATTCCTGGATGGTTAAGACGCTGCAGCTGATGATTATCATTATTACTCCTGCTCTGACTTCGCTGAGCTTTCATCCTGCAGGACCCTGCCTTGCTAGCCCAGCGTCACCAACTAGCAAGGCCTCCTGGGGTGGGGTGGGGCAGGGTGGGTGGCTCCTGGCCGCAAGGGAACACCACATGACTGGGTTTCTTCCCCAGTTTGCTCAGGAAACTTCTAAGGGCTGAGCAGTTCCCTAATCCTGGAAGTATGGACCGAATTTCTCAAGGGGGAAACTGAGGCACAGAGCCAGGGAAGGATTTGAGCAAGGTCCTGTGGGAGAGCTCCCCCCTCGCTCCCCCCTCGCTCCCCCCTCGCTCCCTCCCTTGCCATCCCCTATTCACCAGCCCATGCTTATGCTTCCCCAATTGGGGCAGATCTTGTCAGCCTGGAGGGGAGCCAGGGAAGGTGTGGATTCTAGAAGAGAACTGGGCTGGGGCCAGGACAGCAGAGCTGGTACCCTCCTTGCCAGGCGCTGCAGGCATCACGAGGTTAGGCTCCTGGTTTCGGGTCTCTTTGGAAGGTCCTGCCTTCTGGGTGGAACGGCCCCAAGCCCCCAAGGGAGGCCGATGCTGCAGGCGTGCCAAATGCCCAGGTGTCTTGCATCAGAGGCCACACTCAGCACCCTCAGATAGGAAGAGCCTGGGTCTTGTAAAGATGGGCCCGGCCCAGGGGCAGAGGGCCAGACAATGGCTCAGAAACAGAAAAAGGTGTGTGTGTGTGTAATTGCTAACACCAGGCTTCCAGCAGTGACATGTCCCTACCTGCCTAGATGAGCTCAAAGAGAGAAAGACCAGAAGGAAAGGTGAACAACAACCCGATGACTGGGTGGGGGGCTCAGTGGAATCCTACAAAACACAGGGACCCTTTTGGACAGTGGGAACCCCACGGAGAAGGGAGAGCGTGGTCCGACAGGCTACAGGCTGAGACACACCCTGTAGGTGCTAGAGTCCCCTTCCCCACGATTTGCTGTCCATTTAGAGAGCAGCAATCTTTGGGAACACCTTCTGGTGGAAAGCAGAGGTGGGACAACACAAGAGCAGGCTGAGGAGTGGGAGCAGACAAAACAGTAAACAGCTTCGGGAGCCTTCATAAGCTCTCGCATCTTCTATGTCTCCCAGAGTTGGCCAAGCAAGCAAGCATTCATTTATTGAGTGTTTATCAAGCAGCTTCTATATGAAAGGAACTCTGCTGGGAGCTCTGGGTACAGATGCATAAGGGCCTCTGCCCTCAGGAGGCGCTCTCTGGAGAAAAACAAACCTTCCTTTTTGGTTTCACCCCCTGCTCCACACAATACATTACCAGACTCCTGAGGTGTCTTCTTTCTCCCTGGCCATGTTTGGTCACGACAGTACTGGCCCTTGTTTCTGTTTCCACCTCCAGCTCTCTGAATTCACACAGAAGCAACACTCACTAGAATTCTTGCTGCTTTCTTGCCGTTCATCCAGCTGAAGCATTCAGCCTTCGGCCACAGAAATCATCCCTTGAGCTTACCACTGTGATTAGGCCACTCCAAGACACACTGTTCTTTAGTGACTCCACCATGTTCTGGATGAAATACAGCCTGTAAAGCCTCTGCCCGTTTGCTGTCTCTTATTGGTGACCCAAAGAACTGCCGTGGCTCTGTGTTGCTTATCAGGTGCCGTTTGAACTTTTGGGCTATTTTCCAGGGCCCCCCACACGTTTCTAGTTCTTATTATTACCCAACAATGTCCCTTTCCATCCCCAGCACACCAACACGTGTATGTAACGTAACTCTACTTCTGAACAAGAACAACGAGCTCTTTAAGGGAATGAGTTATTCAACTGTAAACTTTCACGTTTATAGTTGATTTATTCAAGAAACGTTTAATGAACAGCTGCTGTGTATCAGGTGACAGGAACTGAGATGGCTCTGATGGTGACAAGAACAGACATGCCCCTTGCCCTGGGGAAGCCCATGAAGTAGCAGGCAGGACAGACACTAATAACAAAAATAGCATGGGGTGCGTGGTCAGACTGGGTGACCACCAGGAGCTCCTGAGAGTCTGGGCACTTCCACTGAAGCTACACAGGTCTCTCTCACTTCCTGCCTGCATTCTTCACAGAGCAGAGCGGGCCTTACTGGAGAGGAACGGAGACTGTTCCAACAGGATGTTTGCCCAAAAGGCACCAGCCCCCAATCTGTTCTTCCCCAGGGGTGAGGTCCTTCCCTTCCCGAATTCAGTCTCCTAGGGAAGTGACACAGGAAGCAGGGACAGGATTAAGAGCCTAATAATTCCACATATGAACAACCCCTTTGGGCAATGACATTGACAAAAGGCACTTCACAATTTCACTGTGTTGAAAATATCAGGTCCTGCAACCTCTCCAGAAGCAGCCGCGGTGTTGGGTGTGAAATCCACTCCTCTGTCAACGTTGCCCATGACAGGTCCATTGTCCTCCAGTGTCTCAGTTTGAAACTTGTCTATGAATGAAGGCTCCAACACCTCATGCCGTTGTTGAGTCAGGGTTTAATAACCACTATAATTGGTAGAAACGTCTTCCAACTGTCTAACCAAGACTAGACGCTGCATATTCCACCCTCTTATTTGTCCGCCACCCTCTTATTTGTCTGCCACCCTCTGCAGAATGGAGAAAACCAGGAAAAGTTATCAAGTATTCCCTACGACGAAAGCTCCGGAAAAACTTCTATAAAACTGACATAAGAAAAGCCTTTGGATCGGATGCCCCTCATTCTCTCTAAATGTCAACATCCCACGTGGAATTTTTTAAAGAGGATGTGATGTGGGGGAGAGAAGAGGGCGCTGAAATATAGCCCCCTGGGCGCTTTCCTGGGGCCCTCTCCTAGGAGTTCTCTCCCCACTTGGTTCCGCTGTCCCCTGGGAATGGTGACACTCCTGGGCAGGAAACTGGGATGGGCCCCAAGAATGCTGGGAGCCATGGGGAGGTCTGTGCTTCTGAAGTGCAGCTGTAAAGCCTTCCTTTTCAGGTAGTCCTGGTAAAAGTGAAAGTGGCCTGAGCTCTAATGTGAGAACAGCATTAGAGGAATACAATTTCCAAAGGCTGCTGCCCTAAGTTTGTGGGAGTTTCCTAAATCAAGGGGACAAATCACTACATCAGAAAGTTTCTCCCTGTCCTTCCTTCCTCTCCTCCCTCCCCCTTCCCCCTTCTCCTCCTCCTCTATCCCTCCGTCCCTCTCTCCCTCTCTCTCTCTTATCCAGAATCTAACACAGCAAGTCCCTACAGAAGAGTGTCTATCTCTGCTGTAAAGCCACCTCCTGAACACCTTTTTCTTTTCTCTTCCAGCCTCAATTCTGCCATCCTTTCAGGTTGAGCTTTCATGCTACCCTTCCCATCTAGTCAACCTCTCAGTGAACCCTCCTTTCTCTGAATTCCCATTTAATGCCACTAAACTATGCAGCTTGGCATGATTACACCATGTCTTGTGTTCCCCAGCTGTTTCATGTACATGAATCTTGTCTCCTCAGCCAGGTTATAAACTTTCAGAAGACAGAGGCCTTTCCCTACATTTTGGAGTCCCTCCACACACTGGGCACAGGGCTGGGTACATAATAGGCCTTTATAGAGACCTTCATTGGCCTTTCATTTCTCATTAAACATCAGAGAATTCACATAAAAAACACATATTCAAACATTCATAAGTATAATAGACGTGTAAACCTTTTTTTGGGTGGAGTAACCACCTTATACAACATGGGGTCATTTCTACGGGAAAGAACCCTGTATCTGAGGTGTCTGTGGGTGAGCCCTCGGGTGAGTTGGAGGCTGGGAAGGCACATCTAACTCAATATCGTGGAGCTCATTCCATGAGTGCGGTGACTGGGGGAACCTTTGCTCAAGATGATCCCCACATCAGCGTGCACATTAGAGAGAAACCACAAGTCCGAAGAACGTGGGAAAGCCTCCCCCAAGATCTCCCCCAACCAACACCAGAGAATTCACCCTAAAGAGCAGTTTAGACACAAGGATACAATGGGGTGTGAAGCAGACATGACTCCTGTCTTCGGGAAGCCTATGAAAATGCATTTCCAGTTGAAGAAAGTGAGACTTGGAGAGGAAGCAAGCTATGCCGTGGATATAATGGGAATATTACAAAACTTTGAGTCGCACCTTTTTCTTCTTTGGACTTGAAACACTTCCATGTCTGATTTCCTTTGTCTTCATCTCTCACTAGAGAAGGGAAGGGATGATTCCCCCAGTGCTTGCTATGGATGGAAAAATCGGCTGGATGGGCTGTGTCATTGGTCCAGGGTGCAGTGGCAGTCGGGATACGAGCTCTAGTCTCTGGGGACCTTTATTTGATGTGGCAGCCACCGTGCTCGTGCTAAGGGAGACCAAAGGTGAGAAGAGAGGTTCCGTGCCCTCCAACGGCTTATAGTCCAGGGAGGGAACAGAGGGGTCCTCAAAATAGCAAAACTACTTTAACATGAATGCAAATGAAATGCAGCAGAGGCACAGGAAAGGAGCCCTAAATTCCTTGGGAGAAAGTAGGAAAGGCTTCACAGAGGAGGTATTCTTTGAGCTGAGAGGCAAAGGATGAGGATTGTGCCCTATAAACAAGCGGGGAGCGGGTGTTCAGGTGGAAGAAACAGCACATGCCAAGGCCTGGAAATACGTGAGGGCGTGACCTGTTGAGAATCCTGGAGAAATTCAGTATGTAAAGCAAAGGGGGAGGGTGCAGATCGGCAGCTAACATTAGACCCTTGAATGCCTTGCAAAGCAGTTCAGATTTCCCTGCAGGCAACGTG
The DNA here is from genome assembly GCF_057876585.1 of Rhinolophus sinicus. Taxonomy (NCBI): domain Eukaryota; kingdom Metazoa; phylum Chordata; class Mammalia; order Chiroptera; family Rhinolophidae; genus Rhinolophus; species Rhinolophus sinicus. The sequence continues at coordinate 36,436,179 of NC_142512.1, forward strand.
GAGCCATGTTAGTTTCCTAATGCTGCTGTGACAAATCACCACAAACTGAGGGGCTTAAAACAACACAGATTTATTCTCTCACAGTTCTGGAGGCCAGAGTTTCAAGGTGTCGGCAGGTTGCATTCTCTCTGGAGGCTCTAGAGGAAGAGTCCGTTCTTTGACAAGCCCGATTTCTAGAGGCTGCCGCATGCTTTGGCTCACGTCCCTGTCCCATTGTCACAGCGTGGGGGATGAGGTCACATCATTCCGACCTCTGCTTCTGTGGCTGCATCTTTTTCTCTGACTCTAACACTCCTGCCTCCCTCTTCTAAGGACTTTTGTGATGACATTGTACCTGCCAGATAACCCAGGATAAAATCTGCATCTCAAGATGCTTAACTTTATCCCATCTGCAACATCCCTTTTTGCCATGTAAAGTAACATATTCACAGGTTCCAGGGATTAGGATGTGGGGGGTATTTTGCCTACCACAGGAGCCACTGAGAATTCTGCCCAGGAGAGTGGTGTGACTGAATTGGAGGGTTCTGCACTATAGCATTTGTGGTTAAAAGAGCAGGCTTAGGAGTCTGACTATCTGGGTTCAGTCCTGAGTCTGCCACATGAGAGTGATGAGACCTTGTATCATTTCTCTCTGCCTTGGTTTTTCTCATCTGTAAAATAGGAATATCTACCTCAAAGAGTAGTTGGAAGGATTATATGAGATAATAGAGGTGAAACACTTAGAACAGCAGAAAGGACGCAATAAATTGGGACATCTTTTTTTAAATTAAATGTATTGAGGTAACATTGATTAATAACATTATATAAATTTCAGGTGTACAACATTATCATTTAATATCTGTATACTCTATTATATGCTCAGCACCAAAAGTCAAGTTTCCTTTCATTGCCATATAGTTGACCCCCTTTACAATAAATTGGGGACACCTTTGTACTCAGTATGTGCTAAGAACAGTGACCTGGTCAGGAAGAAGACACTCACAGTCGATGCCGTGCAAAGCAGAACCTAGCTTCCTAGGGGACCCATTTCCAAAGGACCATCAGCACATGGGGAAGGAGGGAGCCAGGCACCAGGGGATTTCCTGGCACAGAGGAAACATGCCCCCCCAGAATGGCACCACGTTGCCATTGAAGCACTCACCTCCTTCCTCTCTGTTGGCATAAAGAAATGAGGGATAGAAACTGCCCCTATCTGTTCCCATTTTATGGTCGAGATTCTGTCTGGGTGTTGGATAATATTAAAGAATAGGCAATGTTTTGTCGTAAGCTTTCTCCTCTAAAATCTCTGAGACAAACTTATTTGACAGGGGGCCAGTTAAAGACTTGGTGACATCTTACCCATGGGCACCTGGTTCCGGGTCCCTTGCTTCCCTGATAGATCTTCAGCCATCTTCTCTGTCCCCATTTCCTAGTACCAATGAACCTAAAGCTATCAAAGTATCTCCCCTTCCTATTGCTTTTGTCTCTAAGCAACTCCAAAGGTGTGGCTATGGATCTCCTCGTGCTTTACCTGCAAGTAGGGTTGCCAGATAAAATACAGGACATCCAGTTAAATTTGAGTTTCAGGTAAACAATAAATAACTTTAGGATAAGTATGTCTCAAATGTTACTCTGTGTTTAATACTATTTTGTTAACCAGATGATTTGATGAACCTGACCGCTTCATTCCCCAGCTTCATCCTGTAACACTTGACTGTGTTCTTTGATGCCCTCTACAAAGGAGATTGGTATTCAAGCCCTAAAAGTTCTAGTACCTTCTTACGGGTGACTTTGTTTGTACAGTAATAACACAAGAAAGGAAGGCAGGCTGAGGTTCTAGAGGGATGGCATGGGTCAGTGTAGTGAGGACTGGTCCCTCTAATTTCACTGTCATAAATGGTGGTGGCTTGTCAGCTGTGATACAGATTCTTCTACTGCCCAGCTCTGAGCTTTGGACAAGCTCAGCTCCTGCTCTGGATCTCACCTGCCTCCTTCATTAATGGGGAGCATCATCCCTGCTACTCCATGACCTAAGGATCACCAGGGTACCCATCTGTTTTTGTTTAAAAAAAAAAAAGTGCTATATAATGCACACTCCATTTGCTGTTTTTAATCTTAGCTAGGATAATGATAAAGACTCTCTCATCTTTGGGATGCAAATGCCAGTGTTTTGGGATTGAATGTGTAAAATTCGTAGTAACCACTGTTACGTAAAACACAAATGAAAGAACAGTTGAAATCTGCAAGGCTAGTCAGTGTTGGCACTAACATTTGTTCAAGACTTTGGCTTCCAGGCTCCATCCCATGTGCCTCCCCCATTCTAGGATGACCCTTCTCTTTTTCCCTTTCCTCGAGCCCTTACTCTATATTTCCCTCCTTGGTCTGTGGGGGTTAGACACCTGAAGTCCTCCAATTTACCTTGTTTACAGGCCAAGGCTCAAGCCTTGCAGTTCGGGCTTTACCCGGATGGTCACTTCGTGGTTATCTTCAGGCCACTCTCCGCTGCAGCATATTGTTCAGCCCAGTGCTCTCAGGTAGGACTTGACTTTTCACATCAAAGTTGTTTAGCTATCTTGTGGTGGTCAATTTCTACACTGCTGAACTTACCGCCTTTAAGCACCATTTCAGAGCCGCTAAATAAATGCAAAAGATGATAACAGTTTATAGGAACCCTGCATTTTATCGCTCTGTAAGTGAACAAACCCATCCAGCCAATGGCAACCGGCCGAACTGAGGTTTGCCTGCATCCTCCTGTACTTCCATTACTTCTAGAAAAAGGTGGCCCTCAGGGCCAGGAGAATTAATGACTTAATGCCTACAAAGCTCTAGGAACAACTTACTGTAGATAAAGTCTCATTATCCTTAATTGTTATTATTATTGTTGTTATTCTTAACCCAACTCCCACGAAAAGCTGCTACAGCTCCTTAATGACCTCAGGACGGGGGTTTAATTAATACCTCTTCTGAATGCCAGAGGCCCGGGGCACGCTGTTGCCGCCCCCTACCTCCGGCCCCACCCCCTCTGAGCTCCGCCCACAGGGTCCCCCAACTCTGCACCATCCTCCTCCCTTTACTACCCCCTCCCCATAATCTCACATACCTCCTTTGATCTAGCTTCCCTTTTCTGCAGTTTCCTAGTTCCCCAACGTATTTCTTTTGGTGCACAAACAGTTCTCAAGAGCCAAGCCTTTTGGGGGTCACGAAAGCTAAGAGAGGGTTCCCTGAGCCCACCCTTCCCCCTTGCAGTCCCCACTTCCTGTACTGCATCCCAGGTCTCCCATCCCACCTCAGTGAGAACTTCAGGGCTGTTCTTCAGGTGGTGAGGCCGGTTGGGTGGGTTGGCTGGTTTAGGGTTACGAAGTTTGGCACTAACTCACAGCCCGGGCAGCTGCCTTCTTTAATTAATTAATTCCAATTTTTACAAAACTATCTCTCCAATTGGACCTCAGCACATGCCTCTGGGGCATATGTCATATCAATTACAGACAACAATGAAGCGTGCTGCCTAAAAGAATCTGTGAGCTTTTTAAAGATTCAAACATAATTTGGGCCTAACTGCTTTAAAGCACTCTGCTGTAGACAGACCTTGAGACAGAACCCTCCAAGGTAGGAATTAGGCTGTAATGGGTCCACTTAGAGATAGGAGGATGTTTCCTGCTGGGTCCCTGCCCTCAGTTGCCCATACTCCCTGACCCCAGGGTTCCTCCTTGCCTTTCCTTAGATAGCCAGGAAGCTGACCTGTTGCGGATGGTGTGGTGGCCTCGCTTCACTAATACCAATGTCCCTCAAATTCTAAAGTCCACCTCCCCATTGTCCTAATTTGTATGGATAAAGATGGATCTCAGGCCCTCTAACAATAGGACGGGGACTGACTTGATCCGTCCCTTTGTCCATCAGCAGAGATGGTATATGCAGGGTTAACTGATGCTTTCACAGTGGTTTGAATTAGGAAAATGGTTGAAGATGTTGCTTGAGGGCAGAGATGATTTCTTAATGGTCCTCGATTCCCACCTTGTGTGACATTTGGTAGATGCTTCAGGAAAGCTGATAGAACGTTAAAGCTAAAGAGAGGAGAGAGCGTGCAGTGCAGCCACAAATATTTTTCTATGTGTAAAGCAAGCAGGCAGAGATGGGACTGGCCTAAAACACTAGTCTCATCAACATCATCCTCGCTACCCAACTGGAAATAAACAGCATTAGTAGACCAGGTCAACATGGATTTCCTTATCTATTTAACTCATTTATTTATTGGCGTGAGTTGACTGTGATTCACTCTGTCCTTTTATGTTTGCTGAAATTCTGGCTGTCCATTTGAGTCCAAACTTCCAGAGAGCAGAGACCACATCTGTTCGATTTGCTTTGTATGGTGTCCAGCAAAGGGCTGCAGTCCAGTGTCACAGAAAAGTCCTGGACTTGGACCCTGGTGACCCGGGTTTTAGGTCTGGCCTTGTGACCCTTAAAATACAGACCTCATTTTTATTCAGTGTTTAAAACAAAACAAAACAAAACAAAACAAACAAACAGTGGGAACCACATTTTCTGCCCTTCCTACTTCCCAGGGTTGAAGGAAGGATTCAAGTGAGGCAATGCAAAAGAAAGATTTGTAGAAATTGTCACATATATATGGTTTCTAAAAAATTATAAAATGCCCAAGAGTAATCAAAATCCAAACTCTGAGATGCTTCAAACTGAGAAGCTGATGTACAGAGACCACAGCTGTAGGGAACTGTGAACCACATGATGGTTCCAGGCCATGCTACAGCTAAAACCAAGCTTGAGACCCAGGGACACTGGCTATCCCTCGTCTCTGTCCCCATGGTGAAACAGCTGCAGTCACAAAGCTGGCCTTTTAGTGCATCCTCCTTTTCCCTTCTAGGGCATCCTGGTATTTATTTGTAACTTTTCACCAGAATTCAGGTGGGGGTGGTGGGAGGTAAGGGAGCACAGAGTGAAGGTGCCCACGGCCCGTATCTCTTTAAAATTGGACATATACGCATGCGTGCACGTAGACATCCAAGCCCCATGACAGAAAAGCCGAAAGTCCAGTTTTCTGAGCTATCTCTAAACACTGTCACTTAGAAATATGAGAAAAAGTGAACAAAAGAGGGGCATCCAGGACAGCCCTATCGATGCTATAAAAGGGGCAGTTTCCTGTAAGAAGGGCTTACAGATGAGAATTGGATAGTAATTCTTAGGAAACGAATGGAATTACAAGGTATTAAGAAACACGGTCAGCTTTCTACTGTAGAATCCTGGGTATCAGATCTGGAAGACTCTTAAGAGCCATATAATCCCCCTTTTTGTTTTACAAAGCTTAAAAGGTGAAGTGATTGAGCAAAGGTCACAGCACTAAAGTATGAGAGCCTAGGAGACCATGACCACGGCTCTGGTTCCACGTCTGATAAGGTAGGACATTAGTTAATAGGTGGGCAGGAGACCACGGCTACTGCCCCTCCAGGCGGTAAAAACTGTGACTAAGGGTACATCTCTGGAAACTTGGGAAGCAAGGAAATGCAGTGAACACGGAGCTTGTACCAGGCCATCCAGCTCACCTTACAGAAACCAGAGAGCTCTGCTGCTGTTTAAATTAAATCTTGAAGGTTGTCAGAACTGTCAAAGTGTACAGAACTTTTTACTTAAACTTTGTAATTTAAAAAAATGGGTTCTGCTGGTGTCTGCCCACTGCCTTAAGGAGAACGTTAGTGAAGAACTTTATCCAAGGCCAGGAAACCAGTATAACAGAAGCCTGATGGTCCAATAATGCCAGGTGTGGGTGCTAAATGTTGCCAGCTGTGTTGAGCGAAGACCCTTCTTTTGGTAGGTTTGTGAAGGGGAGGAGTGAAGGGAGAGCAGAGGAACTGGGATCTCATTGCTAGCCCTGAGGCCTGAAGCCTGCCAAAATATCAGTCACCAAAGCTTCAGATACACAGGGGCAAGTCCCAGGATCCTGGAGAGAGAAAAAAAGAGAAACAATTGTAATAAATAAAGGAGATGCGGACGTGGAACTGAGTATTAGAATTATTCTCCATCACATGCCAAGGTTACTTGTTTTGACTCCACAGGAATATGTAGCAGTTTTTCACAGTGGGCCTGTCAAACCCTCTAAAAGAACAGCACACTGGAAGTCACAAACCCAGGTCTTGTTCTGGCTCCATTGTTTACTGGGCTGGGCGACTTTCGCTGAGCTATTAAACATTCCTTGGCCTGAATTTCCTTCATTGGGAATAATACCTGTCCTTCCTGTCTCACAGGGTTGCTGGAAGATCTGATGAGATAATGGACCTAACCTCCCTGAAAAAAACCATAAAGCACTCTCAAATGGAAGGTAAGAATATTACTATTTTAATTACTAGGAGCCCTTCAGCAGGTTGGCCTGTGTGGGTGGAGAGTCATAGAGACTGGAAGGTCACCTTGTTTCTTTAGCCATCACTCTGCACACCCCTCTTCCAAGCAGGATAGCCCTGACAGGCAGGGGGGGTGGGGAGGTGGTGGTGGAAGGGATCAAGTGTCCTAGAAGGAAAAGCTAGACATCTAAGTCAGGTGTTCTGGGCTCACCAGTCCCCACCGATGCCAAGTTCTTTCTTGCATTAGATCTAAGTCTTTCCTTCTACTACTAATGCTTATTTCCTCCTGTTCTGCCTAAAGATTTTCTCTATCTGCTGAAATATGATATCATTTTTAGTATTTATCCTCTATTGAAGAACACGACCCTAAGTTGCCGAATTACGATCTCTGGAGTATAGAGTCCAAGTGTAATAAAAACCAAGTGTCTGCTTTCGGAAAGGAACAAGGACAAAGTTAGCCCTTGAACCCCTTTATTTATAATGTTTCAATCTCTTCCCTAACCTTGTTCCAGGCTCAGGTCATTTTGCATTGAACAAGAATTTGTGTGTGTGTGTGTGTGGGGGGGGGGGTGCTATTTTGGAGAGAAGTAACCCGCATCTGTATTAAAAATGTGTAGAGGTCAGCCTTAGTGCAGGAACATTTGCTAAGTGTGATTTTAGTAACAGAAAGAGGATAAGTTGCAATTAGGGTAAGATTTGGAAAACATCAGGGAAGTTTGTTTTATGGTGGGAAAATGTCATCCAAATCCTCCAAGTTGCTGTCTTGGGTCTTCTCCACCTTAGGCATTCACCTTGCCTTGTTCATTTTCCCTCTCTGTACTCCAAGCACTTTCGTTATGGATACCCTCTCTTGGCTCTGAACTTGGATAAATGCTACCTTGTTAGCTAACAGTACCATTAATTATATTAATGATTAATAGCTAATTAGTCATAATGCTGTAATACTTACAGTGGAGGCCTCCTTTCTTGCAGCAGCTCTATGGCTCAAGCACACACATTTCCCCTTCCCTATTCCTGGCCACAGAACCAGAGCGGCTCTCAATTTGTTTTTCTGACCACTCTGGCAATCTCTATATATTTCTCCAGTTTTTGTTAGCTGTCTCATTCAACTGTCCAATGCCGCTGCTTATATTTTGCCTCCTTTATTTCTGTCCTCTGTCACTCACGCTGCCCTCCTGTAAACAGGAGGCCACAGTCAAGAGTTTTTTTTTACTTTATTTCATCAACCAAAGGCTCTTGTACTTCTAAATCTCATTTGGGCCTACTTTTCTACTTTGGCCCCTGCTTCACTTTACCTTTGCCTAATACTAACCCGCCCCCTATTTCGTGTAGTCCCACACCTTCTGCCCAAAACTCCCTTCCACTCTACGTTTTGGCTTCCTTTCAGCAACCACGCCCCCAGACCCCGGGAGAACGGTGCGCACGCGCAGTCCACGCGTTTACCTGGGCGCTCGGGAGTGGGCGGAGTGGGGGAGGGCGGGGGTGGAGCGGTAGTCGGCAGTTATCTGGGCGGCGGAGCGCTCACAATGTGGCAGGAGGGAGAAAAGGTGCACTAGGGCCGGACCCAGGGGCTGCGCATGCGCGCCGCCGCTCCCAGCGGCCGGGATGCCAAGGGGGCGGGCGGAGGGAGGTGTCGGGATCCCGGTTGGGCGGGGGGGCCGGAGAGGGAAGGGGCCGCGGGCGCGCGCGCGCGCGCTCTCGCCGCCGCTCTCCCTCCCTCCCTGCCCCCCTCTCTGCACACACATCCACACGCGCACACCCCCTCCCCTGCTCCCTCCCCGCGCGCCGCCCGCCCAGCGGGCCCCGCTCGGCCTCGCGCGCTCGGAAGGGAGTCGCGAGACGTCGGAGCGGCGGCCACGTAGCGCTGCGGCGGCCGAGGCCGGGTCTGCGGAGCGGCCCTGAGGACAGACGTTGGGCGGGGGGGAGGGGCCGGCCCGGCCGGCGGTTGTTACTCGAGCGCCGCGGCTACAGGCCCCCCGCCGCAGGATGGACCGCCGAGGCGGCGGTCGGGGCGGCGGAGGCGGAGGCGGCCGGCCCGGGTGAGTAGGGGCCCCTGCCCCCCAAGCACAAGCTACAGTCGCGGCTGCACCTCTTGCAACTGCCCGCCTGGCCGGCCGGGGCTCTGAGCGCCGGGTTAACCCTTCGCCCAGGCAGCTGCGTGCACTAGGCCGGAGCAGCTCCCATCCGGCTGGGAGGCCCGGGGCGCTGCGCCGCGCTTTGGCCGGGGGTGCCCGCTTTTGCCCCTTCGCCCCCTCCCTCACGGACCCGGGCTCCAGTTTTGCAGAGTCTGCTTGCTCCGAGACCCAAGGGAAGGCTGGAGCTGCATGGGTTAGCGGGCCAAGGGGAGGTTTGCACCGGTCCTCCTGCGAGCATTCTCCTGCCCTGCAGCTGGTGGCTTGCACCCACTGCCTCCCCCGCCCTGCGGTTGCGCCTAAACCTCCAACCCCTGGGAGTATTGTGCCGCCCAAGATAAAATGCATCTAGTGTACAGCCGCCCAACACTCACCCCCACGGGTAATGCAGACCTTTCTCCACCCCCACCTTCTCCTCCCCTCCAATCAGGTGCTACTTAAGATTCTCAGATGGGAGACACTAAAGGTAGTGGCACCCCCTTTACATCGGCACGTAACATGTTCATTGTCGAAGGATGTCTCCTGTAGAAATGATAAATGCCCCTGCCTCACCCTCGAAGTCTGTCTTTACGATTTAAGCTCCCATATGCTCTTTGAAGAGGTCCAGTGTTTGATCACATCTAGTACATCCCTCCCCCACAGCGCCCGCGCGCGTACACACACACACACACACACACACGCACACACACACACACACACACACTTCCTGATTGCTGAGCAGCCCCTGTCATCGCGATCCATTGTCAGGAATGGTTTGTGCCAATCAAAGGAGTGTGCTTTTGCCTTTGGAGAAGGGTGCTTTCCACAACCATGTTCTCAGGATATTCCTGCGTGAGTCTGTCTTTGATTGTCCCCATGTTCAAGCTTCATTATTATACTGTTTCCCTTATTATGCATCTCCCGTGGACCCTCAGTAATACCTGAGTGATGCATTTTCCCAGTTAATTAGATCCATACGGTCTGTGGGAATTTATTTTGTTGTAATGTTTAGCACCTATCATCAGGGCATAGTAAATAAATAGGGTAATATTTTGGAAGAATGTGTATTTTTTTCCAGAGACGGTTGGGCCCGTATTGTTCTGGGAATGGCAACTAGTATCTGCTTTGTTGACAACGTGTATGTTTAGGGAATGAAGAGCTGCTGTGGCTGGCTTGTGAGTGTGCGTGCGTGCGCGCGTGTGTGTGCTGCATGCAGGTGATGTTCCCATGTAAAGCTGATTTGAGAGGGGCGAGCTGCACTGTGATCCTCAGAGCAGGCAGGCAGCTTGTTTGTTTGTATCAGGACTGTGCACATGTATTCAAATAGGTACTATCTTTAGTATACTTTTGTTTAAAATGTTCACTGCTGAGTTTTAGTAAATCTGGAAATGTCTGCTTCAGTGGTTCTTGACCTTTCTTTGGGGTCATCGAATCTTTTAGGGTCCTCTTCTCAGTGAAATAGACACACATAATTTTGCATGTAATTACGGTCATCTTGAAACTGGTCCTGGGACCTCAGGTTAAGATCTATATTATGCAAAAGTGAAAGGAACTTCAGTTTTGTGTTTTGCTTTTTTTTTTTTTTTTTCCCTTAGGGATTAGCTTTACTTTGGTCCTGAGCAATAAGCAACAAAGTAGGCTATATGTGTATCCTTGTGTTTTATTTGATTACAATGAGTTAGATACTTGTATCATTTCCCAGTCTTCCTGTGAAAAAGGAGATGTATGTGAGAGTTGCAGGAAAAGTTACAACTGGAGTCAAAATTTGTTTAAATTTGACCAGTCGATAATGTATGTTCCTTTCACTGTATTTTAAATGTAGCAAATTTCAACAGCAAAGCCAGTGGTCTGTTTTATGATGCCTATCTGGAATCTTTATGTGTTGGTTGAGGTTGATCTGATCTCTTAAAAGAAGGCTTTATCATTCCCATAGTAGAGCACCTGCTCAGTGAAGTTTTTTTCAACTTTATTAAATATGATTTCATGTCTTTATTCAGGGCAATGTTACCATCAGAATCATCCATTTTAAAATTTGTTTTAATGGAAGGATTTTAATTGTAGTTAGGGAGTTCAGTCTCCATGTTTAAAACCTAGAACTAGGGATGAACGTTGTACCATTCTATGATTAAGCAGGGGGTAACTATCATCTACTCTTGTTTAAATCGCTCTGCACCCAGACTTTGCCTTTTGATCATATTTTAATCAAGAGACATTTATTCTAGCTTGTGATTGTGTTTTGATGGGCAGGACATTAAAGAAGTACAGTCCTCAGCTCTCCAGGAGCTTACAGTTCTGACTATTTTTCGCGTAATCCTTTGAGACATTCATATTTTTTGCATTTTGGGGGTTCTGAGAGGCTAAGGAATTCATGGTATTAACAGCTTTTTGGAAGGCAAGGGAGCCTTGGAATCTTCCACACACCTGAAGAATAGCATTTAGTCTAATAATTGTACAGTATACCCTAAGAAGTTTGGAAGCATGCTGAGATTACATATATTGCATTTTTTTATTATCTAATAAACATGCTTGAAGTGGTTTATATTACAGGTTACATTTTTTGTTCATGTCATGCCTGAAGTTTTACTGTCGGAAATTATTTGCCTATCCTAAACCCAAACCATTTCAGAGTTGCAAATATGTCACTTTCCTTTGTCAGCATAGTATAGTGACAGATCATTAAAATCTCGGGCCAGGGTGCCTCCTTGGTTTTTAATATTGTAGAACCTCTTCCAACCAGTCACTTACCTAGTTAAACACCCACACACCACAGAGCAGCTGATCATATAACACGTATGGCTGTGAGAAGAGCATTCTCTCTGCCAGATTCAGAGCTTGGAAGCTGGAAAACAATTGCATAGCAGTGGAACACTTCAGGAGTAGTGGTGCCAGGAACTCACTCCTGACTTCATACGAACAGCTTGCTTTAGTTTCTTCAACACTCTTCTTCAGATTCCCTTCCCTTAGGAGGTTTCAGATCTGCAGCTCCCACTCAGGGGAAACAACACCTACTTTCTGCAACTGTGGCCTCCAGATCTGATTCGTGACACCCAGAGCTGTTTCCATTTCTGCTCTGAGTATGGGAAGTAATCTCGTAGTGTGGTAAGAAAATACTTTTCAAGTCTGTAGCAAAAAAGTTGATTAGTAATGCTACTGATGTGATTTTTGTTTTTGCATGTCTGAAGCCTGTTGAAGAAGTAAACTGTAAAAGTGAACGGTTAAAAAAACAAAACAAAACAATAAAAAAAAACCCTTCTCTCAAGGGTTTTAGATAATTTCACCAGAAATGTGAAGATACTCTTGAGTTTCATTTCCCTTGTTCTAAAAAGTCAGTTGAGAGACAGCCAACAGCAACAACAACAACAAAAATAACCTGTGGATCTCTTGTATTTTGAACCATCACCTTTGGAACTAGTTATCCTAAAGGAGGTGTCTGCATTTCCTCACTGGGAATTCTTGGGTCTTGTGCTACGGTTTTAAATATAGTATTTTTCTCAGCTATCGTCATTGTTTCAGACAGTTAGCCCTTGAATTTACTTTGATTGAGGTGAATTGGTGTTGCAGTGAGTGCCTTTAGCTGAAGGAGGGTCTGGGAGATGCTCCTTTGGAGCCAGGCAGAACTCGGTTTGAATCCCAGCTCCACCATGTATTAACTTTATGGCATTGGGCAAGTCACCCCGACCTGTCTGGCCTCAGTTTCCTCATCAGCAGAATGAGATTTGTTATGAGAATTAGAGGTAATGTATCCAAGCTTCTAGCACAGTTCCTGGCACAAGTACATGTAAAGACTCAATAAATGATAGGACACAGGTGACAGGGGAGTATAACTACAGATCTTTTTGGCTTACAAGCTTTAGAAGTCTGGCGCTGCAATCTGCATACTTTCATTTGTGCAGATTTGGGATGAAAAAAATTGCAAATATTTGTCTTGGAGCATACCTAAGTCTTGCAGGTGCAGTGTGGAACTTTGATTTGTTGCTCTCTGGCTGGCTGAACTTGGTGGAGACTAAACTTAGCTCCAAATTCTACAGAGTTACCCACAGGCTGTGCTTGTTTTAAGCCTATTCAGAGCTTATGGTGGTGAAAGGGGTGTTTTAGGACATTAACTTATCTCAATGAGTTCAGTGTCCAGAGTTGAGTCACATGCAAAGCCTTGTGTAAATTTTCATGGTTAGTGCAAGCTATAAAGCGCTCGGTAGAATCAGTGAGGACGTCAGATGCTTATTTTAGTTAACCTGTTTGTTTATATAGCAGTTAGCTTTGATTTTTACACTTACGAACATTTTCTCTTAAAGAATTCCCATTGCTCTTCTAAAGTTTTGATGATAAACTCTTATTAGAGCTATAGGTTTGAGTGCCTTAGGCATTTTTGCTTTGGTTGGAGAAGGAAAGAAAGGTAAGATCTCTTTACCTGTCAAATACTATGAACTGTCCACTTTAGGTGTGTATCTACAGATTCTGTGTGTAGTTCCTAACCTTGTTTTTTTAGCCCAAAAGGGCAGTTTTATGATAAACTATGATGCCATTTCCCCCCCCCCCTTTTAAAAACAGTTTAAGAGATTGATTACTTTGAAAAGTAAATGGTTAGAGTTTTATTCAGTGCATAGAACTGTTAAAATAGGATTTCTTGGGTTCTCCAGAATTGTTATTCTATCATTTTTTTAAGGGTGTCATTGTGACGAGTCTGTGAGCCGACAAGAGTTACCTAGAAACTTTTCAGATAAGTACATCAGTAGTGCACCAGGATTTACCTCAAGGGAATCTGCTAATCCTTATTTTCTGTTGGTACTGAGCCATCTCTAGGGGCTTGCCCACCAGGGGAAGCAGTCAGTAGTATTGGATTGCTGATAGAGATTGGCAAATAATGGTCTTAGCCTCACCTTAGATTTTGCAGAACACTTGAAAGAACTTAATCTTGGCCAGAATGTTTAATGATAACAGCACTCATGCTTTGCGAGCCCAGACTAACTAAACAAATACAATTTAGATGATGGAGTTAAATATTTTTTTCTCAACTGTAATACATTTTGTAAGTAAATTTTTTCTTGGGAGGGGTTGCTATTCTCTTTATTGTTTTTTTCTGGTTTGCTAAAACCAGTCAATCAGTGTGTGGTGAGATGGGATTGTTGGAAGAGAACAGACATCGGAAGGATGCAAAGAATGACTGCGTAGCCTGATTTTATGGTCTTTACTATGCATGTAGCATCAGAGGGTTATGACTCTTAGCTAGATTTCACAAAGATATACAGCACTGGGTGATTCCTTTTGTCTTTGATGCTAGTGAAGAATATAGTCTTTAACATATTTATGCTTTGGAATTTTGGTTCAGTTTTGAAGTTTGATTCAGTTTTTGGGATTCAATGGAACATAACTTAAAAAAAATTTTTTTTTTTAATTGGGGAATATTGGTGAACAGTGTGTTTCTCCAGGGCCCATCAGCTTCAAGTCGTTGTCCTTCAGTCTAGTTGTGGAGGGTGCAGCTCAGCTCCAAGTCCAGTTGCCATTTTCAATCTTTAGTTGCAGGGGGCGCAGCCCACCATCTCATGCGGGAATCGAACTGGCAACCTTGTTGTTGAGAGCTCTGGCTCTAACCAATTGAGCCATCCGGCTGCTGCGCCTGGAACATAACTTCTTAATTACACTGTGTGACTTACAAAATGAGATTTAAGACTAGGCCCTTATGAATTGTTTTCACCCTTTTGAATAACCATTTTAATATATCTAAAGTAGTACCAGTGGCCTGTGAACATTGAAACATATGGTAAAGTGTGGGGGTTTTTTGTTTTGTTGTGAGGGGTGTTTGTGATTTCAGTTATATGGATAAATCTGTATTTTCCCCCAATTCCTCTTAAGACTGTGACCCAGATGCCCAGTGACGTTTCCTGTATTAACGTACTATTAGAGCTGGAGTTTGAGGTTAAAGGTCCTCCTTGTAGAGAACCCTACAGTCCCTTCCTTCCTTCCTTTTCATACAAATTCATTTAAATTAATTCCGCGGAAGTTTGGGAAAAAAACTAAATGTCCATCAGTATAGAATTGGTTAGATAAATTAGGGTATATTCATGAAATGAACAAATTTCACATAGCTACAGAAAAGAATGAGTAAACTTTATATATAGCTATGGAAAATTTCTAAGCTATATTGTTAATGAAAATAACAGGAATATAATGTGTTACTGTTTGTATAAAAGCTTGGATGGGAGAGTGATTATATTTGGGGATTTTCCTACATATCATAAAATAACTCCAAGAAATGAATCATCAGTGTCATAAGAAACTAATAATATTGGTTGTCAGTCGGGGGAGTGAACTGGATGAATGAAGGAACTGAGTTCGAGGGAAATGCTTCACTGTATTATTTTTTAGAGTAAAATTTTAATTAAAGTAGACAGTAACAGAAAAGTAGGGAAAGCATAGGAGTACCCAGAAAAATCACAGACTTTTCTCTGTGTAATCAGCAGATTACACAGATTATTTCTAGAACGAAAAATAGGTTAACATCCCAGAAGCCTTTCCTGTCCTCTGCCGGTTAACGCTCTCCCAAAGGTTGCCACCATTCTGAGTTCTGGCATCATAGATTAGTTTTGCTTGTTTTTTCCAGCTTCACGTAAGTGGAATACAGTATGTACTCATTTGTGTATGGTTTCCTTATCTCAGAATTATGTTTGTAAGATTTACCCATGTTGTGTGAGCAATAGTTTATTCTCATATACTGGTCCATTGTATGCATATATTATAATTTATTTGTCCATTCTACCACTGATGGACGTTTGGGTTGCTCTTGGTTTTGGCTAGCATGAGTAATGATGCTCTATTTACTACATACTTTTCTGTACTTAACATTTTTGGTCCATGTGAATGTATACCTATTAAATAGTTTTTTTATTTTAAAAGTATCCCCCAACTGATCCATAGGAAAACCGTAATGTCATATTTTAAATTAAATATTAAGATATTTAATGGGGCACAATAATTTCAAACTATTTCTTTTTTACATTCTCAAAAACCCGGCTTGAATTTTCACAATATTAAGAGAGTTCCCAAGCCAACCTAACAGAAAACCCTGTATTCTTTTATCCTGAAATAGAGGGGTTAAGTATGATAGAAAATGTCTTAAAAATAATTACAACTTTTGAAAGATTTGTTTCTGTAACTGCTATTTATTTTACTATATCATTTCATAATATTGAAATCACAATCCTTCCTGTATTGTTAATTATTAAAATATTTTTTATTTAATATAATTTTTATAACTGCTATATATTTAAACTTTTTGGAAACCCAAGGTTTTAAACAAATAGCAACATGAAAAACTTACTTAAATGTAGTTTACCTTGTTTTGAATATTTAGAAATTTGGTGGACCCGTCAACCAGTTGGTTGGTGGCATGCATTTGTATATACTCCATGCACTTTAATAATTGCTGAAGCATTATTTCTATTAAAAACTGAATTTGATCAAATTTTTTGTTTTAATTGCAGTAATGCCATTTTCCCCTCCTTTTTGCCCAAACATGAAAATATTGATTAAAGTTTATACCTGTAAACCAGTGGTTTTCACCCAAGAGTGATTTTGCCTCCGAGGGACATTTGGCCATGTCTGGACTCATCTTTGTCACGAGCATGGCTGGGGGTGTGCTGTTGGCATCTCCTGAGTAGAGGCCAGGTATGCTGCTCAATATCCAACAGTACACAGGACAGCCCCCCATAACAAAGAATTATCTGGTCTAAAATGTCAACTATGCTGAGTTTGAGAAACCCTGCTGCGAAGTAACTAGTCACTAAACTGATGCTACTAGGCAAATAGCAATTTTAGCACTGACCTTGTTAGAGTTAGCATATGAAACTCACTTAGTTTAGCTAGTCTAGAGAAGAAATAAGCTAGGTAATTTTAAAATAGTAAGAGGGTTTTAAATGTGAAGACTGATTTTAGTATAAGTTTTAGTGGACCACTCATCTTTTTGATAGGCTATTTACAGTCTCCTAGTGGGTAAAGCCAGATTTTCTTGGAATATAGCTATTATCTAAAAGGTTATTCACAAAGAGAAAAAGTCTTTACATATATTACATAGCAAAGACTTTTAGAGGTATAATTTTTTTCAAAAGCAGAGACATTTTTACTTTTATTATCCTAATGTATATCTTGCTCTCTTCTAAAAGAAAATATTGGCTGTTTGACATAAAATATATTTTAATCTTTTTTTTTTTTAATCTTGTATACTATGGTAACTTAGAAAAACTTAATATTGCTAAGTAAGAAAATGTTTAACTTAAATTTGGAAAATACATGCATAGCAGAAAAATGATCTAATTTCAAATGATAATTTTTTCCTGTGAGGTTGTGGTAAAGAATATTTACACTTCTGTGTCTCTCCTAACTTGTCAGGTATTATAACAAAATCCAAAAGGTAGTTTGTTCTGCCTTCCAGTCCCTCTTCAACCTTTTCATCACCTCAAATTGAAAGTTAGGTTTTTGCTTTTCTTTAAAAATGATTTATGTCTCTAAGGCCAGGTGCTGCACTGAGCGCTAAAAGACATGTCCACAGGTGCCAACTGTTGCAGGGTGGGACTGTTCTAAATCTAGAACTGTTGTTTATTTGATTCCCTATATAGCACGATTTCTCAAACTTTTTGACCATGATCCATGGTAAGAAGCAGTGCACGCATGCCCACCTTTGTTCACTCATATTCACACTCTCACCACATCTGAAACCATAGCTTCATGAAACAGCACTTCCTTACTATGTGAGGCAGTCTGTTATTTTTTTGTTCTATTCCATTTCATTTTTAAAAATTGGGTTGGGACAGGCAGCTTGAAAATCACTGACCTGTACAGTGCTTCACAAAATGTATTTTCTTGAAGTAGATGAAATGGGGGTAGGCAGGAGGGATAAAATCTATGCTTAGAAGTATGAGTTTCAAGTAGAACGCTAAGAAATGTGTCATTAAGAAAATCCTTATATTTATGAACTTACTTGCTTCATAGAAGAATAATTCTTAATTCTAGCCTGCCTAGAACGCGGGCAGGGTTTTATGGTCAGGTCCTTGTTTTGCCTCGCATTTAAGCTGTGGTCTTCCAGGAGGCAGTACACCTTCTGCTACTATGCACACAGCCTGCCTGTTGATTCATTAAGTTAGGCAGAACTGAGACGATTAATAAACACATAGAGAGTTTTTAAACACTACAGTATAACTTCCTTTAACACAAAGCCTGGCTCAAACAATAGTTTACTTGTGTAGAGAGGTTACAGAATAAAAATACAGCAAGAATTCAGTAGGGAATGTTTAGTTCTGTGTGAACTGAATCAGACTCTGGCTTGGACTATATTTCAGAGATGGCCCTATCAGAAAAGCAGTCCTCAGAACCTGGTTCTCCAGAAGGACAAAATTTAAAAGTTGCTTCGTTGGAGTTTTCTTTCATTTCTGTACCCAAAGTTATATATCCTGTGTACATGCCTATATTTTATTTATTTATGTAACCTTTTACATAGCATTTACCACTTAAATCCTTATGTAACCCTTTGAGGTACATATTATTACCCCCATTTTGCCAACAGGGAAATTGAGACAAAGTGAGGTTATGTAACTTGCCAAGCTGAGTATGTACTTTTCTTGACATTGAGATTTTTTTAAAGCAAATACCCATTAAATCATTTTGCTAGTTGAAAAATTCATTTCAAAAACCAGAATTTAAAATCCATAAATATTTCTGGCTTTTAGAAACCAGAAACTGAGTAAGTCAGTTGTTTGAATTTTTAAATTAGTGTGCAACAAAAATGACATTTTGGTGTGCATACAGTTCTGTGAACATCAGTACATGGGTAGATTCCTGTAACCACCACCACAATCAGGATACAGAACTGCTCCATCACCCAAACAAACTCCCTCCATCATCCCTTTGCATTCATACTCTCCCCCACCCTCCACCACTGGCAACCACTGACCTGGGGTCCATCGCTATACTTTTGTCTTTTGGAGACTGTTATGTAAATAGCATCATGCATTATGTAACCTTTTGAGACTGGCTTCTTTTACTCAGCATAATGCCTTTGAGATTCAGCCAAGTTTTTGTGTGTATCAGCAGTTTGTTCCTTTTTATTGACAAGTAATATTCCATTATATGGCTGTACCACAAATTTATCCACTCACCAGTTGAAGAACATTTGAATTGTTTCTAGTTTTGGGTGATTATAAACAGAGTGAGTGTACTCTTTTGCATCACCACCAGAAACATATGAAAGTTCCAGTTGTTCTGGATCTTTGTCAGTACTTGATATTGTCAGTATGTTACTTTAGTCATTCTAATAGGTAAATAGGAATAATTCATTTTGAGCTTTATGACCAAAATATGAGTGACAGGCCCAGCTCTGCCATTGACCTAGCTGTTGACCTTAGAGGAGCCGTTTAACTTTTCTGAGCTTCTTGTTTCCTCATCTCTCAGTTTCCTCATCTCTCATATGATAGAGAATATTGAATATAAGTTCTCTTGCAGCCCCCAAATTCTTTGAAGGGGAAAGATATCCTTGGCAAGAGGACACATTTGTGTTTGCTTGTAGAAAAAAATCTATTGACTGATCTCAGCTAACGTACAAACATTTTAAGCAGTGTATATATATATATATATATATATATATAGAGAGAGAGAGAGAGAGAGAGAGAGAGAGAGAGAGAGGAGAGAGAGAGAGAGAGAGAGAGAATCCATATGGAATAACTTGATATTTATAACTATAATTTATCCTTTGGAGCTAAACATAGTAATACTGTGATAGCATGTGTCATATCTATATGCTAAAATTATATAGCTAATGTTGCAGTTAACATTGACAACCTATAGTCTGGCTAATATCTGATGTTTTTATAATATTTCTTCGCTTTCTGGGGTTATCATTTACAGTAAGTTTAATAACAAATATTTTGCCATTTTCTGTCATGAATTGGGGACACTTTTTAAAAAAATGACGTATTTAGGTACTTGTCCTTAATGTCTGTATTTGCATGTGAGATTAAATTGCTTCTATAATAGCATTAAAAATAACAGCTTTTATTATTTTCTAAAATAATTATGCTTATTTAAAACTAAGGACTAGAGAAAGATATAAAGAAAAAAACAAAAGAATGTCCTTCTTCACCCACACCCCACCGTGTCCTGAGATAGCTCCCAACAGGAGTGTATATGAGGTATGACAGTTAAGTTTGCGAACTTGTTGCAACAATGTTGCTAACTTTTTTTGATACCAGAGGGATTATTCATTATAAATTTGTATCAACTGGAAAAACAGTTCACCAAGTATACTATTTGGAAGTGCTGCATGAAAAAGTTAGACGACCTGAACTTTTCAGCAACTGAACTTTTCAGCAATAATTCGTGGCTCTTGCATCACGGCAATGCACCAGCTCACACGGCACTGTCTGTGAGGAAGTTTTTAGCGAGGAAACAACTGTATTAGAACATCCTCCTTACTCCCTGATCTGGCCCCCAAAGACTTACTTCTGAAGATAAAGGAAATATTGAAAGGAAGACATTTTGATGACATTCAGGACATCAAGGGTAATATGATGACAGCTTTGATGGCCATTCCAGAAAAAGAGTTCCAGAAAGCTGGCATCAGTGTGTAGCTTCCCAAGGGGAGTACTTCGAAGCTGACTGTAGTGATATTCAGCAATGAGGTGTGTAGCACTTTTTCTAGGATGAGTTTGCAAACTTAATGGTCCGACCTCATACCGTGTTTCCCCAAAAATAAGACCAGGTCTTATATTAATTTTTGCTCCAAAAGACATATTAGGGCTTATGTTCAGGGGATGTCATCCTGAAAAGTCATGCTGGGCTTATTTTCCGGTGAGGTCTGATTTTCAGGAAACACGGTGTATGCATACATGCGAGTGAGTGTACATGGTCTTACATTATGCGATTGCATGATCCCATTCCCACGTGTTCTTTAGTCCTTTTTTTTTCAATATGGACATATTTCTTTGTTAGTTTGTATAAATTTATATCATAATTTAGATGGCTATGTAGTATGTCAGTGTCTGTACTTATTATTTATGTTTCAAGTTTTTATAATAAGTAGTGCTAGATAGTAATCTCTTTAAGGATTTGGAAGAAAAAGGCAATAATTATATTTGTTTTACTTTGGCATATAAAACAAAATGAAAATGTTGCTTGCTTTCAACAAAAATGAAAGCAAAGGTGT
The DNA here is from genome assembly GCF_057876585.1 of Rhinolophus sinicus. Classification (NCBI taxonomy): domain Eukaryota; kingdom Metazoa; phylum Chordata; class Mammalia; order Chiroptera; family Rhinolophidae; genus Rhinolophus; species Rhinolophus sinicus. Next base: position 36,456,800 of record NC_142512.1, read on the forward strand.
TTTAATTAAGAAGGGGATACCAATTATTCTAAAAATATCCCAATTAATAAATCCTATAATGAATACCCTGTATACACATCTTTTTATATTTATGGCATTATCTTCTACTGGTGAATTCTGGGTCCAAAAATAAGCACACTTCACACTTAGGAAAATAGTGCTGAACTGCTCTAAGGAAGGTTCTTCCGTATTCACATAGCATTATGGGCTATAGTTGGCCATGCCATTTAATGTCAGAAGTCAGTCAGGTTATCTTGGCATTAGCCAGTTTGGAATTTAAGCCATAACACATATCTACACATGTTTGGACCTGGATCCTGCTGAAAAAAACCCAGCCTGTTTGCTAATTGCTAGTCTTTACCAAGTAAATCTGCGAATGTTTAAAAACTTCAAAGCTTAAACAGTCAGTTTTTAAAACTTCAGTTTTGAGAAAAATAGACTGATAAAGCAACCTGGTTTTTTAATTCAAAGAAAATCTTTTAATTAAAGTGATTATAACTCAAGTTGTGTTATCCCAATAATTTCTCCTTTTTCGGTTTTTAAATAAATTTAAAAATTAGAGATACTTATAGATTTATAGAAAAGTTGCAGAGAGAGTACCTTTATACCCCTCATGTGGCTCCCCTTGTTGTTAAAGTCTGACATAACCATGGTAAAGCCTTACATAAACTAAAACCAACATTGGTATATTAGTGTTAACCCAGATTTGATTCAGATTTCACTAGTTTTTCAACTAATATTCTTCTATTTGGAAACATCTTAAATCAAGCTTTTAAACTCTATACTTGAATAAGTTTGAATATCTGCTCATAGATAAATTTTAGTCATACAAATGTATGTACCATATATAACGCACCTAGAGCTCTGTATTTGTTTAAACAAAGTTACCTTTGACATCAGTACCTTTGAAAGTTATCTTTTGACATTCACAGACAGTTCTGCCCGAGGCCATTTTAGGGTAGTGTTGAAGATATTTGTCTCTACCCTTTTTTGTAGTCTTTGCGGAAACACGATTTGTAACATCAGTGAGTGTAGCTCTTGCACAGTGGTACCCTTTTCAGTACAGTTACAAGTCCCTATCTCCAGGAGCACATGGAAAGCAGCCACCTTTTGTTTACTATGATAATAACTTGTCTGTTAATTGAAAGTAATAGTCAAGAGCAGCCGGTTAGCTCAGTTGGTTAGAGCGCAGTGCTCATAACACCCAGGTCGCCGGTTCGATTCCCACATGGGCCAGTGAGCTGCGCCCTCCACAACTAGATTGAAAACAACCATTTGACTTGAAGCCAAGCTGTGCCCTCCACAACTAGATTAAAAATAAAACAAAAACGACTTGACTTGGAGCTGATGGGTCCTGGAAAAAAAAAAAACCACACACTGTTTCCCAATAAAAAAAAAAAAAAAGTTAAAAAAAAGAAAGTGATAGTCAAGAGTCTACTATGCCAATGGTTTCTCTATAATATCTTGCTCTGAGAGAATTTAAGTATTAAGTGGTTCTTGAAGAAGAAAAAAGCCAGGATTTATTTTATAATTGTCTTGGGGTGGTGGTGGTGTTCTAGGTAGAAGGAAAGTGACATAATCAAAGGTTCAGAGGTGGAAGAAGTCAGGGTGCATTTGAGAAATCGCGTGAGGCTGTTTGGGGGGAGGGGAGGACTTCGGGGGCCAAGACTGAAAAGTCAGTTGGGCTCAGATGGTGAGGGGCTTTTGAATGCTTCGCTGAGGAGTTGTGCTTTATTCCAAGTCAGTAGAAACCAATAAAGCGTTTTGTAGCTAGGGAGTTACCTGATCCTAATTCTTTAGGAAAATGTAGTTTAGAAGATCTCTGTCGTTTGAAAAGCTGTTATAATCTGGGTATGAAGTGATTAGGGCCTGAACTGGGAAGTTATGTTAGCAGTTGGAACAGGGCAATTTTTAAAAGTAGGACTTGTTGGTTCTTTAGATAGTGAGTAGAGTAAGGTAGAAAAAATAGCCAAAATGGAACATGAGGTTTGGAGCCTCAGTCAGAGACTAGCTGCTTCGTTTGGATCTTCCGCAAACTAGACCATAAAACAAGAACTTAAAATGATTAACATCCTAGAACTGAGGAAAAGTATGTAGCATTCTTGGTTTAGAAACAATAAAATGTGCAGCTTAGCATTGAGGACACATGACATTTGCTGACCCAGGATGGAGGGAGCAATCCAGGGAAGGAAGAAGGTGGGTTTTCATTTAACAATGAGAGCCATGGTCATGGCCTGTGCTTACATCTGATTTTTATACAGCGAAATGCTTCAGCCCATTGTACTCACAGTAACAAGACGACCATAATCCTGACTGAATAAGCGGAGAATCCTGGCTATTTCATAGCACAGCAAATTTAGAAAGGCATCTAAAACAGTCTTCTGCTCCCCCTTAAGCCTCACAGTAAACATGCATGTACTTTGTTTGGATAACGGTCTGTTAGTTGGACCTATACATACACAGGTGGCAGAACATGGTATGTAGTATGTCAGCTGGAGAACACATACAAAGCAGCTTTAATACCAGCTGCTACTAAACATTTGGGCCACATAGATCTAAAACCTTACCTGTAGGCGGGTCTACATAGTAAGTTCCACATGAAGACAAACGAAGTTTTTGGTTCAGTTTTATTCTGTCCTTGAAAAATTAAAAGCTAAATTAGTGTCTGGAATAGAGTAGTGGCTACTGTCTAGAAGGTTGGGTTCTAATCTTGACAGTGAGGATCTTAACTAGGCAAATTGTTTTCTAACAAGTTAGCGTATTTGGGATTCAAGTTTTATTAAATCAGAAATATACCATATTGCTTACATTATAGTCTTCAGAGATGTGAAATTTAAGTTGTATAAAGAGAGTTAAATATAGTCATAATATGGGGAGGATTTTCACACTTGTTTCATCTGTAATTCATCTGTCATTCATCTGTCATATCAAAAGGATAATTGTAGTTACAAACTTTTCTTCGTTAGGCTATAGTGTCCTATTTTGTTTCTAAATTATGATATTACTATTGGTCTTTCAAAAGAGGAAATACTGCTTTTGAAAAAAACCTTTCTGTATTAGAGAAATTCTCAAATATTAAAAAATAAAGAAAAGGTACGATGAGCCTAATATATCCATTTCCCAGCTTCAACAATTATTAAGACATGGCCAATCTTGTTTCATTTATATCCACCCTCACTACACTCCCCTCCTTCCAATTATTTTGAAGCAATTCTAGACATATTATTTATAAATATAAGAATTTTTTTTTTACCATATCATAACTCATTTATTATTTTGACAGCTGTATTTTAATATACAATATGCTTGATTTCCTTATTAATTTTATTTTTCTGAGAAGAGTTTCATAAGTTTCACCAGAGAGCCAAAGGAATCCATAGCTCAAAAAGGTTACATAACCTTTATGGAAAACTCAAAATTCTGTATACACACAATTAAAAAACTACAGTATCATTACACTAAAACACTTACTGGACATCTTTAAGTGTTCAGTCAGTGTTCGTATTTCCCAGTTGACTCATATTTGTTTTTTAAACATTCAGAAACAGGCTAGAATGTCAAATTAGGGTCCAAAGAAGAGTGATTGGCTAATATGTCTGTTAAGTCTCTTTAAAAAATCTGTTGGTTCTCCTTCCTCTCTCTTTCTCTCTCTCCCCCGCTCCCTCTCTCTCCCTCTCTCTTCCTCCCTCTCCCTCCCTTTCCCCCCTCTCCCCCCTCTCCCCCTCTCCTCCTCTCTCCCTTTCTCTCTCCCCCCTCTCTCCCTCTCTCTGCCTCTCTCCCCCCTCCCTGTCTCCCCCTCTCTCCCCCTCTCTCTCCCCCTCTCTCCCCTCTCTCCGCCTCTCCCCCTCTCTCCGCCTCTCCCCCTCTCTCCCCCTCTCTCCCCCTCTCCCCCCCTCTCTCTCCCTCTCTTCCTCTCCTTGCAGTTTTTGTTGAAGAATCCAGATCATTTGTTGTATACTTTCCCATAGTCTGGGTTTTGCTGATTGAGTCTATGTGGTATCATTTAACATGTTCCTCAATCCCTTTTATTTCCTGTAATTTGGTTTTTAGATCTACAGCCTTGATCAGATTAAAGTTTAATTTTTCTGGTGAGTGTGGGACAAGACTGTTTAATAGCTGGTGACATATAATTCTACCAGGAGACATATAGTGCTGGTTTCTTTTTTGGTACGGTTATCAGCCATTGATGAGCTTGCCTGTGTCTATTCATTGGGTTTGCAAAATGATGTCTAATGCTATAGTTTCTTCTTCATTTATTAGCTGGAATACTTCTATAAAAGAAATTTCCCCTCCACAAGTATTTAGTTTCCTTATGGCACAGATCTGTTTGGAATGACAAACTAAATGCTTGATTCTTGCCCTTCACTTACCAGTTTTCAAAAGAATGAATTGGTTCTTCTAGCATCCTTTAAAGGTGACCAGTGGATTTAAACATACTTGATGTGTTTCCATTCACCACTGTTATTAATCCTGTTGATCCTCAGTTGTCTTATCTTTGTCCATAGGCGTGTATCAGTCTGGCTCTTGAGTCTTTTCGACACAGCTCCAGTAGTCTTTGACAGCTTCCTGCTTTCCATTGTGACAGATAGTTACAGACTCTTCTTACACATTTGCTGTCCAGTTTTCTTTTCGTGGGAAATATCTGGAAACCACATTATGTTCTCATTACTGAGGTAGACAGACTAGAATGTTGATGTAGTATTTTAAAAAGAACTACCTGCCCTCAAGGGACTTACAGTCTTTAAAGATTTTATTTTTTATTCATTTGATTTATTTACTTAGTATACATTTGGATGTGATAAAATCAGATTTTGATTTCCTTTTATTTGATGAAGGCAAATCTTTGATTTCATTATATAACATATACAAAATGAGATGAATGTCTAAAATGTTAGTTTTTATAATTTAAGAAAGTTTAATGTGTAATAAAAATGAATAAAAGAAGAGATAAAACCTTGAAATGATATACATTTTACAAACATGTAGCCCTGTAGGAACAATAGTTTGTTTTTGCATCAATGGGTAACAGTATATTTATTGTCTAGACTGGGAGATGTGTGAGAGGGACATTATTAATAATTACTCTGGGAGAAATGGGTGTAAACCATAACTTTGCCCAGCAAAGTAGGACATATGGTCACCCTACTTATAAACTAATTGGCAATATTGTAAGCTTCCTGAAGCGAGGGATCGTATCTATCATGTCTACAGTTATAGCTGTAGCACTTCACACATAATAGGTGCTCAATAAATATTTGTTGAATGTTACTGAAAGTCGGCTGATAATTTGAGGCTTGGTGTAGATTTTAAGTGTTTTTTTAGCTTAGTTACACTATGTTTGCACTTTAAAAAAAATGTTCTTTCACCCACACTTGCATCTAAATGATCTCATATGTTGAATCTGAAGGGGTTTGATGAATTCATTTATTTTTTAAGTTTAGGATTAGTTGTTTTGTTTATTGAAGAAATAATACATGTTTATTGTGAAAACATTAGAAAATTTAGATAACTTCCTTATCACCAGCCCTCTCCTCCACGTCCAAAACACAGTTATCCTCTGGTTGGATTTTATGTTAAGGAAGGAAAGAGCATTGCTGGTATGTATTCAGCGAGCTCTTGCTCGCTCAGAGTTCCTCTGACTCACTTTTTAGACAGTGGGCCTAAATTTCCTCCTTTTAGAAGAGAGACTAATACTTCTTTGACAGGAACTTTGTGATTCTTAGATTTTTTGGCAGGGAGAAGCTAGGGAGGGAGGGAGCAATTAGTTGAACAATGTTTCTATGATTGAAACTATCTTTGGTTTCTCTAGCCACGTTTCTTAAATATATTGCCAAAGTGATGATAGAAAAAGTGTGAAAATTCTTTGACTTTGGAATGGGAAGTATATTTAAAGATATTACAATAAAAACCTATATTACTAATTAAAATCTTTTCTTCAACATAAATAGATAACGGGGAATTAGACTTTGTCATATGTCCCCAGGCCTCTCTGACTGGGCAACCTGCTAGGTTATGTTGGCTTGCTTATCTTGACCACTCATTGCATTTGGGTTATGACAAAAGTTGTTAAAAAACAAAAAACAAACAAAAAAACCGAACAAGCAAGCAAACAAATTGTTCAGGTTTTTGACTGATTACATCTATTTATAGCACATATATTGTGAAGAGCTGTGGTTTTCTTTAGATTAAGAAAAGCACTGTATAAAACATCTCCCCACATAAGCGTTTCCTCCACCTACTCATTTGTCTGCAAGCCAGGAGTCTGTTCACTTCCTCTTGGGCTTAGTGCCTTTGCTGTTCATAGGCTTATATTTTTTAGATATTCCATTGCCGGTAAAATATAAATATCTAAAGTGTGTATTGTTACTAATTTAGTTTATACCCTACAAGTAACTTCTCAGGAGTTTATGAGGGGATAGTGTTTTGAAACAGGTTGTTCATTCAGAAATGTGGCGATTCGGGATTTTTATCTTGCTGAACTATAGTCATTCACAAGTCCATATAGAGAACCATGTTTTGGGAAAAGATAATTAAGAATCCTATGTGGTAAACACTTGGGTATTTAAACATCTATTGGCTTTCCGTGCTCAGGTTATTACTGACTAATTGTTGTGCCAGGGACCAAATAGCCAAGAATGATTTTGGTGATGGCTGAGGGTTCTTTTCTCCTCACAAGCACATTGTTAAATTGCCACATGTTCTGTAGTTCAGCTTTGAGTTAAAATTTTAGTGTTATCTCACAATAACAGATGCTTGTCGATAGGATGCATATATTTGTGTATGTATTCATCAGGACTGTGCTTTTCTTCCCTTAAAGAGTTGAGATGTGTTGTAGCATGAAGATGTATTGTTTTTTGTTTTTTTCCCCCCTCTTTGCTTTACCTGTTATCTGGCATTTAATAAAACAATCTTGCTCGAAAGTTGTAGATCCCTTGAGGGCAACAAACACAGTACTCAAAATGAAACTAGGTTACTGTTTCTGCAACATGCAGTGGTTTGTCTCAAAAGCTGTTCTGGTCTTGACTTTGAAATTAGCCCCTTTTCTTTGAAGTGGTCATATTTTAATTTGGAGTGGTTTTAAATTTTTGAATTTCCTGATGTGAACATAAAAATGTCTTAATATTTTCTTATGTGGTTGTTGTACACTAGTTTATAGAAAGCTTATTTCCAGACAATATATTTCTTCAGTAAAACCAAAGGGAAAAATACTTCAGGTTTGAGAACATGTTGAAGACTGAAAGTGTTTTTAGGAGGGTATTCCACATGGTCTTAGGTAGTTATGTTATAGATTTCCTGGGCTTTGAAAATATCTGGGCTTTTGTGGTTTAGGACTTTGAGTTTGTGTTTTACTATTGGAATCATCTTTATGATACCGTGTTTCCCCGAAAATAAGACCTAGCCCGACCATCAGCTCTAGTGAGTCTTTTGGAGCAAAAATTAATATAAGACCTGGTATGTATTATATTATATTATATTATACCCGGTACCAGGTCTTATATTAATTTTTGCTCCAAAAGACTCATTAGAGCTGATGGTCCGGGTAGGTCTTATTTTCGGGGAAACACGGTATAACCCAGAGAAAATGAAGCACTTTCCATTTACTATTTACTATTACTACCTTTTGTAACGTATCTGTTCTTTTGGTTGATATGTTCTAAAATGAGGTGGAGCTTAAGATTGTGGTTTTATCATGCTTTTTCTTCTATATTTAATTTTTTAAAGCTTAATGAACTAACTTCCTGTTGTAATGAATTCCAAAATGTTTTTTTGTAATGGAGTTCTTTTATGGTAAGAGGTGCTCCTTCCGCCATCAGCGTTTAAGCATACTCAAATCTCGCCCATCTTTAAAAACCATACTCAGACCTTTTCTCTGGTTTGAGTCCCACTGCAGCTTGTTCCTCAGCGTCCATTCCCTCCTCATCACACTGCAGCCTGCTGGTTGAGGAGGCCCCAGAGCTAGTGTGAGCTCCCGAACTCAGCCCAAGTCTGGTCCTGTAACCATTACACTAACTCAAGACTCCTGTTTTTCTAGGGAGTTGGAGCCTTGTGGAAGGACAAGGGAGCCTTCATGTTCTGGAATTATTCCGTCAGTAAATCTAGTGGTCACTTTTCTCTGTCTTAGTTTTTTAGCAGCATTTTGTAAAGTTGATGGGTTCTTCTTTCTTGAAAGAAATTTTAAGTTTTATCTCTTGGCTTCTGTGCGCTGTAGTTTAGTGTTTTCGTTTTACTTCAGAGTTCATTTCTTCTCTCTTTTTTGTTGGCTCTTTTTCTCCTGCCTTTAGGGTTCCCTATAGCTCTATTTATTCTGTCTTTCCAGCCCCCAAATTTAAATTCTTTCTGTATCTATCCAGTTGACTACTTGACATCTCTACTTAGATGCCTGATTTGCATCTCAAACATTACTGTGTAAATTAAGATGCTTTGGGCAAAAATGATAGAAAATTCAATTCAAAATAATTTGAAAAGGAGGAAAATTTATCATTATAAGTAACATGATGCCTTTAAATCTGTAGGTTTAGCAACGTCATCAAGAACCATGTTCTATCCACCTTTCTGCTTTGCCATCTTGGACATATCTGCTTTGTCCTGTGGCCAACTCCCATCAGGGATGCAAGAAGGGGACCACAGTTCCAGGCATCATTTCTGGGCAAGATGAAATCCAGCAGAAGGTGGTGGATATTGCCTTCTTATGCTTATTAAGAGTTTGGAAATCTTTCTCAGAAGCCTTCCAGCTGACTTCCACTTAAATCTCATGGTCCGAAACTTGGTCATGGGCCCACTTCTAAATCAATCACTGGCAATGGGAATATGAACGATTCTCATACAATATAGAATGAAATAAGTATAATAGAGGCAGGAGCATTAGAGTGGAAATACAAACAGGAGAAGTGCTAGGGGCTAGGGAATTTCAAAAGGAGTAAGTGGTATTTGAACTAAATATTAGTGAGATTCAGTTGTTAGGGAAGAAGACAAGGGCATATATGCTCAGCTGGAAGGGACAGAATACACGAATGACTGACACAGAGAAATTATGTGGCATGCTCAGGGAACATTCTGTAGACCCTAAATCTGGGGCATAGCAAAGGGTTTTTGGAGGGATGAGGAGGGAAATGAGGTTACAAGATAAGGTTGAAGGGTCTAATCTTGAAGGAGGTTTGGACTTCATTTTTTGGCAGTGGTTGTCATTATAAAGGAATCTTAGTAATATTTAGTGAAAAGCTCATCTAGACACTGTGCAAAAGATAGAATTAGATGTGATCTCTGAATTTGATATCTCCCAGCTGTATTTTCCTGTTAGACATAGGAATGGAAATTGAAGTTGTCTGAATCTTCTTTGATCCTTTTCTTTCTTCATCCTTTACATCTAATGAGCATGTTCTGTTGATTTCTCCTTTTTTGGCTCTCTCTGCCATCTTCAGTAAAGCCTGTATTTCTCAGCCCTCCAATCAAAACCTCCATGTTCTGTCCCTCCGTACTCTCTACATTTATAACTTTATCACCTTCTAATCTCCTGTGAGATTCCTTTGGCTAGGCCTGTATCTTTGCCACCCCTTGAATATACTGTGCTTATTCATGGTGACAGCTTTACTCACATCGCCCTCTCCTCAGCCTGTCTTCTAATTTCCTCTCGGCCTTTGCAGCTCCCTCCCACTCTTCAGAACTTAGCACAGATCTCATGCTCTGTCTGCGCAGGGCCTCCCACACCCTGTCCACTCTCCATCTTTCTTGCCCTTTTAAATAATTATATGGCACCTTTTAAATACCATTTGTTTTGTTTGACAATTGTGACTTATTTTGGTGTATAGTTCTTGCTTCCCAAACAAATTTTACGCTTGTAATGGTTAGGGCCTATACAACAATTATTTGAAGGAATAAATGAATAAATATCGTCTCCTTATACGTATATTAGACCCTGGTCCTTTGCATGTAGTTGATAGTCAAAGCTTGTGAATAAAGCGTGGAGTATGGGAATTAGACAGAAAACACTTAGTGTATAAACCCTTTTGACCTATAAGCTTCACCTTTACAATCAGAAAAAAATTGAAAGTCTGTTTCTCTTTGGAGGGAAAAAGGAGATGTGGGCGTTCGCAGAAAACCGCCATGTATGAGTAGCAGCACTTGTAGCACAGCCCCACCACTTCCAAGACTGATACCCTGGGTGTCCAGTGAAGACTCGTTAACTGTAGCTCAGTGTGGTTGGGGTACCAACCCAAACCCCAGTGACCCCTCTTCTCTGTGTCCCGCTGTATTTCCCAACCAAGGGGGCGGAGCCATCGGTCAGTTTGCCAGCATCCAACACAGAACAGGCTGTTGAGTAAAGTTCTGCTCTTCGCCACCTACAGAGTAGTTGGGCACTTTTGCCTTGAATTTTGATACAGTTGTGGCATTGTTATCTGGTTTTGTTTTGCTCAGCCTACAACTCATGTTTTAGAAAAAAGGAGGAGGGACATTTAAAAAAAACAAAGGTCGGGGCCAGCCCAGTGGCTCAGGCGGTTAGAGCTCCATGCTCCTACCTCCGAAGGCTGCCGGTTCAATTCCCACATGGGCCAGTGGGCTCTGAACCACAAGGTTGCCAGTTCAATTCCTCGAGCCCCGCAAGGGATGATGGGCAGCGCCCCCTGCAACTAAGATTGAACACGGCACCTTGAGCTGAGCTGCCTCCCGAATGGCTCAGTTGGTTGGAGCGCATCCTCTCAACCACAAGGTTGGCAGTTTGATTCCTCGACTCCCACAAGGGATGGTGGGCTGTGCCCCTGCAACTAGCAACGGCAACTGGACCTCGAGCCGAGCTGCGCCCTCCACAACTAAGACTGAAAGAACAACAACTTGACTTGGAAAAAAGTCCTGGAAGTACACACTGTTCCCCAATACAGTCCTGTTCCCCTTCCCCAATAAAATCTAAAAAATAAATAAATAAATAAAATAAAAAATAAAAAAAGCAAAGGTAGCAGTGGATACGGCAGGTATCTGAGGCTTCGTGGATTTCTTTTGCATCCCATTTGGCAGGTTGCGTTAAATGCTTTCTGATGAAGGCAGATGATTGAATAGAATCATCCGAGGAACAATATTAAATGTAGTGATGTCTCTCTCCACCCTGAGAAAGTGTTTATACCATGGGTAAGGTTGTGGTCTCAATCCAACTTAGTGTCATACTTATTTCAAGGCTGTAGATAATCCAGGTGTCTGTCCCCAATCTGAGAGTCATAAACTAATTTTCATGTTCGAAAAGTCAAATGGAAATTATGGCAAAGCTGGACAGTCTAACCAAAAAGCTATGCTAGGCTATTTTTATATTTGGTTGGTAAAAAAATAAAAAGTATGACCTGAATGCAAATTCTTACAAGTTTTTGAATCAGTGCTCTGTGGGAACATGGCAAATGGGTACGGGCAGGGAGGGGGGCAGGAGAGGGGAATATATGGTAGCCCTTAATGTTGAAAAAGTTGGGCATTACTGTATGGAAGTAGGCGACCAGATGAGTTAGGCAGGAGAATGGAAACAAATGCTCAGCACAAACAGTAAATGTCAGTGGAGGAAGGGAATCACTTAAGTGTATAGTGGAGAAAACTGAGGTCTCGAAATGCAGTTACCTGCCCAGCTGTAGGGAAGAGTCCCAAGTAGAGCCTGTCCAGATGCTCTGACTCTCAGCACTCAGTCTCATTGCATCACTGCTGTTAGAGCGCAGTTTGTAGTTTATGACCTATTCAGTACATCAGTAATGTCATTTTAATATAAAATATCACCTTTGGACTATTAGTGTCCTGATAGTCTGTTTCATTTTATTTATTTTTTATTGAGATATACTTTCATCTACCATATAATTCATCATTTTCAAGCGTACAATTCAGTGGTTCTTCGTATATTCAGAAGTAACAACCAACACCATTGTCTAGTTCCAAAACATTTTCATCACCCTAAAAAGAAACCTGGAACCCATTAGCAGTCACTCCCTGCTTTCTTCCTACCCCCAGCTTCTGTCAGTCACATTCTGTTTCCATAGATTTGCTTATTCTGACCATTTCATATAAATGGAATCATACAGTTTGTGATTGACTTCTTTTGTGTCTGGCTTCTTTCACTTAGCATAACATTTTCAGGATTCATCTGGGTTGTACAACATTACCAGTGCTTCATTCCTTTTTATGACTAATATTCCATCGTTTGGACATACATTTTATTTATACATTCATCAGTTGATGTATATTTGGATTGTTTCCATTTTTTGGTTATTATGAGTAATGCTGCTGTGAACATTTATGCACAAGTTTTTGTTTGAATATATATTTTCAGTTCTCTTGAGTGCATGCCTAGGGGAGGAATTTGCTGGGTCATATGGTTAAAACATTTGAGGAACTGCCAGACTGTTTTCAAAAGTAGCTGCACCAGTTTATATTCCCATCAGTAATGTTTCTACATCCCAGCAAACATTTGCTACTCTCCAGCTTTTGATTATAGCCATCCTCGTAGGTGTGAAGTAGTATATTATTGTGATTTTGGTTTGCATTTTTCTAATAACTAAAAATATTGAGCATTTTTTCCTGTACCTGTTGACTATTTGTATATCATCTTTGGAGAAATGTCTAGTCAATGCTTTGCCCAAATTGGGCTATTTGTCTTTTTATTGTTGAATTGTAGTTCTTTATATATTCTGGATACAAACCCTTATCAGATCTGTGATTTGCAAATATTTTTTCCTATCTGTCTCTTTACTTTCTTGATGGTGCCCTTTGACTCACAGACGTTTTTAATTTGATAACGTTCATTTTATATTCTTTCTTTGGTTGTTTGTAGCCTATTTTATTTTTTTCAGCTTTCTCTTCCCAATCTTTTCCTTTTTCCCATTTTCACTACCTCAGGTTTACTATGGAAAAATGCATGCAGCAAACTCTAAAATTACATAAATCTCTGCTCTGCCATCCATAATCTGTAACTTCTTAAGGAAAAATCTTCTCAAATAGGGAGGAGCCAGAACTGAAAGCCCCATGTACTAGGAACTTTTCCTGTGTTATCAGATTAGATAGGTCTGAGTACTGTTGTTCTAGCTTTACAGGGCACACACTGAGATTGAGTGAGATTAATTGGTTTGTCCAGGGTCGTACACCTGGTTTGGTGCCATAAGGGGTTCATGCTAAGATCTTTTGTTTCTACATTTTAATGATGTTCTTTCATTCAACTGTTAATTCATTAATGACTATGGATATGCTGGAGATATTGGGTGAAAAGGGGGTAGGAAGAAGAGCAAAGAAGGTAAAGAAAAATTTAATTTACAAACCTAATCTAAATGTACATTACAAATATGAAAAAGTTAACTCTGCCCTGTAACAGAAGTCCTTAGACGGGTTTTTGGACCCCTCTAAGGGAATGGGATCCAGGGAATGGGCCAACTCCTTGAAACTGCATGTAAAATTTTGTCTGTTCATTTTTCTGGGAGAAAAGATTTGTAGTTTTCCAAAGATTTTCTAAAGTTTAAGAATTGCTGCTAAGGAGAGCAACATACAGACTTATGGGAAAGAAAAGGCAGACGGTATATTAGCAATTTGTCTTTTTCCACGAGCCATGATTTGGGTATGTCATGGTTTGGGTTAAACCTTCCCATCTGGTTTCATATATTTGTGTCTTAGACTGTTTGTTTATACCTGTTGGTTTAAGACTAGTTCAGTTAAACTTTTTCCCCCATGTGTTAATTTTTTTAAAAGTAATGAATAAATACCATTTAATTCCATCAATGAATTTTTTATTTGTTTAATTTTTATTTTTTGGGGGAATGGGAACAGGATTTTTATTGGGGAACAGTGTGTAATTCCAGGATTTTTTCCAAATCAAGTTGTTGTCCTTTCAATCTTTGTTGTGGAGGGCGCAGCTCAGCTCCAGGTCCAGTTGCTGTTGTTAGTTGCAGGGGGCGCTGCCCACCCTCCCTTGTGGGAGTCAAACCAGCAACCCTGTGGTTGAGAGCCCACACTCCAACCAACTGAGCCATCTGGGAGCTGAGCGGCAGCTCATTGACTTCATTCTAGTTGCGGAGGGCGCAGCTCGCTGGCCCATGTGGGAATCGAACCACAGCCCTGTTGCCCAGAGCTCATGCTTTAACCAACTGAGCCACCCGTCTGCCCCACCCAAGTATTAATTTTTGAAGTGTCAAAAAAATTTTTGTTAATGATGAAACAATAACAGTCCTTTGTCTTTTGGTAGGTCAAATATATAAATCAAATTCCAATATTTCCTGATGTTCACACATCTAAAATATTTGTGATTTTAATTTTTGTAAAATATGGGAATGTAATAAGGGCATTCCTTAGTTATTTTCATTTTCTAAATGAGTTTTTAATTCAAGTTCACGGTGATCTAGTCAAATTGACATGTACACAGGCCTCTTATCATGGCTTACATTACAGGCAGCCGTAGTGTGAGCATCGGTACCTTCTAAATCTGTCTCAGTGCTAACCGAAGGTGTTACCTTAGGTGTTTAAGACTGAGACCTTCCAAGGTTGTGTATATTGTGGATATGTTCTTCTGCTTGCTTTTAAGGACACTGAGTGTTATTCAAGCACTCACGTAGTCAGGGTTTTAATGGTCAGATTTTAGTGGAAAAGGTAACAGTAATGTAAAATTCTTACCCTGCTTTTAAAAATAACTTCTTTGTTGAGACGATATTTGTGAATTGAATTGAAGGATGGAAAGATGTTTTGAGTATACATTGATCATCCAGGCACGGCTGTAGCCTGCTTAGTGTTTGATTTCTTCTTTGGCCCTTGGGGGTTATTGGTGCAAGTTAAGGTTGCTTAAGCAGCTGTGTGATGAGTAATGCACAGTAGTTTTACTGTCTTATATGGAAACGTGAGGTTGTTGATGCTTGAAGGTAATTAGGTAGTATCTAGGAGGAGTACCTCGCCTTTGTCCTCTCCTGCTAGCTTTACTTGCATGTTATTGAGGAAACACAATGTCAGTATGATTTAAATGCATATGTAAAAAGCGACAGTGAAATTTTATTTTTATAAAAGCTTTGTCTAAAACCAAAGGTGCCAGCTATGTATTTCTCAATGTAGTGGATTAGATGGACTGCTTAAAAAATAATTGTTTCATATGGTTCTGACATTAAAATTTATTAGATGAGATTGCACTAAAATTAATTATATTTTTTCAATGATATAAAATATAGGCATCTGAGAACTCTTTATAATGTTTATCTACAGTATGGCCCAGTGAGGGGCAGCCAGTTAGCTCAGTTGGTTAGAGCATGGTGCTGATGACGCCAAGGTTGCCGGTTCGATCCCCACATGGGCCACTGTGAGCTGCACCCTCCTTAACAAAATAAATAAAATAAAATACGGCCCAGTGATATACTCGTATGTCATTTGAGGTTTTGTTTGTTGTAAAGTTGACTTACATGTTGGTGTTGGTAGCTTTTCTAGAGTATCCCAGGTGGATTTTGTGAGCAGCTTTGGAAACGAAGGGCATTTGTAAGTATGTGACTAAACAGATCCTATGATAGAGAACCCTTTTCACTGTAAATTTTATATCTGTGTCTTCCACTTTACACAGCAAATTTAAGTTACTTTAGGTTTTATCCATTGAAAACTGAACAATTTTTTTTGCAACAAATTTAACTAAAATATAATTTAAATTTTCAATCTTTTGTTTGTCAGAAGTGGTTACTGTGAAACAAACTGCAGGTGATCAAATTGAAATGTACTGGTGTGAATTAATATAACAGGGCATTCTGAAGGGAGGTGTGAATTCCACTAGCCAAGGATAAAATTTAGACCTTTAAATAAAAACAAAAAAAATTTATTGTTCTACTTTGTGTTGTGTAGGTATTTTTTGTTCAAGGCCTAAGTGCATCTTTGAGATAATTGTTGTTTATCATTTGACTCAATAGGAGACAGTGGGTGAACTGGGACTAGGAGTTAGAAAACCAGAGTTCTAGTCCCTGCTTCAGCACTTACCAGCAGTGACAATGGGAAGGTTATTCAACTGAGCCTCAGCTGTGAAATAGGAACAACACTCCAAGTCATTGTAGGGCATTGATGCTTAAATAAGAGGAACAACCTAGGTGGTTTCATTCCTGCCTTTTTCATATAGTGGTTCTTGTGTGCAACTTGCCTACCTCCCTTCTCCATCTCTGACTTCTGCTTGTCCTTCAAGACCAGCTCCAGCGTTAGCTCATCTCTGAAACTTTCTTTGACTCACCTCCTTTTCCACACTGCCACTATACATTGTATATATTGATGAGTGTGTTCAAGAAACAGTAATAATAGTGCTTACTGTTGCTAAGTACTCTTGTAAGCATTTAATTCCAGTAATAGTCCCATGAGGTAGGCACTATTCTCTCCATTTTTACAGATGCAGAATATGAGGCATAGAGAGGTTAAATAACGTGCCTAAGGCCACCTGGCTAGTATGTGCGAGAGCCAGATTTTTTTTTTTTTTTTTTTAAGTAATTGGCTGTTTTATTTTTTATTTATTTTATTTTATTTTTTGCCCCTTCTTCTGCCTCCCCTCACCACCACCACTACAGTTCAAGTCGTTGTTTCTCAGTCTAGTTGTGTAGGACACAGCTCCTTGGCCCCTGCTGGTATTATGAGCCTTGCGCTCCCTCTGCTCATGGCAGCCCAGCTCCCGGGAGAGCTGGTGTTCACAATCTTAGCTGTAGAGGGCGCAGCTCACTGGCCCATGTGGGAATCGAACCAGCAACCTCGGCGTTAGGAGCATGGAGCACAGCGCCCCCCAACCACCTGAGCCACCTGAGCCACCAGGCCAGCCCCAGGTTTTAATGCAGGCATTCTGGTTTCACAGATTGTACTCCTCACCACTGTGCTAAGCTGTCTTGTGATTACCTTTTATCCCTGTGTTGTGATTACTGGTTTTCATGTCTGTCTCCCCAGTTAGACCTTTCAACATCTTGATGGCTCCAGTTCTTACAGTGCCTAACACACAGCAGGCACTTAATAACTGTGTAACAAATATATGATGGATGTGCTTTATGTAAACTATACAGCATCATATAAATGCAAATTATTATCTCAACCACTATATGCATTTTGTAGATCAGAATGTAGAATTTACCAAGGTTTTCAGTTTTGCAGTTTCTTTTCTTAGCTCCTGGTTTTCAAGTTGGCAGACTGAGGTATATAAAATGGTAAAATTTAAGGGTTGACAGTACCAAAATTAGGTTAAATATAAACCCTAGTTATTGGTCCCATCGTTAAGCCTGTTTGGTCACACATTCTTTGCCATAATGTTATGGCTTGTTTTATACAATAAAAGAACAAGATCGGAGGGATGTAAATGATTCTTACTACACTTGCTAAAATGACATAGCAGTTTAGCATCATAAGTAGTTCAGACCTCCATGTTACACTGTAAGTAGACTGAAAGGTTTCTTACTCTTAGAGATTATTTTTAAGGAAACGACAGGACATAGTGAGATTTCATTCATTACAGGCAAGTATTAAGAAAAAATAAAGCTTTTAGTATAGATATAATTTTAAACTCTATTTATTTACTAGATAGGTAAATTAAGTAATTATTTCACAAGGCACACATTTTTGTAAAAAAGTTTTTAAAATTACAATTCAAATATTTTCAATTTTAATTTTAGTCAGTACTGATATAGGACTTAGTATAGAATGGTTTGTGCTTTTGATTTTATCCTAATTCCTGGTATATCTTACTTTCCTACTTTTATTTTTTTCCATTTAAGTTTCCTTACTTATTTTAAATTTCTTCTTTCTTGCTTAATTGTATATTTGTTTCATTAGCTATATATTTCAAAGATACAAACATAGGCCTACAGTTGTCTGCGGTCATATAATTTGACCCCTGTAAGGCACAACTCTAATCATATGAGTTCTTTCTTTAAAAACTTTTGATGGTTCTGTTTTGCCATCCATATTAACTTTTCATCTCAGCCTTCAAGGTTGGCTACAACATAGCAATAGTTTTTACCATCGCTCCCTTCCACAAGCCCTATAGTCTAGTAAAACTAAACAACTTAAATTGTCTCTTGTTCAGGAATATACCCCATTATTACCCCATTCTGATTTTCCTTCACTAGAAATGACTTTCTGCCATGAAAACTGGCCTTCATTTCTACCAATCTAAAACCTACCTGTCTTTCAAGCTTTTCTGAAATGTACTATCCTTCGCAAAACTTTTCCTGATTTCTCCAACTAGATAGGATTTCTTTCTCTTCTAAGTTTTCAGATCTTCACTTTTTTTTTTTTACTCATATTAAGCACATAGTTAAATAATGATTTGACCATCCAAAGACTGTGAGATTAGTTGCTATTTGGCAAAAGTCATTAGCATCCTTTCCTAAAATGAGAAAGAAGTGAGTAGCCTTCTGCAAAAGTAGCATAGCTCTGAATAAATTGCCAGACCATTACGATTACAGACCTAAATTTCATCCTGTTCATTCTTCCTAGTGGATCATTTTTTTGGAAGAACTTTGCTGATATATATTTATCTTTCCCTCCTTGTTCCTTTCCGTTTCTTGGTAGTTTTAGTTTTGGCGTGATCCTCATAGGTAGTTGTATGCTTTAGAAAGCTCTCCATTAAGCAGGCCCAGGGTCAGGCAGTGCCTTGGAAGTCTGTGGAAGTGCTTCTGAAGGAAGTGGAGTAAGCAGAGGTAGCATTGATGTACCTTACAAGGTTGCCCTTTCAACTTGAAAAGACTCATCCCAGATGTAACCTTTTTAATGTATGAGGAGGGTGCATAGGTACATACTTTAATAGAAAAAAAAAACTGTTGAATTTGTCAAAAACTATTAAAACTTTTCGTGGAACAAAATTAATTGTTTTCCTTTTAAAACTCAATTAAATAAACACTCTTGAAGATTGTAAACTTATTTCGTAGTCCACTTGGAAAAAAATGGCATTGAAAAAGGCACATTCTGGAAGCTGTACTTTGCTAGCTATAATATACTGTCATGTTCTCTAACTGTTTTTCCTAAAATTGTATTTTCTCCCCAGTAGCTGGTCAAGCTATTAGAGTACCAGGACTCGTTGCTTCTCAATTTGTATACCCTCTAACATAAACACCACATTTTTTCCTAAGTTGCATACATTAATTATAGCAAGACACTTAGGACTGACCCACTTTCTTTTGGAATTTATTTTATGAAACAGTAGAAAATGATCTCTAAGAACAGATGAACTTGTGTTATTTTAATACCATAGAGAGGTGAATGTAAACAGCTTTAAATACCAATGAGGGTTATTTCTTGTTTGCTTTTTCTATCTACTTTCAGGTTCTTAGAACTCAATGTATTCACCTAGAGATGCTTCTGAAAAACTAAGTTAAGATGGTTTATAATAAGTTAGAACTAAGGATACATATTAAGAGTTGGATAATGGAACATGGAAGGTTCTAATTTCCCTAATGTGTTTTTGGTTTTGTAAAGGTTACTTTATTTTGCCCTTAGGAGCTATTTTAAGTTTTCTGGAAAGAAAATAAAGGAAGATTATTACCAAAACTCAAACAGGGGAAAGGTGCCAAAATTAAATGACGAAAGTAAAATGTGGGCAGACAGCCCATGTGTGTTTCAAAGTGAACGATTAGACTGCATCTTCTTTTGTGACAGTGAGATTTATTGATGTTTCTGGGAGTATTCCTGATTTTAATAGTGGCGAGATGTCACTTTCAGGTTCACATGGGAATGCATATATTCGCACCTCATTTAAAATAGAATAAAGCATTTTATTTCTAATTTTTAAAAGAAAGAATAGTCTTATTTGCTAATTTATTAAGTAGAGAATTCCTTGTGAATTCAGCCGCTTGTCTTTGATTTTTTTTAACTTTTTCACTTAGATTCTGTCTCTGCTGTCTAGCTTAAGACAGACAATTGAGATATGTAGTGTGTATAGATCTACATATTCATAAAGAGCTACATTAGCGAGGTTATGCTGCAGTCACAAACCACTGTCTAATCTTGGTCGCTTAAAACAATAAGGATTTCTGGGGATGTAGAGTACAGCATTTGGAATATAATCAATAATATAATAGCTGTGAGTGCTATCAGGTGGGTACTAGACCTACTGGGGGGATAATTTCGTAACTTAACATAAATGTCTAACCACTATGCTATATATCTGAAACTAATATATTGCATATCAACTGTAATTGAAAAAAACTTTTTTATTTGAAAAAATGAAGGATTTCTTTCCCACTGTGTGGCCATGATAGGTCAGCAGGAGAGCTCTGCTCCTATGGCTCAGTGATTCAGGCTGCGGGAACACACATCTTGCACACCACTGGTTGCCATGCTAGGTCCAGAGGTCTCTCATTAGCAATTAAACACAGTAGCTTAGAAGTGACTCACATCACTTATTTCGCAACATGATGGCCAGAACCAGTCCTGTCCCACGAAACTATGGGGGACCAGGAAGCACAGCACTGCCTGTGCCAGGGGGACAGAGAGCTGAAAATACTTGGTAAACAGCACCATCCTTTTGGTCATCAGATATCCACTCTATTCTGTCTCACAGACAAAATACACTCTCTTCCTTCCCAAGGTAGGGAACCCCAAGGTCTTATCCAATCTTGGCATCAAAGTCGAAGTCTAGGATTTCTGAGTAAAGCAAGGGTGTGATGATTGGTTGCCTACTTACGAGGAGATGATGCGGAGTGGTTTCTACATCAGGTCCAGATGTTGCTCTTTTTGATCCAGAGACCCATGAAAGCAATTGACAAATGATCTGCCCCCACATACAATGTACAATTGGGACTAACGGCAGGATAATTAAAAACAACAAAAAACCTTCCCATTTTAAAGGCCGCGGGGGAATAGGCGACATAGCAGTCAATGGACTGCCGCAGATTCTGGAATCCTGAGCAGTCATTAAATGGGCCCCCTCCAGGGGTGGGGAATATTCTTGAATAGATGCTGATTTGGCTTCTTAGCAGTAGCTCACTTGTCTGTTTTTTCTTTGCTCCCTAGCTTCATCCTTTTGGATCTTCTTTTTTTTCTATTCTCGTCCTTGGCTATATCCAAAATGGGCACTGAGGAATATGCCCCCTGAAGGGGATGAACAGCTTTCTTAGGCACTTCCTGCCGTAGATGCTTGGGAACCCAAAGACCGTTTTAAGTATTGAATAGTCACAGCCCCTTTTAGCCCAGGCTGCTGTTCTTCTGGCAGTGTAACTCTCAGAAACTTCCTTGGCTTTTTATTTGTTTCCGGTCAGCTCCACGTTCCTTAGCCACATCCATAGTTCTTTTCTAACCATATTTCTTAGATTTGCTGCATAGCTCTGCCTTATTGGTCCCGTAATTCTTCCTTGACTTCATTTTGAGAACAGATACTTCTGCTATAATTCCATGTATGCGTTCCCGAATTCTGCAAAATTATACACTGAAATAAACAGAGCTTATGCATTGGGACAGAACGCTCAAAATCTGTGGAACACTAACCTGTGCGCTAACAAAAACTATAATAAGTGTAATAAAAATAGCAGCGTATTAAATCTCCACTGGCCTATACACCCAGCATCAGTCAGTTGAACCTCTATAGAGTTAATCCGTGGTTGGTTATTTCCTCCTCTGAGATTGGGTCTTGAAGCTATTAGCTTACAATAGAGACCAGTTTCATTACAATAAAAATTTTGGTCTGTGGTGTGGTAGAGGCTTTAGCAATCAGAAACTTTCGTTTCTAAACACAGGAGGAGAAACACTCTCAGCTTCACCGGATATAAAGTGGAAAGTACAGTGGCCCATGAAGCAGCTGACCACTTGCATTAAAGGAAGGTACAGAAGTAGGATGTTTAGCTTTTTTAAGGTCTTCATATATTGCTATGGTTTTGTTTGTTTGTTTGTTTTTGAGACAGCTTTCTCCTGATCACTTCAGACATTAACTTGCAGGAAAAAAATCTTGTGTAAACCAACGTAACTCTCGTGTTACTGACATAATTTCTCTATTTACTAATAACATTTAAACTAATTCACGTTAGGAAATATGGTTTGTAGCCATACAGATTAAGACACTGCTTGGGTGAGAAAACCTCATCTTTAGTCTCATTTTAGAAAAGCTATTTTATTGGGGCCCACCTTAATCAGTTGGAGTATTTTATCAATGGTTATGAAGGCCAAGTCTTCCACTGGGCCCTTGCCTCAAGACTGAATTCTAATTAGCATTTGTAGCTCAAAGACCTTCTTAGTTTTATGTTAAGCACTTGCTTCTAACCCTACAAATCGCTGACTTTCTGGACTCCTTTTATTCCTGATTATAAACAGATCAATTTTTTTTCTGAATTCATCCTTTTCATGTAATAATTTGTCCAATGCAGCCCACAGTAACCAACACTTTCTCTGAATAGTCCATTTTCCCACTAGAGCTGTAAGTTCTGTGGCATAATGTCTATATCTGAGATAATTAGGTGATAGTTTTACCAATAATCTGACCACTGCATAGTACGAGTTGCTATCCTTTTAGCCTCCAGTAACAGTTTCCTTCCCTCCTCCTACCCAGCTCCTAAGCCCTTTCCATATATTTTACTTTTTTTGATAAGACAGCACCCCACTTCTGGATCCCACTTGTATCAGCTAGGATAGATGATGCTGCAGGAGTAAACAACACAAGAGCTCAGTGATTTTAACAAACACACTCTGGAAACACATACAAACACACACACACACACAATTAAATTGTTAAAAAATCCACTGTACTGTGCATATCCTGTAGGTCATTTTAATCCCTTGAACCAGCTTGATAGAAGTGATCACCTTGAAGATGGCTGGTCCCTGTGGCAGAGGGAAGAGAGGTCTGGAGGGTCTCAAATTGGTTCGAAAATGCCCTGGCCTTCTGTGTGTCATATTTACTCATGATTTACTGGCCAGAAGTAGTCAGAGGGCCCCACCCAGCTACAGGGAGGGGGCAGGGTTAAAAAATGCAGCCCTACCTCGCACCCAGAAGTGTTTGGGAAGAATGCATTTATGACTACCACGGGGGATTTCCCTTCATTTACTTTTCTTTGTCTTCCTACATTTTATTTAATTCCTAGCTTTTGCTGGTTAATTGAATTTTACTGTCTCTCCTCCCTTGCTTAATTTGAGATAATTAATCTGAGTAAGTTTATTTAACAGTACTTATAGTAGTTTACCTTATTTCCATGGGTCAGAAGTTTTGGCACATGCAAAATAAAGCTACCAGGATTTTTCTACTTAAAATATGAGGTATGAAACTGTTTGTTGCAAAAAGATACGTGGTTACAGGAATAATTGATTTTAAATTGTTTTTTGGAGTGTTATGTGTCATAGTAGAAATAGGAAGACCAGGAGCTTTGGAGTCAGGCAGGCCTGGGGTCACACATTGCTTTTATTATTGAATAGATCTTAGACAAGTTAGTAAGCCTCTCAGAGGCATAATTTTTCTCATTCATAAGTACAAAAAAAGTATAAATATATCTATTCAGATGACAAGTAAAACATAGTGGCATTTATCACCACTTCTTTCACTAAAACGAAAGTAAAATAATTTTTTAAAAGAAGACATCCATAAAGAGAAAGAACATGGAAGATAAGAATAGTTTAAAAATCAACCCTGGGTGGTAGATGAGGGTAAAGGGGATCAAATATATGATGATGGAAGGAGAACTGACTCTGGGTGGTGAACACACAATGGGATTTATAGATGATGTAATACAGAATTGTACACCTGAAATCTATGTAACTTTACTAACAATTGTCACCCCAATAAATTTGTAATTAAAAAAAATCAACCCCAAAGTTTTGTGGTAGTTATTAAATAGAAATAATTAATAAGGACCTTTGCAATGCATGTGCACATTGCACAAAAAGGACAAAGCAGTATTTTTCCTTTCGTCAACGAGACAGGGTATGTGCTTGCAGAAATAATCATATGACCCAGAGTTTAGGTGATTGGCTAAACAGCAGTGTGAGGTATATCACAAAGCAAATTATGTGCCCTTCTGATCTTTTTTTTTTTTTATTGATGGTTTTATTTTTCTTGGAACCATATCAACCTGATGGTTACTGTTTCTTAGAATTTAGACTTCTGTGCAACTGACACATGAAAAATCACCCAGTTATTGAGTAGATCTAGTGAGCTATGGATAGAAAAAATTTAAAAATACTTCGCAACTTTGAAATTACTCCAATAAACCTGAAAACAGTAATATCTATAGTAGTATCTATACTTAGATTATAAATTATTTAAAGCCAGGGACATTTTCTCTCTCTACAGGAGTTAGGTCAATTAGCTGTTTTATTTTCCTGGTCCACAGTGGTTAGTTAGCCCACAACCATTTTTGTTCTATGAGCTCTCATTTTGGTGGGTTGTAGTGACTAATCATGTAAAGAAAGCCAGCCAGTATATAGCGCTTGCATGTTTCATGTGTGACACATATTACATAACAAGACTGTAAACTCCTTGTGGATAGAGACCATGTACAAGTGTATATTCTGACATATCAGTATGTCCCATAGCATGTAGGATAATGGATGCTATGCAATAGTAGCTATTCATTTAGCTGTCATCAAATATGTACTGAACACCTAGGCGCTGTGCTAAGGGTATCTCAGTACCCTGGGTGGATAATGACTCATGTAACCCAGTAAAATAATGGCCCACACTGAACCATTTAAGCAAGATAAAGAAATATATATACATATTTGTATATATATAGTTTAATTATTTTAAGCTGTGTTTGTTTTATAATATAAGTTCATGCTATAAGAAGAAATAGTGGTGTCTGACCTTTTTTCCTCTTTGTTTTTCTTTGTAGATAAAATGCTCCAAGTCACTTGGAGCGTTCTTCAAAAGAAAAGTCACTAGTGCTCTGCTCTTGCCATAATACCAAACCTTTTGACTTATGCTTTGGTGCTGCAACACTGGAAGAATTGCACACAGGTTCCAGGAATACCTATTTTTCATTTGATTCTTTGTGGATGGAAAAAGATTTGAGTCTTCATAATTACCCTGTTTTAAAGCTATTTCTCTGTAGTCTGAACTGCTTAATAAATTGGGCCACTTACCAATGAGCCACACAGCCAGTTCCTGTCAGGAGCTGGTTGAAAACTGTGCTGTGCATGTAGCAGGGATGGCACAGGAGGATAGCCGTCGTGGTCAAGTGCCATCTACCTTTTATCATGGTGCCAACCAAGAGCTTGACCTGTCCACCAAAGTGTACAAAAGGGAATCAGGAAGTCCTTATTCTGTGTTAGTGGACACCAAGATGAGCAAACCGCATCTCCATGAAACAGAGGAACAGCCATATTTCAGGGAGACAAGAGCAGTGTCTGACGTGCATGCTGTTAAAGAAGACCGGGAGAATTCTGATGACACAGAAGAGGAAGAGGAGGAAGTCTCTTACAAAAGGGAGCAGATCATAGTGGAGGTAAACCTTAATAATCAAACATTAAATGTATCTAAAGGGGAAAAGGGTGTCTCTTCTCAGTCCAAAGAGACTCCTGTTCTTAAGACAAGCAGTGAGGAGGAAGAGGAAGAGAGTGAGGAAGAGGCCACAGATGACAGCAATGACTATGGAGAGAACGAAAGGCAGAAGAAAAAGGAGAAGATAGTGGAGAAAGTCAGCGTTACACAAAGGAGAACGAGGAGAGCTGCCTCTGTTGCCGCAGCTGCCACTTCCCCTACTCCCAGAACTACAAGAGGTCGTAGGAAGAGTGTAGAGCCACCTAAGCGTAAGAAGCGGGCCGCAAAGGAGCCCAAAGCACCAGTCCAGAAAGCTAAGTGTGAAGAGAAAGAGACTCTGACCTGTGAGAAGTGCCCCAGGGTCTTTAATACTCGCTGGTACCTGGAGAAGCACATGAACGTTACTCATAGGCGCATGCAGATTTGTGATAAGTGTGGCAAGAAGTTTGTCCTGGAAAGTGAGCTGTCCCTTCACCAGCAAACAGACTGTGAAAAAAATATTCAGGTAGGTTTCATCACCGAGAGGGCAAACTTTCCAGGATAGAACCTGGCTGTTCAGACTCACCTGGTATCGCCCAAGAGAATAAACACAATAGAGGCTGAAGGGACAGATTTCACCAATTTCTCTTTTTAAAAGCTCCTGCTTTGGTCTTTTCAAAACCCAAGCTTAACGTTTTATTTCACAAGCATTAAATATAACTGATGCTGGACTAGTGGGAACCCAGGTACACTGGCAGGGGGATCTGTTGTAGGTGATTCCCAGGAGGTAGAGTCAACACCGACTTGGCACTGAGATTCACTGTGGTAGGACATGTAATATATTCATTCTGGCATCTTCTCTGTCAAGGTGGGAAATACTGAGCAAAGTTCAGGAGTAGAGAAAGGTCCCTTTCTAGGCTTAAAAGGATGCCAGATTCTAGAGCAGCTGACAAAAACCATAATGACTGAGACCCGTGGAAATGGAAGACCTCCAGGAGTGAGTTTGCTTTTACCAGTGGAGAGATGACAACACTAAATTTGTCAAGAGGCTGAGCCCATGGGAATGTGCAAACTTTAAACAGAGGCTGAGCTGGTTGAAAATGTTGCCCACTTGGCAGTAGGGTTATGTAATGCTACTGTACCATATTGGTAAGGTAACAAAACATGGTGTGCAAACCAGCCTGGTGTCTTGAAAGGACTGTACTGTGATAGGTTAAGAGGTGATTATATTATGCGAGTGAATTATATTATGTTGGGCTTTATCGGTTTGTACATGTGAATGCGTAGCAATGAATATTTATAAAAGGTAAGTCTATTAATGTCTCCATATGTGAAATAGACATATTTTGTACCATATTTAAGCTAAATTTCTTTTAAAAGACGAAATTGTTTTTTGCTTTGTTTCCTGGAGTGCTACTTACTTTTCACATTTCCTCTTGCTTTTTTTGATCAACAATTGAGATCATTGCTTTACTTGAAAGAGATTTTTAAAAAATATAATTTACATTTGCTAAAAATTCACTGCTTTTTGATTTGCCAGTTGTGACTTGATCTCCCAAACGCTGGGTAAATAAAAGAAGACTGAGTCATGATGCCAATACCCTCCAGTAACTGCCAGTGCCCTGCTTGGTGGTGACTTTCTCCAACAGTTCGGGCCAAAGGGAGTGTGATTCAGTGCTGCACCCTAGGGGTCGAACTTAGGCTTGGTAGTGATTCATTGCTGAAAAGGTGTATCTTGATCTTGACCTTTATGTAGCTTTTTTAAAAAAACTTAAATTTGCTTTATTAAGGTACAGAAACATTTAATACATCTTTTTTGTGACTTTCCTCTCTATTCCTTACCATTATACGTTTAAACTTGTGTTCAGGTTTTTGGATGCCGCTAAATGAACTCTTTAGATTTCCTAAAGAACCCTGCTTTGTTCTTATGTATAGATCCTAATAATCCTGATGACCTATGGCAAATAAAAATTAAAACCTTGCCCCCAAAAAATGGTTCATAAGGAGCTGTCTGTGCTTTTCTCGAGCAATAGCCAGCCAGAGGCTTATCTTTTTAACTCTTCTCAGAGTCCTTGTTTTCTTGAAGTGACACTAATGTTAAGAGATCTTTATTTACAGTGAATACCAACTTGTTCCTTTAAGTATCCCAGGGTCTGATGGTTACGTAGAACTTCCTAGTATTGTTCTGCTTTAACCAGAATCATTTTAGTTTGATACACTTTATGCCTGATACACTAGACTATTAATAATTCATATTACAAAGAGCTAGGAAAGGTTGCATGTGCTTCCTATAGATGCTTATATGAGAGACGCGGAGCTGGGCTCTAAGGGGAAAGGGAGGATGATCCTAACACTGTAGAGGTTACATTAAATTCTGCCCGAGGGAAATATTTGGTAGAGCAAGTTAGATTTGAGAAAATACAAAATCTCAGTAATTTGTATTAATGAAGGCTCTAAATACATTCTCTGAGGTACAAAAACATTGTTATACTTCTGCTCTGTAACTATTAATGTGTTTTACCTTATTTTTATTTATGCTAATTTTAAATTAGTTTGTAATCTGTGGTAAACACCTATTATACTGCATAGTGACCCATGTGTAGGAGGCAACTGCTCTTGGTAATCCATATATTTTTTAAAAACTTGAAGGTTCTTTTTTTTGGTACAATACAAATTTGATAAAAGCAGTTAATTCTTCGATATTAGTGGCACTTTCCATTTGTTCTTGTCTTTTTGCCATTGTTTTCATACTCCCAAAGTGTCCCTAAAAGATGCATCTTAGAAACTAGAACACACCGATGGTGCTGGAACGTGGACTCCATGGAGGAATAGCGTTTGTTTGGATTCTGGCCTTGTGCCGTGAATTGAAAGCACACCCATTCCATCTGCCAGTAGGCAGGTTTGGCTTTTGGTGAGGCCCTGTAAATAAAGATTATTTCTATTTATCCTGCTCAGTGTGTTTCCTGTAACAAATCATTCAAGAAACTCTGGTCCCTTCATGAACATATCAAGATTGTCCATGGATATGCAGAGAAGAAATTTTCCTGTGAAATTTGTGAGAAGAAATTCTATACCATGGCTCATGTGCGGAAACATATGGTTGGTAAGTTTTGTTGGCCGCTTTTCTCTCACACCTATAATTTTCCCTTGTTCTTTGGTGTGTTTTATGCTCTAGATTGGGCAGGCTATGAGGACCTGCCTTACTTTAGTCACTTTTGACTTGTTGAGACTAAATGCAACAACATGTCTTCAGGAAGCATCACCAAATTGGGTGATACAGTGTTCCACACCCAGGTGGTTTTTCAACATTGCTATTTATTTTTCTCTTCAGAACATTGCTATTAAAGCCTCCCAAATTAGCGTGTAGAAAGTGAAGCTGGCATGATGACCTTACAGTAGGACACCTATCTTTTTCAGTTCGGGCTTTGGGATGGACTTATTTTGAGTGTAAGTGCATTCTGTGTTGCAGCACACACGAAAGACATGCCTTTTACATGTGAAACCTGTGGAAAATCATTCAAACGCAGTATGTCACTCAAGGTGCACTCCTTGCAGCATTCTGGAGAGAAGCCCTTCAGATGTGAGGTAAGGAATGTGCTACCCACCAGGCCCAGGCCTAGGGACTCTCCTTTGTGTGGACAGTGAGGCAGTGAGAGAAGGGTGTGCTGTAGTCCCGGGCGCCAGGCTGCATTTCCACAGAACCTCAAACACATGCTCTGAGAGAAATGTCATTTTTAACACATTGTGAACTCTCTTGGGATAAGTTAAATTTGGGACTAACACATGAGTTATTTTTCTTAGTAATTCAGAGAAGTTGGGTATACGTCAGTGACCATTATATGAGAAATGTCCCTTTTATGAATAACTCAGCTGCAGAAATATAGCAGAGCCAAATAGTTGACAGAAGCAGGTTCTGTTCTGCGAATGAAAAATAAACCTGTTTCAGAGACTGTAGGGTGGGCTCATGTAAAGCTGCTGTGCTTGGCATTCAGAAATCTCCCCTGTGTCCAATGCAGAACTGTGACGAAAGGTTTCAGTACAAGTACCAGCTGCGCTCCCACATGAGCATCCACATTGGGCACAAACAGTTCATGTGCCAGTGGTGTGGCAAGGACTTCAACATGAAGCAGTACTTCGACGAGCACATGAAAACACACACTGGTAAGAATTTCTGGGGGAGGGCACAGCTGTGTCTCACGTACTTGTTGATTGATGATCACCTGTGAGTCTGTTTAAAAATCTAAACCACCGGTTTGCATTCTGAGTGGGAATTCCACTTTAAATAAACCCGATACAGAAACATACCAATTTGTCATACTGAATAATTAGGCTTTCATAACTCAGTTTATTTAAAAAGGATTATTTGTTAGGGCCTTTTACCTGCACATTCCTTCAAGAAAATGGATTCTTTCTTTGGGGCACAGGATCTCCTGCAATGGTACAAAACTTGTTTTTGTGTATATGCATATTATTTTTCTAAGCAACAGGTTCTAGACCTTTGAAAAATGGAGGACACTGACTGCCTTAAATAGAATACCCTCTCAGTAGTCGTCAGGCTTGATTGGCTTTGCTGTACCAAAATTCACTCCTTTTCAGGGACACACCCATCAAATGAGGTTTGGTATTTTATCCACTTTGTGTTTTCAGGGGTATATGCTCCATAGCGTGGATTTGAATCTTGTAAGCATTTGTCTATCCACCTTCCAAGGAGCTGGCTAAAGTAACAGCTCCCCCTTTAAACACCATCATTGTATCTCAGTCTTACCAGAATTAGCTGTCTTTGCACAAATTGCACAGTATGAAACATTTTTCAGGTTTCTAAATAAAATCTAATCATAGGATTGATTCTTGGTTCTGTTAGTCTGTTACAGAGTAGCAGAGCTAGAAAGAACCATAAGAAGTTATCTTGCTTAGCCTGCTGTTCTTTTTGCTTAACTAATGGTGGGGAAATTCTGCCCATGACTGGATCGCTTTAGTTTCCATTTCTCTGTGGAAGTCCAAAGAAAAATGCCTGCCTGGTAGACTTCTTCCCCATTCGGAGCAGAGCAAACTCAGATTTTAAGAATTTGACTAGATAAGAGACCATGAGAGGAATTGAATTAAGTAAATTACACCTCAAAAGTTAATAACTTAGAAGCCTAAATGGATAGCAGAATATATGGAGTACTTAACAACTTCTCTTATAATTAATTTGGTGGCTCTTGGATAGGCTCTAAGTTTTGAGTCACGTTTTAGGATTCAATTTTTAGTTATTCAACAGGAAACTATGAACTTGACAGAAAATAAGTGTTTTTTGAAGGCAGAAATTGTGTGAAATTCATACACAGTGCTTGGCACATAGTAGGTGCCCCGTAAATGTTTGTCACAAGATTGAAAGGGACCTCCAGCCATTTAAGCCTCTGCCTCTGCACTCATTTCCGGTTTTCTGCCATTCTCCCTGTGCGTCTGTCTCCCCATTCCTTCCTCTCTTTTTCTCTGCATTTTTTCTCTTTCTTCCTTCCCCTTTGTCCTTCATTCTTTCTTCAGACCCTTAAGTGTCCATAATATGAATCCAGAGTGTATATGTCTGTGATTAATGTATTTGTTAAATAAAATTTTATGTTAAGCATTCTTTGGCCAGATAGGCAAGGTGAACGTTTCCTATTTCTTCTAAAGGAATATAATTACCTAAATTTACTTAAATAATAATAATAATCTTACATACATTTTTATCCTCATTAAAAGAGTAGTACATGCTTATTGAACTATATTTGAAAATATGAAAATTGGAAACAAAATAAAAATGGTCTATAATCTTATCACTGCACTACTGTTAACATTTTGGCATACACTTCTTAAAAATTCTTTAGTTTCTTCATATAGATAAATGCTATGCATAAGTATTCATGTGTTCGTGTACCTAATAATAAAACAAAAGTGGGTCTTTATACTTTATTTTAACCTGCTTTTTATTTTACTATATTGTCATTAGTAGCAATATCATTTTAATGGTTCTATAATATTCCTTCTTGTAAATTTGCTGTAATAATAGCCATTATTTATTATGCACATATATTCCAGACACTATCTTAAGTGCTTTACATACATTCTCATTTAACCAATATAATTGAATTTTTACAACAGTCCTATAAAGTAAAGCATGTTATCTCCATTTTTATTTAGCCAGTTCCCTATTAGACATTTAGATTTCTGTTTCTAATTTTTCTACTGTTACAAATAATATATGATAAATTTGTGGCTAAATGCATTCATGATTATTTACTTAGGATAAATTCCTAGAAATGGGATTATGAGGGAAAAGGGATATGTACATTTTTAAGACTTGATGGTATGTTGCAAAATAGCCATCCACATACACTGGTACCAGCTGTGCGTGAAAACACCTACTTCCCCAACCCTCTCCAATGCTAAATAAAATCCTTGCTGATTTGATAGATGAGAAATGGTTTCCATTGTATTAACTTGCACTTAATTACTAAGTAAAATTGAACATTTTTTCATATGTTTATTGAGTATCAGTATATTTTCTTTTCTGGATTGCTTGTACCTTTTCTGTGTTTATCTTCCTGTTGCAATGTTTGACTTTTTCTTAATGTTTATAATAGCTCTTTATGCATTAGGTTGGTGCAAAAATAATTGCGGTTCTTGCAATTGTTTTTAACCTTTTAAACCACAGTTACTTTTGTACCAACCTAATATATGTACTAGACCTTGTTTAACACCAGTGTTAAAATACTTTCCCCTGGTTTGTCACCTGCCTTGTAATACTGTTTGTAATACTCAAATTGGGAAAATAGATGTATGGTGGAGTTGGACAAACCTGACTCTGCCAGTTACTAGCATTGTGACCTTAAGTGACATTGTGACAACCTCTGTCAGCCTCTGGTTCCTTGATATTAAATAAGGATGACAGTAGTACCTGAGGAGATACAAGGAGAAGGGTTAGCTTTAAAGAAGAGGGATAGCTCTCTTAAGGCTGGATGAAACCACATTTAGACTATGTTTTGATGGGGATTAAGGCCATTGCAGGAACTGACATTGATTGGGCTGTTTGCAGTTAAAGAGAAGTGAGGCAGATCTTATCTAGGGAAACTGACCAGCCCTCAGGCAGGGTTTCCTAGGATGTTGTGGATGGACTCAGGGTGAGTTCCCCATAGAGTAATTGCTGATTCTTCTTGTACCAGCCACAGCGCTAAGTGCCTAGGGACACAGGATGAATTAAGACTTGTTTTTCCCCCCAAGGAGCTTACAATTCAATGATAGTGATTGTGGTAATAACAATAATAACAATAGCACTAAAGTGCATTGAATGTGTACTGTGTGCCAGATACTATTCTAAGCACTTTCCTTGTATTTTCAGCTTATCACAATCACCTATTATTGTCTTCATTTTTCAGATGAGGAAACTGAGGCTCAGAAATTACACAATTTATCCAAGACAGTCTACATTAGTCTACATCAGTCTACAGAACTACATTCTTAATGATTCTGATATAAATTTAATGTAGCAAGTCATAAAATGGAGGGATACACAGGACATTATAAAGGCAACAAGCACCATCCAGAGTCTGGTTCGCAGCTTCTAGAATTTGTCAGTGTACTCAAGTAGATCAGGATCAGAGGGAGTGGGGTGTGCTAAATAGTCTTAATGATATATAAATAAAATTGCTAATTTATTAATTTACAGTGAAAAGGCTGAGTGGCAAGTGGTTCAGAACTCTTATAGTCTTTGGTAAGCATATTCTTTGCCTAAAGAATAAACTATATTAGAAGCTAAATTATAATCAAAAGATTGTCAGGGACAAGGAATTACAGCAAAGCAAGGTAATTAAATAATCTTAATGGTGAGTACCATACTTCATTGAATCCATGAAGCCATCATTTGTAAGACAAACGTAATTTATGTACCACTAAAACAGTCCTGCAAATTAAACAATGGCATGCCATCGATTGTAAGTATATGTCAGTTTCAGAGAGTATTACCAAGTAGGGGGGAATACCTGTCCTAGAATTAGCAAATATTTATGTATAAGAATCTGCTAACTGGGGCTACTGTAATGAACAAGACTGAAATAGTCCCTAGGTTCACTGAGCTTATAGTCAGGTTGGGTGATAGACAAGCAAGGCATAACAGTGGTTTGGTGATAAAGGCATAGTAAGTACGTGGAACTTAAAAGAAGTTGGCTAGAGTTTGATGATTAGGGGTGCGGGGCAGAGAGTATGATAAGACATGATACTGGAGAGCAGTAAGCAGGAACCAGATCGCAAAGAGAAAAACAAGAAAAGTCTGGTAAAAAAATTTGGACTTTATTCTAGGGACAGTGGGAAGTTCTGGAATGATTTTAAGCAGAGTGTGACACAACTATGTGAAAGGTCACTATGGCTACAGTGCGGAGAATGGGTTAGAGGGTGGGGAGCAAGAATGGAGGTGGTGAAACCAGTCAGGTGGATACTGGCAGTAGTCCCGTACCCAGTAGTCCCGCAGTGAATGATGTGATAATAAGGACTGTGGTGATAGCAGTGGAGGAAATTAAAGTGATAGGCAAGGTAAAGTGTAAGGAACTTTGGAGATTGAATGGATATCAGTGGTGTGGGAAGGAAGAGGGAATTGTTAGTTCCATATTTGGGGCTTATATACCGTTTGTCAAGATAAATAGTGGAGGGAGGAGCAGGTTTGCTAGGTAAGATAATGAATTTATTTTTTTACTTGTTCTTTTGAGATGTCTATGTGATATTCTAGTGGAAATATCCAGCGGGCAGTTTACAAAATGGGTTTAAAGCTCAAGCAAGAGACTTAGGCTAGATATATCGATATAGGGACTTCTGATGCTACTCAAGGACACTCATAATAAGCAGACTGGATTGCTTGTGTGTATTGGCCAGATCGCCTTTTCCTTGGAACAGTACAAAAGACGTCTAACTAAATTCTTCCTCCTTCCTGTCTTCCCTGCAGATTGTCTGTCTTCATTTAGAATGTTTTTTTTCAGCCTCATTACAATACTGTGCCTCACAATCAGGTTCGCTTTGTCATGTGTAACGGGTCAGATCTTTAGCTATATCGATACACAGGCTGTTCTGGTTACCTTGATGAAGTTAGCTGTTAATAAATCTTCCAGCCATCCATTTACTAGCTCTTCCTTAAAGTGGGACGTTATACAGGTGGTTGATTTCAAATATTACATTTTGATTTTTCCTTCTTTCAGCCTCATTGTAATCATACTTTGAGGTTTCAGGGGAACCTTGACATCAGTCATTAGCACAGTCAGGAGATGGGGCCTGGTGAATAATCAGAGTTAGAAGTAGGTGGGATCGTGAGCGTATGTCTGGAACAACAAATGTGGACAATTTGGTAGGACATTAAGAAATGAGTAAAAGATTATTAAGCAGTAAAAAGGACCCATTTTAATTTGAATCCATGGATTTATGGTAGGCCAGTTCTAATAGTTTTTGCTGTTTCTATGGCAAACCATTATAGCCTGCAAGACTACAAATGAGAGATGATTAGAGAGAGCCAGGATTGGATCCAGGTTGTTTGAGCACATAACAGAAAATTAAACGTCTAAGCATTTAGTAAACTTACAACGAATCCATGCTGTTTGCGAATGAAGTGTCCAGTGTACCCAAGAAGTGTTAGTGAATCAAGTGGCGAGTGTTTGCTCCCATTAGACACATAATCAGAGTAGGTCCTTTGGCTCTGTTTCCATATGGCTGTTTGGAGTGAAGAATACCTACTCTGGAGAATCCAGGAGGGAGGAGTTCGATAGGTTATCAAACAGTTGTGCTTTTAAAGCCTTTTAAAACAGGTGTGCATTTAAACAAGTGAAGCATGTTTAGTTTAGAAAAACAGAAAGTACATATAAGTTTAAAAAATAAAGTAAGACATCACTCATAATCCCATTACCTAGAGAATAATCACTGGTAACATTGGTTGTACTTCTTTCCATTTATTTTCTATACATATTTTTCATTCAAAGTGGATAATGCCATGCACACATTTTCATAACTTGCTTGTTTTACTTAGTAGACTGTAGATAATCTTAACTGAGTATAGATTTTCATGTTAATAATTGCATTTCTGTTGAATAAATATAGTGTACACCTGAAACTAACATATTGTATGTTTGCTATATTTTAATAAAAATCTTTAAAACATTTTAAAAATTATATTTCTATACTTTTATAATATTGTTTTTAGTGGTACATTGCATCAGATGGGCATATCATAATTTATTTAATCCATTCCATTTAACATAGAATTTGAAGTTTTTAAGGTGATTGGACGAAATGGATTAAAAAGGAAAACAAGCTGGGTTCAGAACTTATCTAGAAAGATGAATATAAAATCACAGTGAAGAGCAGGGGCAGTGATTGAGTAATGAAAAGCTGAAAGATAAGAGAAATATAATAATCAGGAAATAGTACTGGTGATTACGGAGATGGAGGAAACAGGTCACTCCTGACTGTTCAGTCGACTCTTTGTCAGGGAAGTAAGGAAAATTCTGATTTCCATGGGAGGAGAGCAACAGGAGATAATCAGTTTTTAAAGGCAGAGAGAAGAAATAAGGACTATGATATAGGTAAAGAGGTCTTTGCTCCTGGTATAGAAGGGGTCCCAAAGTGGAGGAAAACAGTAAGAAAATAACTTTGCTTGGGGTACGCAGGGATGTGCAGAGGGGTGAGGTGTGAAGGGCTGGGGTTTATGCGTCAAAAGCGTAGACTCTGGAGCCAGACTGCAGAGATTTAAAACCTGGCTCGCCACTCGCTATAGAATAGAATCTTGGCTGAGTTTCTTAGTTTCCTTATCAGTAGAATAGGGGTAATAAGAAACCTACCTCATAGGGTCTGTCGGTCTGTTGGTGGGTTACTGTGAAGACCACCACGGTTAATAGGTGTAAAGTGAGTAGGCCAGTGACGAGCACACAGTAAGACTCAGTACACAATCGCTATTACTTATAGAGTAGAGTAGGGCCACCTATTGGAAAGAAAGGGAGCAATAATTGAAGTGACGGTACTCTCTTGCAGCAGGAGTTACCGTGAAGACGCAAGCCAGGCGCACTGAGAATTGATGAAGGAACTGAGAAGTACAAGCATATGCTCACTGAAGCACGTGTAACAGGCAGTCTTCCCCTCAGCTCAGCATTCTGTATACAGTGATTAATGGACATGTGCCACCATCTCCCCACTATAGCCTGGGGAGAGTAGCAGGCAGACATAACTTGGAACTAAGCAATAAGTCCGAAGGAAAGTTAGGAAGCGCCTAGAACCCAAACCTGACTTCTCCCTAAGTGCCCTTAGAACTATAGGATTGTGTTTCCTTTTTGACTCACTGGGCCAGTGGTTCTCAACCAGGAGCAGTAGCCCCCTTCTCAACTCTCCCCGCACCCATGGACATTTGAAAATGGTATGAGGACATTTTTGTCATCAGAATCTCTTGGGGGCATTTATTAGGTTGGTGCAAAAGTAATTGCGGTTTAAAAGATTAAAAATAATTGCAAAAACCGCAATCACCTTTGCACCAACGTAATAGTAGTAGCCTGGCGCCAGGAATGCTGCGTGCTCTTCAAATGTGCCATGTAGTCCCACATAATAAAGAAATGCCAGTAGCACTCCCGTTGGGAAAAAAAACTGCAGTGTGAAATTCACGCTGTAGGGTGAGTCTGGCCAGTATTTTCCAAGTCCGATACCAAAGAGTAAGCCCAGTGCTAAGGAGTATGTACGAGTGGACACGAGACTTAATTTGCTGCACAGGACATTGTCAGCAAAGTCGTACTTCTGGTTGGAATGTCATTGCTTACAGATTAACTTGCCTAAATTTAGAGGCAGAGATTCACCTGTGATGTCAGTGTCCTTGAGCACGGGAAAGAAAGCCTTGTGGACAGTCCTTCCCGTAGGACAGACGGGCAGGATCACTGCTACAGATGCCCTTTCTTTGTAACCAAGCCCAGGTGATAGGTTGTGTGTAAGTCGTGCTCGTGTCTGCTCTTATTTGTTAAGTCCTAACTTTGGGACACTCTTGCTTTGTTGCTTAGAACATAATACGCCATCAGGGAGAAGAGCGCTAATCTTTTTTCATATGAGGAAAAACAGGAGCACATAATTACCGCCTAGTGTGTTAAGCATGTTTTTCTGTCTGTGTTCATTTCAGGAGAGAAACCCTTTATCTGTGAAATCTGTGGCAAAAGCTTCACCAGCCGCCCCAACATGAAGAGGCACCGCAGAACTCACACAGGCGAGAAGCCCTATCCGTGTGACGTGTGTGGCCAGCGGTTCCGCTTCTCCAACATGCTTAAGGCCCACAAGGAGAAGTGCTTTCGGGTGACCAGCCCCGTGAACGTGCCCCCTGCTGTCCAGATCCCACTGACAACTTCCCCAGCCACCCCAGTTCCGTCTGTGGGGAACACACCCACAACCCCTGCCCCTCCCATCAACATGAATCCTGTAAACACTCTTCCCCCTCGACCCATCCCGCACCCCTTCTCACACCTGCACATCCACCCACACCCTCACCACCCTCACCATCTCCCCATCCCCCCAGTCCCTCACCTGCCCCCACCTCCAGCTCTCTTTAAGAGCGAGCCTTTAAACCACAGAGGCCAGGGGGAGGACACCTTCCTGCGGCACCTGGCGGAGAAGAACACTTCCGCACAGCCTCATTAACATCCGTCTCCTCGCGTGCGTTCTCCGCGAGTGCAGTGCCCACGTGTGAGTTTGCCGAGAGGAGTGGGGGAGCGTTTCTGTCACTGTCAGACTCTCCTCAGCCTCCGCCAAGAGCTTTGTCCATGTCTTGGTGAGTCAGCACATCCAAGGGGGTGAACAAGCCACCCACCTTAAGCTCACGGAGGGAACTGTCATCTAAACCAGGGGAACCACCAAACTAAAGCCCGATTTGCTTGCATTTTCTGGTGACTTTTATAAATTTCAGATACTCAGACTTGTGGAATTTTATAATTTCATATCAGCTGATGAGGTATGCTTGCTTTTATATCCTGGACTTCTCCTCAAAGAGGGGACAGACCTGGTTTCCTTTGTACTAATCGGGAAGGCTGTGAGATTAATCCAGAGCATTAATTGTACCACTGTGTATCGTAATTCTTTTCAGCTTTTGGTGCTGGCTACAGAGTTGAGCTAGCCATGTTTCACAGTATATCAAGCATTATAGAGAAAGATGGAAATTTTCTTCTTTGTGTAGCTCTCCTAATGCACCCTTTATTTTACTACAGAAATTATTTTAGAGTTTTTGTATAGACTTCTTTAGTAGTCTGTTTCTAAAATGAAATGTATTTCAATAAGCAGTGTAATTTTTTCAGTGTAGCTGGACCTATGTTGTAAAATAGAAAAAATTTTTTATAATCATCAAAATGTGATTCTTAAAGATGCATATAACTTCTATAGTTCAAAGTTATTCTTACATCCGTACAACTCAAAGGTGCTTCAGAGACTAGATGGATTTGAGAAGGTCTCCAGACCAGGTTACGGCAAAAATAAGGTTTTTTGCTTTCATAACTTGGCGTTAAGTTCTTGTTAGTTTTTAAATCTTTGCTTAACACTCAAGTGTCTGTTGGGCTCACTGACATGTTCCTGTCCTCCATGTTTCATTCGGTTCAGTTAGTGCATTAAGTGGATGATTTGCAGAGTATTGGGCCTTTTCCGTAGAAGTCACCTGAAGCTGGCAGGTCTTGAACATCAGAGTAAAGCTGTTCACTGCTAAGAGGAGGAAGTAGTGGAGATGGTTTCATCCCAGTCACGTCCTTTCTCACTTCCCTGTGAACTGTGTTCATGTTCAACCTTTATGGGATGACAAATTGAAGTCTCATAATCCACTTCTCGTTTTGAGGTTGCTTTATTTTCCCAGAATTGTTATGAAAAGAGAAAACAGCACGCTAAAATCACAAATGTGATGTTGCTGATAGTGGCTGAGAAGTTTGGATGAGAACATAAATTGGTTCTGAGTTTTAAAATGTTTGTTGTATCACTGGAGAGATCCACAACTTTGAGCTAGGTATTCCAACACAGTTTGAATTGCAGTGAGGGAACGAAAACGCCTACATTTTGCTGCCCTGTCCTCTGCAAATAATTATGTGATAGCAGTGTTCCGAGGTGATAAGGACAGCAGCATCCGAATACCTTTAGGCAGGTGACTTTTTCAACTTTGGGAAACTTCAAAAGAGCACAATCCGGAGCTTATTATAGGAAAGGCTGACCAGAAGGGTTAACATGTATTTAACTGATCAAATCTATCTAGATGCAATTGTAGCTAAAAATTTTGTATTATTTTATCTCAGAGTTCCAAAGCTCAGTCTACTTTCTCTCTCTCCCCCTCCCTTGATTTTTCAGTCTTGAAATTTCTTCATTTTTCTTTCCTCGGGCTCTTAAATCATTGCCTGAATCAGAACCCTGGCTTTTATTTATTTTTATTTTTAATATTAAATGTGCAGACATACTTCAAGCACTTTTCTGGCTGATTAGCTCTGTAGTAGGAAAAAATGGAACTCTTTCCATTGAGGTTAAGTCCCTATTTTTGAAACATTGCATTCTCTACTAGCTTTTTGGTGTAACAGTTCCTTTTTTTTTTTTTCCTTCTGATTATTGCCTTTGTCTTCTATAATGAGCGTAGAAAAATTTTGGAATGAGGCAGAAAAGTATCTCAAACACTTTTCTTCCTGTTTTCGGACATCATGTCTAAAGAATGTTATTTTAAATCTTTGTATACATTCTTTGAACACCCAGGTACCCATACTAATAAGGAAAGTTAATTCCTTGTTTATGGCTGTTGTATCTTTAATGTCTGCCTCCCGTTACTCCCACAGTCTCCTTTGCATTCCATGATAAGTTTGTGGATCTACACCTTTACGTAGCTATAACTATCATTATTTCATTACCAAGCCTATAATATTAAAATGAATTTTTTTAAAAAAGATGTAAATTACAGCTTAATTAATTGGCTATACCTTATTTTGTTCTAATTAAATTTACATTTAATTAGGTATTGGGCAGCAATTCTGAATTCTAGACTTGAGGCCATTGAATCAACCGTTTTATGAGGTGTACTATAATTATACACTGGAAAATTCAGGTAGTCATCTTTCATTTTTTTACTCAAGTGAATATAGCCATAAGAAAGTATCTGCTACATAGGAAAACCAGTATTAAGCAAATAATCACCACCACCCTTAACAGAAGCAAAAAAGGATTATTATTATTATTTTTTAAATCACCATTGTCACACAGTACAGTTCTAGTTAAATGTACTGTGGAACAATCTGGAACCTTCCCATTTTTTTCCTTATATAAGTATACCTTTTCTGACGGGATTTCTGGTCTTCAGGAAAATCTGCCAGAACATAATGGCTCCTCATCAGTGTCATATTACCTATGAATAATGAAATGCATTAAGAATATTCACAACTTGAATGCTTGTGGATGTAAGAACTGCGGGATTAAGCCTTAAACATGTGTGCTGCAGTTTTTAACGTGCTTGAGACTCAAACTCAGGGTTAAAAATTTGATTGGGAACCTTTACTAAGATAAAAGTGACATTGTGTGGTGTGTTCTGTCCCACATATAGTACAGCACCCCATGACTTCTTCAAAACTTACTACTTGCTATCTGTTTATTAAAAAAGAACTATGGTGGAGTTTGAGTTCTCAGACCTTATCTGTACTTAAATAAGTCTTTTAAAGACAGCAAGGGCCACAACTCAGCATTATACAGATATCAACTTGAGGCTGCTTCTCACTACTTAATTTTACTGTCTCCAAAGGCTTGTGTCATTGCTAGGGTTAAGACTTGAGGAAAATTCCCAGGGACTTTCTTGAGTTGATACTGCCTTTTTTTTTTTTTCTTTTCCTATTCTTTTCTCATGGATTTTTCATTCAAATATAAACTCTTAGCCTTAATGAAAGGCTGCTTGCTGCTTTCTCAAACTGAGTCAGATAAGCTCATAGTTAGATTTTTTAATTTGAATGAAGAAAATAACATGAACAGTTTAAAGGCCTGCGGCTTCATTTCCACATATATTTGTGATTTGATTCTTATTTTTAGCCGGCAGGGAGGTCACCACATAAAACTGGACAGTAGTTCAAAGAAACCTTTGCAAATCAGTTACGTATGCTTTTACAGTCTACCATGTACATGAACCATTCTAAATTAATGACTGAGCATGGCCAGTGCCATGGTTGTACCATCTTTTCAAAAGCTACATTTGTTGGAGGTACCTTTTCATTGTGGTTAGACGCTCCCTATAATTTGATTGTCCCTACTATACTAACTGAAGGCAAAATATCTCAGAGATGCTTGTAAACTTTGAATTTCCTACTTCTTGAAAAATTTTGCAGTTTTCATGTTTGTTGAATGGATATGTATGTTTCGTTTCATTTTGATTTCACAGGAAGTTTTAAATTTTGAGACGATCAAGCAAAAATAGGAATCCATTGCAGATGTATATATATTTACCCATCTTGCAGATCTCAGTTAGTAAAACACAGATGGTAGGTGGGGTTTTATTGTAAAAAAAAAAAAAAAAAAGAAAACTAAAGTTAGAGAAACGTTTTTGTTTGAGCTACTGTATAGACGAGACAGGTTTTATTACATTGCTGATCCACATGATCCACATTTCGATGCTGTTCTAGACTGATGGGAAGGATTGAATGAAAAGGGGTTACGTTACATTTAAGAGTTTTATCAGTTATGTACCATTATGAAAATCAACTCACCTGGAATTCTTCAAACTATAAAATTGAGCAAGTAAATATTGGGTTTTAATTTTCCTTTGCCTAAGCCAAGATAGGAAATTTCCCAAAAGATCATTTTTTCAGGAATGAGAGGTCATTTAGCCATTAGAGATAGTGGCATTATGCAATAACAGCGCCCTAGCTAACCTGCTTCTGTCATCTGTAGCATTTATAATAGGTAACGATGACCTTCCAACCCTGGACACTACCTCGTTAAAGCAAACCAGAGATCCTCTCTACACTTTCTATGGAAGCCATAAAAGTTGCCATCAATATATCCACTTTCATAGTTCTATACTTTTATACTCTGTAGCCTTTTTATAGACTTTATGATCAGATCTTTTTGTCTTAGAGGATAGGTTTTGCAAGATTCAAAGGAAAATCAAACTCCTTGGTTGTCCCAACTTTGAAGCTTGACTTCAGTAAATTTGTTTAGAGAACCAGAT
This sequence comes from Rhinolophus sinicus, assembly GCF_057876585.1. NCBI lineage: Eukaryota > Metazoa > Chordata > Mammalia > Chiroptera > Rhinolophidae > Rhinolophus > Rhinolophus sinicus. Next base: position 36,499,339 of record NC_142512.1, read on the forward strand.
AATGTACCATTTAACAAATTCTTCATTTAAGGTAAAACTATTTTGCAGAGTTGCCTATTTGGAAAACAAACTTGTCTTTCTTACTCCCTAAGTAGAAGCTATATTGTTGTAAGAAACTACTTACAAAGTGGATTTCTACCTTGTTACTCTTATTACTCGATAATACATGTATTGTCACAATGTTCCTGGAGTTGTTTTATTTTCATATGACAGATCTGTGAGTATACACCTCTCTCTAAGCCTCCATTATCTCACTGCAGCTTCAGTCTCTCTCACTCTGTTCCTGAGTGCCTTCAAAAAGCCAGCATCCTGAAACATTCTGTTCCTGGTCTGAATCCTACCTCTGATTGTTTCCTTCTCCGTGACTGTTGGAACTCACCCTGTTCCGATTGGTTTGGCTTAACAAAACAGCTCAAACCTTGGATGAGGATTCTGAACATATTTCTGTTCTGTTCCCTCATACAATGGTTAGGTTACATTTTTAACTTTTATTTATGTTTTATTCACTTATTGCATCTCTCATGATGAAAGATTTTATCCCTCTCTTACTCTTCATTTTCTTTTCTTTCACCAGAAACTAGATGTTCCTTTAAAATGAAGGTCATTGAGTATCTCTTTTGAGCCTCTTTTTCTCATCTTGGTCCTGAATGCCTCCCCTTTCTGATTAATGCTGCTGTGGCTGTGCCCTGTTCCTGTGTGCCCTCTCTCTTCCAGAAACATTCTGCAAGGTTGAACCCACAATTTCATTGTAGTCAAATAATTGAAAAGTGCTCTCTGGGTTTATCAAAAGTCCTTTATTGAATTTTGACCTGCCTCTGACATCCTTTTGTTTTTAAATTTCCAGATACTTTCTGTTCTACTTGTTCTCATATAATTAATTTTAAAAATATGATTGATAGATAATATATGAAGGATGTAATAAAAAGGGAGTTGCAGTGTGCTCTCCATGTGACGTGAGCACCTTATTAATAAAACATCTTTTAACAATTGGCTACTCTTTCATAGTCAGAACTGAAGTCTGGGCTGTGTACACGTCTCTTGTTCCCTTTCAGTTCTTCTCCAAAACTGAAAACTCTTTAAAATGAGGAAATTGGATTGAGTTGTGTTGGTTTTTTTTTTTCTTTTTTCTTTTTTTAAGTGAATGAAAGCTATTAGGTTGAGTATTTTGGCCTTAGTTAAAATCTTTCCTGTTGACGTAAAATGTCATGCCTCTTAAAGTTAATAATACTAACGCTCAGGTTTTCGAGACTTAACTAATAACCACATGAAGTGGGAGTCTAAGAAGGCAGCTGTTAATCGATTCTTCATCCTTTTTATCTGGCGATGGTGTGTTTTGGTGGGACAGTGCAAAAGTGTGAGAATTGGTTACGTTTGTTAATGAATAAATTCAAGACATTGGAGGGCTTCACTGGCTATTTGCAATGGGAAAACTAGTGACAAAATGCAAAAGGTAGGTCCCTACAGAAATAAGTAGCAAGTGTTCCTTGTTCTTTTAAATACTTTTTGCTTTCATTTGCCTTGATAGTTCCCTGTTACTGACCTAGAAGTCTGCCTCTTTTAGGTAGTAACTGGCGACCTAAAGTGACCCCTTTGAAACATGTGGCTTTTCTCTTCAGAGTCACAGGTAGTAACAAGTGGGAGCACCGTGCTGAGTTTACACTGGGAGGAGCCACATCCCAGAGACAGACTGTTGGCTTGTTTCCTGTCTTCTGTGATAAGAAATACTTGGTGCAAGTATCAAAGGGCCCTTGCTCCTGAGAGTGTCCCCTCTACTTTCTAGTTCCAGATTCCTTTTACTCTATTGGAGCTTCTCTGGTGAGATTGGGGACGGATAGGGTGTTACAGATTACTTGAAAATGATTTGGGGGACATGTAGGAAATGGGGATGGGGCAAGAAGGGGTAGAAGCTGGACTTTGCTGCAGAAGGAAATCTGATACTTGCATTGTTGGTTTTGATCAACCAAAGAGCCTGTCTCTGTACCGGGTGTGCCAAAGAATCAAGTAGTTTCTGAATATTCGGCTCTTCTGAACAAACACAGCTTCCTCCCCATCTTTTACAGGTGAAAGGGACCATGTGATCACAAGGACAGAGATGCCAACTCATACCCTGTAAAGGACTCGAAACTGTGTTTAATTGCATTTGAAAGTCAGTGGGAGATATCTTATTCTTTTAGAATCTCAAACCCTCCTAGAAATAAATGTCAGCTTGATTATTCAACTCATTAGGTTTTTCAAAAGAAAGAAAGAAACCGTGTCGCATCATTTTGGTGTTAACTTCTAAAGTTGTATCCCCGTAGATATGTGTGCAGCCTCTGAAAATCAGATGAGTCCATCTCAATCTTCTGGAAGTTGGAATATGCATTTTACTCATTTATTGATGTAGGCTCTGTTCTAGTCCATCAGCAGTACTGGCTTTGTCCACAAGGGAGCGACAAAGTACTTTAGCTTCTTGATTCTAAGTCTTCTAAAGAAAGATCCCGCTTTTAAGTCTCTTATAGAATATCCTCTCTTGGCTCAATGCTTATTTGTAGATCTTGCCTTTTAAGACATTTTCCCTTATTACTAAGTCCAGTAGTTGCTCAGCCTTCATGATGCAACGTTTGATGTGTCAGTTATAGGTCCTTGTGGATCAGGCACCTTCATTATTGTTTTAAACTAATGGTGTCCCGAGACTGAAAGCCCGGACCTTCCCACCGGGGAATCCGCTGTGTGCTAAATACAGAGCAGGAAGGCCACCCTCCTTACTTCTCTTCCAAATCCTACCACCAGCGCAGGACATCACATCTCTGAGTAGGACAAGAGCAGTGGGGGTAACTCTGGAGTGTGAAGGAGGACGCGCTTCTCACTGCTCTGCTCCAGTGGAGGTCTGTTACACCGGAAGCAAATCCTGGGGTCAGGGAGGTCCCCTGCAGCAGCCAGTCCCCCTCCCAGTTAGAATTCAGTTTGTCACTTGTGTTAGGGCTCCCTCCTAACCCTCATCAGCTCTCTGACCATGAGTCTTGTTTGTGCTCCTTGCAGCATCACCTTCACAATAAGCAGGTCATCAACTAAAGGGAAACACCAGCCCGTAACCATTTTCCTGTAGAGCCAGGAGGCATTTGCACCTGGAATGGCCTTCCTAACAGATATCTGCCTGGCTCCTTTTCCCAGCCAAGTCTGACCCTGAGCAATACGGATAGATAGATGTGTCCACCTGTAACTCCAACACTTGACAAAAAAAAAAAAAAAAAGAAACTAAAGCTGTGAGTGGTTTAGGTAACAGGTGGCCAGGTGTAACTTGTTTGTTTTGTTTTTGTTTTCCCCAGTAGTACTGAAATCATTTGCACTTTTCCTCATTTCTTATAGAAAAGAATATCCAGTTTGCTTGCCAGGAATTGTTTAGTGTTAGGTTTACAAAGCTTGTTGTTGAATGTTGAACATTTGTCCAAAGGAGTTTGACAAAACAGAAGCTGCTTGGTCCCTGTTCTGCCTGCCAAGTCCTAAGGATTGAGGCCGTGTGGCTGGGGTACTTGTGTCAAGTCCAGAAGGGGGCAGTGTCCCTCTCCTACCTCTGCCAAGACGTGATTGAAGGTCAAATTGACTCATGTAGGGCAGGTACTTTTCATGCTGCAAAGAAGTTTAGAAGAGTCTTTCAGTTGGGGATGTGACAGGTAGGTAGGACAGGATCCCTTCGGATGGGAAAGATACTAGGGAGAGGAGAGCTGCCTGGCCCCAAGGAAGCGCAGTGAGGTAGAACAGCTCCCCTCCTGAATCTCCAAACTAGCCTCGCTTCCCTGAGTCATCTTTTTTCTAGCATCCTGTCAGATCCCTCAGTGTACTGATTTTCCCCCTTGTGTTAACTATACCAATATTATTTTTTTAGCAATTGAAATGCACTTTTTTATTTCAACTCAATCATGATTTTAAGTATAAAAAATTTATAGACTGTTAAAACTACTTTTTTGTGTATTTTTAACCACTTGATGTAGCATTGTCTATTTTATTCTTGTGAGACTCTGGTACAAAGTGTGCCACTTCATGATATTTCCAAGATGCTGGGCCTTTGGATGTGTACGGTAACCAACTTAATGCTAATGGTCAAAGTAAAAAAAAAAAAAAAAAAAAAAAAGTAGTCATATCCGTTGTGTCTTTCTTCACTTCATTTCTTCCTCATTCTCTGTTGACAACATTCTGAGGTCTCCTTGCTCAATTACTTGCCTTTTTATCTGTAAAATGAACAAGCCGGATCTCCTATTAACAGTTGTCTCCGTCCCGCTAATAGGCTGCCCCGCCCACAAACCCTGCTGACCTCTTTATGAAGGAGAACGTGTTTTCAAGGCTGCTGGCCAAAGTGATTAGTTCTCTCTTTTTCTGGTGCTGCCTGGCTCCGTGCTGATTGGTTTTAGTAACACCACTCAGTCCGGCTGAGCAATAATCCGAACATATCCGAGAAAACAGTATTTGAAAAAAGCAGCATGATTGCATTCTGAACTGGTTTGAAGAAAAATAAGCACAGATGGAAACAGCTTACGAAGTACATTCAGTGAAAAGCGATGACCATAAAATGAGGCGTTTAGGATGAGCTTCCTCCTCCTGCCCAACCGCCATCTATTCCTCCGCCCGTTTGTTCATGGCACCAATGTTTATTGCCTGCCTACTGTGTGCTGGGCACTGAGCTAGCCCCTGGATTCAGCAGTGAACCAGACAGAGCCCTGCTGTCAGGAAGCACATGTTTCATGTTCCAGTGGGACAATGAACAAGTAATTATCTGATAAAATGTCAGGTGGCGAGACCCGCGTGAGGCTTTCCGGCAGAGCCATTATGGCAGCCAACGGGAAGACTGCTTGTTTTCCGTCACAACCTTTTCGGGCTCAGGACCCGCCCCGTCTTGTTCTGTCTAAGGATTCCAATGAAGGAGGTAAGCATATAGAAAGGAAATCTTACTGTTCAGGGTTCCCTTTGTTTAAAACCTCTCAGAACAGAATGAAGCTGCCCAAATCACAGAATTACCATTCTTTTTTTTTTTTTTTTTTTAGAATTACCATTCTTACTCTCGATCATCCTGTAACTCTGACTCGACACTGATGTTAACACATTTTTTTTATTGATTAAAGTAGATACTCCTCCCACCTCAACATATCAGTAGCTTTTAAACTTTGACCATGACCCATAGTAAGATAGGTATTTTTCCATTATTCGGCTATCCGATATGCACACCTATGAGCTTATTTATATAAGTGAATTAAAGAGTCAAGAAAAATACCTTTGTGTGTGCTACACTTGATGTTTCCTATTCTTTTTTGAAATTTTTATTAAATTTATTGGGGTGCATTGGTTAACTAAATTATATCGGTTTCAAGTGTACAATTCTATAATACATCTGTGTATTGCATTGTGTGTTCACCCAAAGTCAAATCCCCTTCTGTCATCTCATATTTGACCCCCTTTATCCTTTACTATCCTATTTTTAAATTGCTGATCATGAACTTCCAAATTAATTTAAAGACCCGCTAAGAAGTCCTGCCTGCAGTTAGAGGAAACCTGTTCTAAAGCAGTGCATACGAGGTCTGAGAATTAAGTTCGCGAATTCATCTTAGAAAAGTGCTACCTACCTCATTGCTGAATATCACTATGGCCACCTTCGAAGTACTCCCTTTGGGAAGCTACGCACTGACGCCAGCACCTAGTCCGCCCTTCAAAGCAATTTTGGAACTCTTTTTCTGGAATGGCCATCAGAGCTGTCATCGTATTACCCTTGGTGTCCTGAATGTCATCAAAATGTCTTCCTTTTCAATATTTCCTTTATCTTTGGCGAAAGAAGGAAGTCACTGGGGGCCAGATCAGGTGAGTATGAAGGCTGTTCCAATACAGGTATTTGTTTACTGGCTAAAAACTCCCCTCACAGACAGTGCTGCGTGAGCTGGTGCATTGTCGTGATGCAAGAGCCATGAATTGTTGGCGAAAAGTTCAGGTTGTCTAACTTTTTCATGCAGCCTTTTCAGCACTTCCAAATAGTGAACTTGGTTAACTGTTTGTCCAGTTGGTACAAATTCATAATGAATAATCCCTCTGATGTCAAAAAAGGTTAGCGACATCGTTGCAACAAGTTCACGAACTTAATTGTCAAACCTCATACGTGTATTACTGAATTCCAACAGCAGCCTGAATTCCCTTTTGTATAGAATCAGGTTGTTTGAACTGGATCTTCCAACATCTGAAGTCTTATGTGTTTCTGTTGCTGACTGGGTCTGAGCTCTGCAGCCCTCGGCACAGACTAACCATTGCTGATTCCAACACCTTCAGTAGGGACAGTTCAAATCTCAGGCCCATTGCAGCCCTTTCTCATAGACCGGTAACCCACTGCCAGTACCAAAGTCATAATAAACTTCCTTCCCAAGATCTCCACTGTAAATGGTAATAATAATGACCCTGGATGAGTCAGACCTCTTTGTGTCCACACCCTTTTGCGGAACGCCCTTGCCCCTCCCCCCATGAGTTTCCAGTAAGAGGTTTGCCATTCTCCATTCCCTAGAATCTGGGCTGGGCTTGTGGCTTCTCTGACCAAGAGAATGCAGCAGAAATGATGTGCAAGTTCTGGAGTCTAGGCCTCAAGATGTTGTGCAGCTTCTGCTTTATTCTCTTGGAACATGACTGCCGAGGGAAGAAGTTAAGGCTAGAGCACTGAAAGACCAGAGACTGCATGGAGAGGTCCCAGCTGTCCCTGCCAAGACTCCCAACGTGGGGAAGGACATTTCAGGCCTTTCAGCTTAGCTGACACTCCAACTAGATGCGTGCTTAGACGAGGAGCCCAGGTGACACCGGCGGAATAACTGCCCAGCCAACCCACAGAAGTGCTAGAAATAAATTACTGTATGAGCCACTAAGACTTAGTGTGGTTTGTTACACAGCAGTAGATGACTTGGAACAGCCCTCAGATTTACATCTCAGTTACTAGGAGCTTGTAACTGCACAGTCCTGTAGGCAAAAAGGTTAACTTTTTTGGTCATAAATGAATAATACTTTTAGCTGATTCGTTTCTAGGTCCCTGCTACTCCTTTTTCCAATCCATACTTAGCAGCTATGAATTGGAAAGGAGGGAGGGTTTTCTCATGTCCGCAGCTGATCTCACCAGTAACAACCATTTCAGAATTCCCCTCCACCCAGTCTTCTAGCCTGCTTTTCTGCATTCCCAGCCTTATTCCTGAACTTTCCGAGTTAGGAAATGCCTGATTTTAGAGCCCTCTGACAGGTCCCTCAGTCCCTGCACCGAAAGCATAGTAGCACCCTATTTAGCTTCTATATTTTGCAACAATTTTGAGGCTTCCCAAGATGTTGAGGGAGACGGTATAATAAAGGAGTTAGAAACACAGCCTTGTTCACAGACAAAACTGGGCTCAATTTTCTCTCCTACACGGTAATTTGTGTGGCCATGAGCAAGTTATTTAACCACTCTGAGCCTGTTTCCACATCTGAAAAAGAGGATATTAATAGCAACTCCCTTAAGGTTATTGTGAGGATTAAAGAAAGCAATGCATGTTCCGATCGATGTGGTGACGTCGCGCTCTCCCGGGCCGGGCCTAAGCCGCGCCAGACGAAAATTAATAAATAAATAAATAAATAAATAAATAAACAAAGCAATGCAGGTAAAATGCTCAGCTCAGTCTTTGTCAGGGAGTATTTGTGACAGACAGCTCTAAGATGGCCCCAGTGATCTTTACCTCCTGTTACTCTCATCCTCTCCTCTCCTCTTCAGTTGGGCTGGATTCAGTGACTTGCTTGTACAGAAAAGAATATAACAGAAGTGATGTGACGTCACTACTAAGGCTCGTTACAAAAACACTTGGGCGTGGTCTCGCTCCACTCACCAGCTGCCACATCATGAAAACACTTAGGCAACCTGTGGAGAACATGACCGGGAACAGTCTGCCAGCAACCGTATGAGTGAACTTGGAAGGGGGCTCTGTAGCCCACTTCCAAGTGTGACTGTAGCCCACGCCCATAGCTTGATGACCTCATGAAAGACCCTGAACCAGAGACACTGTCTAAGCTGAGCTCAGATTCATGACCAACAGAAAACTATGGGATAATAAGTGTTTGTTGTTTTAAGCCACTAAGTTTGGAGATAAATTATTGTGCAGCAATAGACAGGCTCTTAGGAGATAGAAAAAACAGTAGTCGCAGGGGTTGCGGTGGTATGCCACCCAGATTCTCCCACTCAGGACTGAGGCCCTCACGTTCCCTGCTGCTTGTGTTTGTGCTAACAGCTCTCAGCTGTCTCTCTCCAGGAATTGCTCCCAGCTGAAGACAGCCACCTCCCCCAAAGTCACACTTCCTCCCCTCCCCAGGGGCGGCCCACATCCAATGACTGGTTGGTGCAGAGGTATAAAGACCCGGACCTATTGTCTCCAGGTGGAGCAATTTTGAAGAGCCACTCTTTCCCGAACCCCCTGTGAGGTCAGCTGAGGCCTTTGTTGTGAAAGCATCACAATTCAGCTCTGCCCATCCTGACTTCTGTCCAATCCTGCTACCTTGAAGTCTCTCCAGGTTGATTCTCAACACTCGAGACAGTTCCCAGGGAACCTGATCTCATACAGTTGGTGCCAGGACTGGTTCAGGGAAGCTGACTGTAAAATGGGATTTTGGACCCATGCTGGGCAGCTGGTAGTGAAGACTCCATCACTAGTTGTCGTGCGGGGAGGCCTGCAGGGTCTCTGGTCCCGCTCCCCACATAACACAGGATATGGTGAGGCCAAAAAGGAACACCCACGGAGCCATAGGTAGGGGAGTCATACCACTACGGTCTCACTGGAGGCTGGGTTCACTGGACGTGCGACCTGCTGTCCGTTTTGTCTGCAACCCACCGACGACTCTCTTTCACTCTCCTCCACTCTCCTCGGCTCTCCTTCGTAGCCACAGCAGTTATATTAGTGGCTAATGGCTCAATGGCTACAGCTGACGGCCAACCAGCCCCAGCTGATGGCCATCTACTACCCAAGCCAGCACCCCTCCACGTGAGGCCGAGAGACTGTAAACTACTTTCTGGGGCTCTGCCCCCACACTAGTGATAGGTGGAACTGACAGCCTTCTGATGCTGAAGTGGGACAATTCTTCAAACTCAACTAGTGGTGAACCATAGAAGGGAAGGAACGGCAGGGAGGTGGTAATATCACAGGCCTTTGAGAGGTTGGGGAGGTACTAATTCTGAAGACATTGAATCTGAAGGCTTTTGGTGAATGCCTTTGCTACATTAAGGAAAGATGAAAGGCCAGACGTGTTCAATCACCAACTGAAGGCCAAGTGTGAAAGTCAGAGGGCTTGTGTTGTTTAGAGCCACTACATTTGTGATAGTCATTATGCAGCAATAGAAAACTAAAACAGATGTGAGTATCTAGAGGTGGGATGCCGTAACAAATACCTAAAAACGTGGGATTGCTTTGGAATTGGGCAGTGGGTGGAGGCTGGAAGAATTTTGAGGAGTATGATGAAAAAAGCCTAGGTTGCCTTGAACAGAACTTTGGTAGAAATACAATGTTCAAGATGCTGGTCAGAAATGAGGAAAATTATAGAAAGATCTTAAATTGCCTTAGAGAAAGCCTCAATCTCCATGAACAGACCATTAGTAGAAACCTGGACTTTAAGACACTTAATGGGCTCAGAAGGAAGTGAATATGTTATTGGAACTGAAGGAAGGGTAATTTTGTTATGTAGAGGTAGAAAGCTTAGCAGAATTGTGTCTGGCAGTTATGTGGAAAACAGAACTTACAAGCAATGAGCCCGGATATTTAGTCGAGACTTTCTAGGCAAAGCCTGGTTTCTGTTTGCTGCTTATGGTAAAATACAAGAGGAGAGAAAGAAATTAAGGGAAGAACTATTCAACAAAAAGCAACCAGGACTTGGTGATTTGGGAAATTCTCAGCCTATCCTGATTGCAAAAGATACTAAAACCCAGAAATGGCTGTCAGAACTGGCATAGAGGAAAGCCCGGGTGCGTGGCTGTTCAACCTTCAGCTGAAACTCCAGAAAGACCCAAAGACCAGTCAGTCACGAGATTCAAGGTTGTATTAGTTTGCTAGGTTCGCCACACTGAAGTACCACAAACTAAGTGGCTTAAACAACAAAAATGTATTGTCTCACAGTTCTTCAGGTTACAAAACCAAGGTCAAAGTGTCAGCAGGGTTGGTTTGGTTCCTTCTGAAGACTGAACATCTGCCTGTCTCAGGCCTGTGCCCCAGCTTCTGGTGGTTTGCTGGCAATCTTTGGCACTCCTTGGCTTGTAGAAGCATCAGCTGAATCTCTGCCTCCATCTTCACATGGTGTTCTCCCTGTGTGCATGTCTGTATCCAACTTTCTCCTTTTATAAGGACACCAGTCATATTGGATTGTGGGTTCGCCCTGTTTATGTTGACTTCATCTTAACTAATTACTTTTGCAACAACCCCATTTCCAAATAAGGCCACATTCTGAGACAGTAGGGGTTAGGATCTCACCATATGAATTGGGGCAAGGGACACAGTTTAACCCTTAGCAAGGGAATTCTTTAGATCTCCATCAAAATGAGGGCACCTCTAGGAAGCTGAGGGTATTTTCCCCTTAGCCTTCTCAGCAGAAGCTGAATTCTGAGGTATTATCCCAGAAAGACCCATGGGGAGAACCTTTTGCCGAATGGAGCGAATCCCTGTGCCCATGCAAAGTCCACAAGGTTCTTGAGAACTTCAGACCTGCAGAAACACTGTGAGCTTGGACTGGAAGAGACAAGAGTAGAAAATGAAAGAAGGCTTTGGGTCCCCCACATTTTACTGGCAGGAAGCCGGTTCACAAAACTCAGCTACAAACATGTGCCATCATCTTTCATGAAAAAGGAAGAGTGAGTGACTCAGGGTGGATCTGACTGCCCAGAGGGTGGAGTCAAGAGGCATGAAGGGTTATTTCCAGGCCTGAAGCTTAATGGAGTTGCTCGACTGGATTTAAACACAGCTCTGGACTGGTGACCTTTCCTAAAATATAGTTGTTGAACCATAATATAATTGTTGTCCTATGCCTGTCCCACCATTGCATGTGGGGAGTGTTGGGGGCATAGAACTTATTTCTTCAGTGTCACGGGTCCGTAATTGGAGAGCAATGGTGTCCAGGAGCTGTACTTAAAGGGTTATACTCGGGACTCATCTGCACTTGACTTAAATGATGAAATTTTGGATTTTTGAGCTGATGATGTTTAGATGAGATTTTGGACTTTGGAATTGATGCCATAATATAGGATGAGAAGCTTGAGAACCGTGGAAAGAGGTGAATGTATTTTGCATTTGTGAGGGACATGAATCTTTGGAAGCCAGAGGGGAACTGCAGTAGGCAGAACTCTAAAAATAGCCCCTCAAGATGCCACACCCTAATCCCGGGAACTTGTTAATACCATGAGCTACTACTCCTATGGTTATGTTATGTTACCGTGTTTCCCCGAAAATAAGACCTAACCGGAAAATAAGCCCTAGCATGATTTTTCAGGATGACAGCCCCTGAAAATAAGTCCTAATGCATCTTTTGGAGCAAAAATTAATATAAGCCCTAGTCTTATTTTTGGGGAAACACGATATATGACACAGTTGACCCAGTTCAGCCTGCCCAGATGCCCTACCTACAGAATTGCTTTCAGGCATCTGTGATAGTTTGTTATGCCGCCACAGTAAAGTTATTGCCTTGGCAGCGTCTAGAGAGAAACTCTCACCTTCTGCACCCAGAATTTAAGAAAACTGAGGGTGAGGCCCATGACTAATGATAGAAGAGGCAGAGCTGGTAGAGTTCAATTCTCATCCACTGCAAGCCTTCTGTGACAAGGTCAGGGCCCTGCTTGGGAAATGGTGGGACCCTGAGATTTTTAATGGGGACGTCTGAGTCCATGAAATCCCAGAGCTCCCTGAACCCTCTGGGAGGAGTGAACATGTGATTCGTTCCTCCCTGTAAGATGCTGATGTTCCCCTCTTGCTTAAAGAGGGTGCAGAGGCCTCTGCCTTGCAATACTGCACCCCTCTCTGGATCTACCCCACCTCTCTCCTGGCCCCAGACCAATAACGAGGCTCAAGTCACAACACACGAGCCAGGGAAGTGCTAGCATTCCCAGGAAGAGAAGGACTCTGCCAGTTGTCAATTTTTGTCTCTTAGCGCCCACATATCCTTCATTGCCTGTTGGTGAGAATGGATCTGAGCCCCTCAAATAGTTCTCCTTTGCCAGCTGGCACAGCGTTAAGCTTTGTCACTAGCAGGCCATGGAGAAACTTCAGGAGAAAGGGGTTTTCCTTCCCAGGTCTGGGGTGCTACTCTTGGCAGCCTGCTGCAGCACAGGCAGCTTCTCCTTTGCCCAGTGTGTCGTGTGCAGCCGGCAGCAGCCAGCAGCCTTCTCCCGCAGTTTCATAGTGGACCGCCTCCAATGACACACCTCGTGCATGGCTTTCCCAGGCATCCTCAAGGACAGATTTTGGCGAGTTCTGCATTGCAGATTTCCAGAAGGTCCTAGCTGCTCAGCAGCACAGTGACTTTTCTGCCATCCAATGAGTCCTGACTGTCCTCTCAACGAGATCTGGGTGTCAGCCCCAAGGTGGCCTCTTCCCTGGGTGATCTGTCTCAGTATAGGGGTAGTGACCATTCCTTTTATCTACTATCCCTACACTCTTTTGAGTTCTTTTTGTTTTTTTATTAGCCAAGCCTTCATTACTCCAGGCCCCTGTTATACTTCATTTTTCTACATTTTAAACATTTCCTGTTCAAATTACTGTGTGGTTTCTGTCTCCTGACTGGATTCTGACCAGGTTCCATATCCTGAAGTCGCAGGACCTAATCAGCATGAACGGACAGAAGCCAGTATTATGGGACTGGCCCAAGGGTGTAGGGTGGTGTAAGGTTGGATAAGTGAGAGTTTATTAATATGGGAGCCTTCTGATAATGGCCTCTAACAAAGATCCCAGGAGCTGGTGCTAACATGCTGCCGGGATGGCTGTTGGAAGTTGGAAGAAAGCAATGGCCTACGCTAAGAGAAGCAGAAAGTGAAAACTGCTATAGAAGACAAGTAAGTAGAGGCTCAGAGAAGTGGGCATGCTAGAGTGGGTATACTAAGAAAAGCTGGAAAATTGAACAGCGAACCGTATCCTGCAGGACAGCCTGGAGAATACCCCCTTTTATCAAAGGGATAAGAAATATCTGGTGAGAGGGCCTCCATCGTCACTGAGAAGCTCCAAGTGCCTGTTCTCTGTAGGCCAGAGCCCACATTACACAACTACACTCCCCAGTAACAATGGGGATGATCGGATGCTTGCAGAATAGAGGCCAGTTTGGCCCCTGCAAAAGCCAGACAGAGACTAGGGGGTTAAAATGGACAACTGCAAACTCAGTAAGTAATAGCCCCACTGAAAGATGCTGTGTCAGATGTGGTATCTCTGCTAAAGCTGATGAACACAGGCTTGGGTACATAGTTTGTGGCCATTGATCTAGTGAATGCTTTCTTTCCCACCGCTATCAAGGAAAGTCAGAAAAAATTTACATTCACGTTAGATAGATTAAAGTTTACATATTGGTCTTATTCCCCCTACCTCCCACCTGTGTCATCTCTCCCATCCTCTGCTATAATACAGTCCAAAGGGACCGGACTTGGCTGGACATCCTGAAGAGCATGACACTGATCCACTACACTGATGACATTATATTAAGCAGACTAGATAGACGAGAAGTGGCAAGTATTTTGGAGGCTTTGCTAAGACGTGTATTCTAGAGGGTGGAAAATAAGCCTTAGGAAGATTTGAGGGCCTGCCCCATTGGTGAAATGTTTCGATGTCCAGTGATCTAGGGCATCCAAAATAAAGGACAAATCTTTGGAGTGGAGTACCAGATCCAGGCCATGCTGCAAACAGGCCTACCATCTGTACATAAGGGCCATACAAGTACAGCATTAGAGGGATTGGTGAAAAAATGATGTGGGATTTATGGCAAGTCCCAATAAGAGAATTATGTAGACACATAGGATCTGGAGCAGGTCCATGCCATTTGCATAAGATCATTATAAACCTTTTGCAAAACAGCTTCTGGAATGCCACTGGACCCTGATAGAAACAGAACACCTGACCATGGCCATCAGAGTTCATGCAGCTGGAACTGCCCATCTTGAGCTTGATTCTGTCAGACCCACCAATGCATAAGGTCAGGTAGCACTCTAAGATGCAAGGAATAGATCCAGGATTGAACTTGACAAATGAAGAGAGGACACAAGACGTACAAATAAGCTACACAAGCATGTGGCCCAGACTCCTATGTCATCCGCCACCATTACATCAGTGCCTCTCCTTTTTTTTTAACAGGATTTTATTGGGGAACAGTGTGTACTTCCAGGACTTTTTTCCAAGTCAAGTTGTTGTCCTTTCAATCTTAGTTGTGGAGGGTGCCGTTCAGCTTCAAGTTGTCCTTTCAGTCTTAGTTATGGAGGGTGCCATTCAGCTTCAAGTTGTTGTCCTTTCAATTTTAGTTGTGGAGGGCGCAGCTCAGCTCCAGGTCCAGTTGCCGTTGCTAGTTGCAGGGGGCACAGCCCACCATCCCTTGCGGGAGCCGAAACCAGCAACCTTGTGGTTGAGAGGACACGCTCCAACCAACTGAGCCATCTGGGAGCTCATTGGCAGCTCAGCTCAAGGTGCCGTGTTCAATCTTAGTTGCAGGGGGCGCTGCCCACCATCCCTTGTGGGACTCGAGGAATCGAACTGGCAACCTTGTGGTTGAGAGCCCACTGGCCCATGTGGGAATCGAACCAGCAGCCTTCGGAATTAGTAGCATGGAGCTCTAACCACCTGAGCCACCGGCCGGCCCAGTGCCTCTCCCTTTGCATACGCGTGTGGTGGCTACATGGGAGTGGGGGTGGGGTAGTTCACTGTGATCATCAGAAGGAAGAGGGAAAAAAAGCAGAGCCTGGTTCACAGATGGGTTGGCTTGCTGGATGCCAGCTGGGAACAGACTGTTGTTGCACTACAGTCCTATTCTGAGTAGTCCTGAAAAACAGCAGCGAGGAAAATCCTCCCAGTGGGCCGAGCTTTGGCAGTGCACCTGGACATTCACTACGTATGGAAAGAGAAGTCGTTCAAGGTAAGACTATACCAGAGACATGAGCAGTGGCAGATAGCTTGACTAGTTGTCTAGGGACTTGAGAAATAAAGTTTGGAAGATCAGGAACAAAGAGGCATGGGAAAGAGACATGCGGACGGGCCTATGGGAAGGGGCATGCAATGCGAAGATCTTCACATTACACATCAGTGCACCCAGCAGAAGATGCACTACACACCACGCAGACCGAATAACTGGGTCAGTAGACATTAGCCAGCCCCTGTCACCCCAGTACTCACTCTGGCTGCATGGAGATCCACGGAGGTAGGGAATGAAAGCTATAACTGGACCGAATAGCATGGGCGGCCACTCACCAAGATTCATCTAGCTACTGCCAACCGACCTGCTTGCTGGTAAGAGAGCAATGCCATGCCCCTGATAACGGCGCCACCATTCCTCAGAGATCAACTAGCCACTTGCAGATGAGATGATTACATTGGATCCCTTCCACTCTGGATGAGGCAACAACTCATCTTGACTGAAATCAACACAAATTTGGGGTATGGGATTGACTTTCCTGCCATTGGGCCAATGATGGTTCATTCTGTGTGTCAGCTTGGCCAGGCGACAGTACCCTTATTCAATCAAACGCAAATCTAGGTGTTGCTGTGATGGTATTCAACAGCTACAGCCAGTTGGCTGCAAGTAAAGGAGATCCTCCTCAATAATTTGGGGGGGCCTCATCTAATCAGTTGAAAGGCTTTAAGATCTACACTGAGTTTTCCCTGAGGAAGAAGAAATTCCGCTGTGGACTGCTGCAGCAGCTCCTACCTGAGAGTTCCAACCTACTAACCTGTCTAAGAGATTTCAGACTCGTCTAGACAGCCCCCCACAATTGTATAGTTCCTTGCAATATATCAATTATATCTATCTATATCTAAAACTATTTCTATATATAAAACACACATACACACACGCACACACATCTCCTGCTGGTTCTGTTTCTCCTAGTAGAGCTCTGACTGATATAAGGCCTGTGCCAACAACACTATCTGAAGGCTCATTTTAAAAAGGAGGAGTGGGAGTGGGCAGTAAAGACTTCCACGCCCAAATCATCAGTTTCCAGGGAACCCGACTTAAGGCCATGCCACTGTCCCAAGCACCTGGACGTGATGTTAGAGACAAGACAGGGAGGAAGAAAATGCTGCAGGACCTTGTGTTCTGGGCTGGGATTCTGTGTTGCCCACTGGTGCCCAGGAAGTGTTAATAACCATGTAAAGTGGTAAATCACACTATGTAATGTTGTCAGTGGATGGCCGGAATGGTAACCACAGAGTGTGGCCATCCTGAGTGGGTGGGTACCGATTAATCCAAAGAAGACTTTTGCAGAGAAGGCTCCTCCTGGTGTAAATGGATGGGTGTTGATGTGGGGTGGGAGTCAGGGGTCCCTGGAGGATGAATGCAGAAGCACAGTCCCTCATGTGTGAGGAGACCAGGTCAAGCCTTGAAAGGGCCAGAAGCAGAGGAATAGAGATCGACCAGTCAGAGTAATGAGGGATGCCCCTTGGAGTCAGGAATATTGAACTGAAAAATGAGAACAGTCGGTATTCAGCCTGTAGAAATTACTTTGCTGGCTTTCTGGTTGTGACTTTGCAAAAATCAGTTTAGGAAGCCACTGAGCTGCTTTGACTGGTGCGCTGATTCCACAGCTGGGTTTTTCATTTCGCCTCACACTGGGCCCAGGTGAGAAGATATTCATTCCTGTAAGCCAGCACGGTGGTGGATTAAAACCCAGCGAACTCATTGGGAAGATGCCAGCCCAGTGCAGACCTGGAGCAGCAGAAGCGCTGAAGAAGAGGAATGTAGGCCAGCTGAGGTGAAGGATGGTGGCCTGGGCTGGCAAATAATATCCCAGACAATCTTAGACCACAAAATAGTGCTCACCCTGGAAAGTTACAGAATTAGAACTTCAAACATTAGCTAGTTACAAATTAAGACTCCCTTATTTACCTTTCTTGTCCTCAGGGAGCCATATCTTTCTGCCCAAGTCGCTACCACAAGGAGAATAAATAGAATTAGGTATTTGGGGATGATGTGACATGTTTGGTTTGGGTCTATTAAGACCCACACCCACTGTCTTGAGTGAAAGAACAGGGCCCTTTTCAAAGGATTTGGTTTTTTCCATCTCTTTATGATCCAAGTCTGCAGACCCTAGAGACACATCAGGGAGACAGCCGGGGATTCCAGCTCAGGAGACACCTATGGTGGAACGTCTGAAACCTCCACCGAAATCAGGGACCATTTGAATGAATCCCAAGAGCTGCCCCCTAAATTAAACCATTGGTGGGGGAATGGCAGGAGTGCAGGCTCCCTCAAGGCCGCCTGACTAATAACTGGAAGGACTGTGTACAGCCACTTCTGCCTCCTTGGTTTTCCTCAAAGCCAGCCCTGTCACCAGCATCCGGTCCTTGTGCCTGTCCCTGAGCCCACCTCCCAGACTTCCCTCTCCATGTGCTCGCCCAGGCCTGGGCTACGTGCATTTGCTTCTCAATCCTAGGTATGTTCCTTCACTTTGTTGTTCTGGACTGATGTGCTAGATAATCACCAGGAGACACTGTTTTCCACGTGACGTAGGGATCAAGTCAGGCAGATGGGCTTTAGGGTCAAGAGTCAAAACTCTTTAAGTCAAACACCATGTGCTACATTCCTTGACATCTCACTGGCATGCAGGGTCTCAGCTCCCACTCCCCACCCAAGAACGCAGGATATGGTGAGGCCAAAAAGGAACACCCACGGAGCCATAGGTAGGGGAGTCATACCACTATATTCTCGCTGGCGGCTGGGTTGGAGACACAGGAAGCAGGAGCCACACGATCCACAATCTGCCGTCTGCTTCTCTGCCTACCAACCAACCAACCAACCCCTTGCAAACTGTAATCCGCACTTACTGGCTCAGCCACGGCAGTTGTATCAGTGGCCAATGGCTAACTGGTTACAGCTGATGGCCAACTAGTTCCAGCTGATGGCCATCTACTATGTGAGCCCACATCTTTCCACATGAGGCCGAGAGCCTGGAAACTGCTCTCTGGGACTCTGTCCCCACACTCATCCCTCATTTTATAGGTGAAGAAACTGACTCCTGGAGTGAGGTGACCACCGAAGGCCATACTGCAAGTTCATGGCAGAGCTGAGGCTCCATCCCTCAGGAAGTTAGTCTCAGGACCTCCTGTAGCACTCCTTTCTCATCCTTTCACTTGCATATTGATATTTCTCTTATTCCAGTCTTTCAAAATAATATAAACATTCCAATTTATTCATATTTTAAAGGAGTGGAAGCAATATAGAGACTGATAAAAAAAATGGAACGTAACTTCACTTTTATTGGACATTCATGCTATAATTAATTGCACATGTGATGTAGTAAGTTGCCATTCGGAGTTGGGTTTGTCTTGTGCTGAGACATTTGCATCCTCTGAGCACCACAAGCCAGATAGCAGGGACCAAAAAGTCTGGGAAACAATTTCTTCACCAGTGGATAAGCCACACACAGATAATCAAGAATCAAATGCACCAGGCTATGTGTCTGGTGCTTACAAATGGAGAGAGAAATGGAAACTACCTCTCCTCTCCTTGCCTAGGATAAATGAAACAACTAGACCCTGCCGTCCTTCCAGGCCATGCCAAGATTTTGAAGGATTCAAATCTTCACTGCTGTCTGCCTGAAAGGTTGTCTCGCATTTCCTCCCTCAACTGCCCAGGCAGGTCTGGTCTTGCTGATGGATACTGGGTCAAGGCTGAACATAGCAACGGCCTTTCCCAGGCTGCTGCATTGATGCCCCACTTCAGGCAGCGAAGAATTCAGGCCTCCAGCTTCCCCAGCAAATCATCTCAAGATCATAGAAAGAGTGACGTTTTATGGAAAGAACACCAGCCTAGAAAACGAGGTTTTAGTCCTAACTTAGCCTCTATCCCAACCCACCTTTCTGGGCCAACATTCATCTTTCAAAACCCAGTTCAGGCATTACATCCTCTGTATATTTGATTCTTCCCCAAGCAAAGCTGTTCCCTCCTCAGTCACTCCTGCACTTTGCACATAATTGTCACAATTCTTATCACATTGTTTGTAATTAGTGGCAGACTTATTTGTCTTCTGCTCCTACTATGAGCTCCTCGAGGGAAGAGAGTTGTCTTGATCATTTCATCTAACTATAGCACATGGCAGGTACTCAATATACAAATAAATAATTATGGAGTCACAACAAAATGAGAGGGTCAGGCCAGTGGATCTTGACAGTGGCTTCCTTACTGAAGAGTCTATGACGAGGCCGGCCCAGTGGCTCAGGCGGTTGGAGCGCGGTGCTCCTCACACGGAAGGCAGCTGGTTCGATTCCCACATGGGCCAGTGAGCTGCGCCCTCTACAGCTAAGATTGTGAACAACAGCTCTCCTTGGAGCTGGGCTGCCATGAGCAGCTGGAGGTTGGCCTAAGCTGTGGTGTGCTGCAGCTGGCTGCTGTGTGCCGCCATGGGCTGCTGTGTGCCGCCATGGGCTACTGTGTGCCGCCATGGGTAGCTGGTGGCCAGCGTGAGTGGCCAGCAGCCAGCATGAGTGGCTGGCAGCTGGTGAGAGTTGTCATGAGCTGCTGTAAGCGACGACTGGTGACCAACTTGTGACCAACTGCCTCAGCAGGGGGGAACGCAAGGCTCATAATACCAGCATGGGCCAGGGGCCAGGGAGCTATCCTACACAACTAGACTGAGAAACAACAGCTTGATCTGGAGGGGGGGAGGAGCCTGGTGAAGGGTGGGGGGGAAATATTTAAAAAAAAGTATGTAATGACCTCAACCTCACTTCCAGGATTGGGCCCTAATGCAGGAGAGGCACAGAGACCTAAAAGGCCCAGGATTCCTAAACCCTCAAATCAAGAGGCGCTTGATCCAAGTGTCCCAACCTAGTTGGTCCCTGGGACACAAAGAAATTATGTGTATCCATTATGTACTCAGGTATGAAGAGAACTTGGGGGTTAGACATGCCTCTCTTCCTTCTTTGGGCATAGGTCAGTCATCTGAAAGCATTTTGAGGTGTCATCCCAGTGTCCCATGAGGTAGTGTTTCTCAATAAGTGAGAAGATGGAGGAGTTCTCCAAGGGAATGGGGAGAGAGGCACAGAATGTCTAGAGGGGTTGGGTGGCTAAGGAGGCTAAGGACCAACACCCCTATTTTCTCATTAATAAGTCTGATTAAAGCACCCACAGGTTGAGGGAGTGATCCAGATTCTCAGCTGGCTTTCTCCGCTCCCCCTCTGGGTTATCCTGACCAAAGCAAGTCTTGGCCAGGCTAAGGTTTGCAATCTACCACAATGGCAGTAGCTGGCCATTTCCTTTCTGAAATGTTTGGGGGCAGGGCAGTGATCTAGGAAGAGCCACATTTGATGTGGTGGGTCCTCCTTGGTGTGGTCTGAAACACTGCCACGGTGTGTTTGGATAACGGCTAAATTAGCACTCCATAAAGACCAGGAATGCAGGGATGTCTAAATAGAGCTAGGACACAGTTTGAGAACGGCCTGTGGTAGAGTGGAAGAACCCCAACTGGAGGTATACGATAGCAGAAAACTCAAATCCACCTCCCGTTCCCCTACCTCCTTTCCCAGCCTTGGGCATGTTTTTAAGACAAAGAAACACAGGAGGTAGGGGTCAAACCAGGTCTCTGGGCATCTCTGCCCCTTCCAGGTGCCAGAGAAGAAAATGCCAAGGGGTTGGGGGGTGGGGAGTTGCAGGGAGGTCTAGAGCGGCCTGGCTGCCAATGTAGAGGAAGTTGTGCAGGTGATTTGTGGAGCCAGTGGGTGAGCGCCTATAATACTCTGAGCCCGTGGAGACAGCTTTTAATAGAAACCTTCCATTTTTTCAGGCATTTCACTAATTGAGCCAAACCACTCTTGGCAAAAAGTCTGGTTGTCCTCAGCCTCAGGGTGGATTTGATTTAATTTGAGGTAGGGTATGGGAGTGTTGGAGAAACGCACTGGGCTGTGCTACACAAACATGGGCTCCCATTCTGGCTGTGCCGTAACTTACAGTGGGACCTTGACCTTGAATAAGTCAGCCCCCTCACTGCCCCTCGGTTTTCTCATCAGTAAAACGCACAGGGTTGCCCCATAGGCGCTCTACATCCCTCTCTGCCACCGGTTATCATCCTATAGTTCCCCATTGGCTCCTACAGCGTGTTAGCCAAGCGCAGAAGGAATGCTCCCAGACCTGACCCCAGGCAGCAGAGGCGAGGACCCCGCGAAAGTTCTTTGAGCTCCTTCTCCGGGTGGCTTTCGGACCCCAAGTTGCCAACTCTCAATTGAGCAAGTATCCGGAGCTGACAAAGGAGGTCGGTGAGCGACAGTACGCCTCCAACTGCGAGCTGACGCTCCGCACTCCGGAAAGCGTCACGTCTGGCTGGGAAGAGGCGCGGGCGCGGCGCTCCTGGGTTGTGGGGAGGGCAGACCCACGGCCATTGTGTCACGGGCGTGGCGGGGACGCGGGCGCGGCGAGGACGCGGGCTCCTGGGTCACTGTCGCGGGGCTCCCCGGCCCCGCCCCGCCGCGGCCCAGCGCTGCCCCGAGAGGGCGTCGCTCCAAGCGACTGCTCGCTTCCCGGGACGTGGCGCCTGCAGAGGCGTGGCCGGGCTGGGCGGGGGCCGCTGCCCGCCGGACGCCGGGTCCTCGCCGCGGGCGACTCGTCCTTCCTGGACGTGACCCGCTCCGCGCTCCCTCCACCACAAACCAGAAAGCCCAGGGGAACGCCCTGCGGGCGCCGAGGCCCGTGCGAGCCCGGGGTTCCGTGCGGGCTGCGAGCGAAGCGGGGAGGGGGGCGACCATGGCAACGAGCGTGGGCCGAGAGGGGACGCGTGTGAAACGCTTCTTTCTCCACATTTCGCTGCTCAGGCCCCCACTCACCGCCCCCGCCGTCTGAATAGCTGTTCTGTCTCGGCGGATCTCCGCGTAGGGCTGCTGATTGTTTAACTCCCAGACTGACTGGCTCTGTTGAATTTCCAGACGCCTCTTTGGGACAGGTCCTGGGGGAGGGGGTAGACTGTTTGCAGGAAAAGCCAGGCACGAATAATCTCGGCTTTACTCTCCTCTCGTTTGATCCTCTTAAACCGTCCTGGCCTGCGATGTGGCAGGGACAATGGCCCCATCTTACAGATGACAAAACTGAGGGGGTGAAGTGACTTGGAAAAAGCACATCGCGAGATACAACTGGCAGAAAAGAGAGAATTCCTATCCTTCCACTGTCAGTCCCTGGAGTGAGGCTCTGGAAAACGCTCCGAGGCTGGGCTCAGAGTTTGATGCGCCAGTCTTCCTCTTTTTCTGCTTGCATCCTCTGTTGAGGGAATGGAAGGCTTCAAGGATCTCCCCACCAGGGGGAAGAGAGAGGATCGAGGTCCTGGATCCTGTTCTGGGCTCCCTGGCTTCCTTTTGCAGGATGACTCCACCCTCCCCCTCCTGTCTTCTCCTCACGCACTCCACCTTTCCCTGCTTCCCTCCATTTGGATCAGAAGCTAAGGACCAATACTATTTTCTCACTAATAAATCTCATTAAAAACCACTTGAATGTTCTAACTTGTGCAGCTTGGTCAAGCCCTTTCCCCATTCTGGGCTTCAGTTTTCCCATCTATGTAAGAAGGTCTATATTCACCCCTAAGAATCCTTCCAGCACTAATATTCCAGGATTCTGATTCACATACTTTCCCTACAGGCAACAGCCTGCAATAAGAAGTTAAAAATTTCTTCTTTTTGTCTGTATCATAATTGTACTTGCCTCCCCAGCACCTGTGTACATAGCATTACTCAATAAAAGGTTACTAAATAAGTATAAAAGTATACCTTTGTCTGTCCCCTCTCTCCTAACAAATTCCTAACGACTAAAAGCAAGAAGAGAAAAATACTTTCTGGGGCCTGGCCCGGTGGCTCAGGTGTTTAGAGCTCCATGCTCCTAATGCCCGAAGGCTGCCGGTTCGATTCCCACATGGGCCAGTGGGCTCTCAACCACAAGGCTGACGGTTCAACTCCTCGAGTCCCACAAGGGATGGTGAGCTGCGCCCCCTGCAACTAACAATGGCAACTGGACTTGGAGCTGAGCTGCGCCCTCCACAACTAAGATTGAAAGGGCAACAACTTGACTTGGAAAAAATCCTGGAAGTACACACTGTTCCCCAATAAAGTCCTGTTCCCCTTCCCCAATAAAATATCTTTTAGAAAAAAGAAAAATACTTTCTAAGTATTTCTGCACCATCTTATATAATAAGGAGCTAATAGCTACTACCTGAGTTTGGTGGGGCAGCAGAAATATTTCATTTCAAAAGCCTAGGTTTATATTTGACCTCTGCCCCTCCCTTACTGCTTCTGGCTAGTCACCTTTTTGAACACTTGCATTCTCAGGTGTTCCCTGGCCTGTGGATATATCAGCAACAATGGCTTCCATTTTACAGATGACAAAACCAAAGTGAAATGACTTGGCCAAGACAACGCCACAAAATACGAGATGGTAGAAATAAGACCGTTTCCTCTTTTGTTCAATGAAGGTAATAATAATGTCTGTTTTACAGGATTGTAGGAAGCTCGGCTGGAATAGAAGGGAAGGCTGTTTGGTTGCTGTAAACTGCTGCGGTTGGTTGGTGCAGTAGTAACAATTGCACTGATGCCTGACGTGGGGCAATGAGAAGCTTTCTTTCCTTAGGCACTTGCATGTAATCTGTAAACAGGGCTGGGCATAGGCCCTGGACACACAGGATGAACAAGATATGGTCTTTGCCTTGGAGGAATTGACACTGGAGGTAGGGGACCACCAAGTAACCAGATTAGCACAACACCTCGAGGCGGTTTTCATAAAGTGTACAGCTGTGCTGTGGGAGCCGGGGTGGGGGTGGGGAGGCACTGCCCGGTGTACTGAGTTTGTTTTGCTTTACTTTGTTTTAACTACTCTGGCATCCTTGGTATCTCCCTTAAGGGAACCATGTGCAGTTCAAGACCTGCCACCCTTCACCCAGCTTGAGTGACACACCTAAGAGAGAGGTCTGTTGGGTCACTCCCCTGTCCCCTTCTCTTGGTGGGTCTCTGGGTCACCCTGTGTGACTTTTCCCAAAGGCCTCAGGAATAGGTTTTCTGGCTTTCCCTGTGGTTCAGCTTCAATCTGCAGTGGGAATACAGCAAGTGGTCATATTTGGGTGTTTGGGGTTTTTTGACCTTGTACTTGAATAATGCTCTAAATGTTTAACATTTATTTTCTCAAATAAATGTATATTTATTTATACATATATATGGTCCAAATACACATGCATATGGTACAAAATCCAAAAGGTACAAGAGAACACAGTGAAAGGTAAGTCTTCCATGCTCCCATGCCTCAAGCCTCCCAATTCCCTTCCAGAGGAAACCACTCTTACTAGTTTCTTAAATAGCCTTCCAGAAATCAAATGCTCTCTTTTAGGAATTTTTTGAAAAGCAATGTTTGTCAAGACGTGGTCTATAGGCCACCTACGTCAGAATCACTCCCCAGGTCACAAACATCAAAGCCAGAGAACACTGCTTTGAAGAATTTGACAGCTACCATCCTGCGGTTGGAAAGATATTTCCAAATATCTATTTCTAGGTGAGGAGACTGAGTCCAGAACTGGTCAAATAACGCCAGGTCTAGAACCAGAGCTTCCAACACTTTCAGCTACAGCAATGTTTTGCAGACTGTGTGTGTCTGTGTGTGTGTGTATGTGTGTGTGTCCTTCGAAGCAAATCCTTTTTCAAACTGAAATCATACCTGGAAACACACATGTGAAATGAAAGCAGAGCTCCTCCTCCTGTTGAAGTCAGGGTGGGGTAGAGGGAACTCACTGAGCCTCCCCTGCCTTATGTCAGCCCCTGTGGCACCTCCTTGGAACCCTGGCGTTGAAAGACTACAATCTCATCTTTGGTGACATCCTAGAGGTAACAGGAATTTCATATTGAAATGGTCAAATCCAAGGTGGGCGAAGGAACCTGAAGTTCCAGCTCAATTCTCTAGATATGAGTGAGGCCTGGGTCCCCCAGGACTGGTAAACCCCAGTCCTCCTCGCATTCCTCAGGCCCACGGAGGGCTATGGTATGAAGAAGACTGTGTGGAGCCCACGTGTCCCCAGGAAGACAGGTGGCCTCCTTTGAGCATCCACATCCTGACCAGTTCAAGAGTATTTATGGAGACCTCCCATAGGCCCAACACAATAAACCCCAAGCGGTTTAAAACTAGTCCTGCCCTCCCATGGCTCTCATTATAGCTGGAGAGAGAAGATATAAAAAGAAGTGATAACAACATTAGGCAGGTATGTGCGGGGTGAGGGGTAAAGGCAGGTGGGCAGGCAGGTAAGTCGTCTCTGGATACGGGGAGCAGGAGAAGGCCTGGGATGGAAAGGCAGGGGAAGGCTGGAGCGGAAAGGAACTGCAGGAGACACTGACTTCTAGGGGAGGCTTGGCCACTGTCCCTTGAGATGTGGTTAGACATGTGGTCAGACTGCAAGAAGCAGCAAATCGGGATCTGAACCCTTATCCCCAGCTTAATTAAACTCACTCGCTTGAGGGACTTGAGTTAGAGTTTGGGAAGATCTTCGCAGCAAAAACTTTCATCCTTCAAAGCTGCTTCTCCAAATAACTCTCCAGTGGCCCCCTGGCTCCCTCCACTCCATCCACACGCTGGCCTCTTGCTGCTTGCTCTCTCTGCCTGAAGGCTGTCCCCCAGATAGCTGCCCAGCTGGATCCCTCACGGTGCCCACACCTTCTCCGTGAGGCTTTCTCCAACTGCCCTTGATTACGGATCACCTCTGCCCCCACTCTCAATACCCTCCCTGCTTTATGTTCTCTGTCGCATAGATCACTGTCTGGCATTCTGTGTATATACTTGGTTACCGCTCCCATTAGAGGTGAGCTCCATGAGGTCAAAAATCGTCTGTGCCCCTGGTACCTAGAATAGCACCAGACACATAGTAGGTACACACTAACCATTCATTGAATGAATGAGTGCATGAGTGACTCCGTGTTAATGAGCCTCCATAGAATCCTCCCTAGGATAGAGAGGGGTGCTCACACCGGCCAGGAGCTTGGATTTCGTAGGCAACGGTAGGAGCCAGTAGTACGTCCTGGCGCAAGTGCACTGTGCGCGCTGCAAGCAGAACTAACCCCGCGATTATACATCTCACCGGGAGGTACAGGTGCGGAGGTGAACCGGCACCTGCTCACAGTGAATAACCAGGATCCTAGGGGGAGAGGGGAAGACCCGGCCTTGGAAAGGGACCATAGGGCTTGGGAGGAGCAAGTGGAAGGTGTGGTTCCCTGCTCCCCGCATGGTGCTTGGTCACTGACAGACATGAGCTGGGGAACAAGAGAGAGTGAAGGCAGCCATGCATGATGGGAGTGTCAGTTAGGCTGCCAGGCATGCGGTCTCCTCCTTCCCCGGGACTCAGTGCCCTCAACCTGCCCTTGGCACCCCAGATGAATCAGCAAGTTCCAGCCTCTGGGGTTCATTGCAGCACTCGCCTGGGGCAGACTGGAGGATCTTGCACAACATGAAGTCACATACCTGGGAGGGCACGAAGCTCAGTAAGCCAGCAGTAGTCTGGGACAAGGGTCATCCAGAGCCAAGCCTGGCTCTCTGTATGGAGAGCCCCAGTCCAGGAAACAGCTGGTGCTGGGAACTTGGGGCTGGGGGGTCCCCAGCCTCAGCTGAAAATCGGCACCTCAGAACAAGCAATTGAAGAAATACAGTTTCAAGGCAGCAAATCCTCATAGAAAATGAATGCAGGTGTGCCTTGCTTTAAACGGCCACTTAGGAGAAAACTGAATATCTACCAAGGCCAGACAAAGGGGTCATTCACAGCTTAAAGAAGACTGCTCCTTGGGGACGCTGTGCATTTGTGAGCTCCCCCAGTCAACTGGAAATCATTGCCTTTATAAATATTCAGCTTCAACATAATAATCATTTGAAATGTGACACTTTCTGATACATAATCTGCCTTCAAAGATACGAATACTTTCACGCATATATATGTATATTCTCATCAGTTTCTCAGACGACCCTAGGAGGTATCTATAATGCTCCCCATTGTGTAGATGAGAAAACAGAGGCCTGGAGTGGGTAAGTCACACAGTTCAGCCAGGTCTTCAGACTTGATCTTCCCAGCACATGATGCTGTCCTGTGTGATTCCAACAACAGCTCTCAGAGGCTCACATAGAGCAAGAGACTATGATCTGTGAGGTAGATGAGAAAACTGAAGACCCAGCGAGTTGAAGGCTCCACAAGTGTTCCCTGACTTGGAGGCCAGGCTTGAGTCAGACAAACCTAGACTCTCATCCTAGGTTTACTGCTCACTAGCTCTACTTGGCACGTACTTGACCTCTATGGGCCTCGGTTTCCTCATCTATAAAATGGGGATAATACCAACTACGTCAGGCAGAGCTGTGAGGGTGAACTGAAGTGATGTATGTTACTGCTTAGAGACGTGCCTGACACATAGCTGCTATTATTATGCTTCTCAGTCTTATTATCTTCACAGTATCTCACAATCCTTACATGAAAAATCCACAGGGACATGTGACAGAGGGTCTCCTTTAGGGACAGGCGAGATGTCACCTCCTCTCAGCCTTTTCCTCCCCTCATCACCCTCACCCCTTTCAGAAGATCACAACAGGCTAGTTCTCTCCCAACCCCCAGGAGACTCCCTGCTACTGCCTGACCCCACCTCACAGCTGCCCAGCTGCTTTGGCCAATGATGAATGGCATCCCCCATGCCCCACTGGCATGTGGTCACCCAGTCTCTGCCTGCGGCAGGGCCTGGAGCCCTGACGTGTTTGGCAGGCTGCCAGTGCTTCCTTGGTAGGATGCCCCGCCACTCCCTCTGGCCCCTCTATTCTGGGAGCTGTAATTTAGACAGCCTTCCCCGCCCCAATTGCTATCTGTGGCACCAGTCACCGTTCCTGAGGGCCCTGCCCACCCCCTACTACACTGCCTTTTCATAAACAGCTCCCAGTCTGCCCTGTTATCTTGGGCGCCGTGGCTCTGGGGAGGAGGACCTGCCACCCTGGAGATACAAATGACCCCTCAATCCTGGGGGAAGCTGGCCTGATGTGGGCAGAGGTGGGATGGAACCCTCACCCACGAGAACCCAATATAGCAGCCCTCAGAAGCTGACCTTGAAGTCTGCTGGGGCGGGTTATGAAAAAGAGGAGAGCCTGTCATTATCCCCCCAACACCCTGGGGACTGGGTCAGCCTGGGTCGTAGTTTCTCCAAAGGCCCTTGCCTCAGCTAGGCATGCATAGCCATTGGGCCACGAAAAGGGGTGTGGTCAGTCAGTAACAGCAACAAAAGTGATGTTTCTAAAATGCAAATGTGATTGTGTCAATCCCTTGCTCCAAACCTTCAGTTGGTGCCCCATGGCCCTTAGGGATAATGCTCCTAAGACCCGCTTCTTCTGCCCTTTCTACCACTGCTCTCACCTCAGGACCTTTGCACAAGTTTTCCCTGTGCCTGGACAAAGTTTTCCTCTTCATCTAACTCCTATTCATCCTGCAGGTCTTGGCTTAGAAGTCACTGCTCATGGAATCTTCCCCTGCCATCACCACACACACACACACTCATCCTGGTCCTCCCCTTTGACTGGGATGGGTGTCCCTCCCATGTTTACCAGAAGCTCCAGGCTCTTGTCCATGCACCTGTCTGTCTCCCTAGCTGACTATAAACACTCCCAGGGCAGGAACTCTGTCTGCTCATGTCGTTTCTCCAGCACCTAGCTCAGTCCTGGCATACAGCAGGTGCTCAAGGAAAATTTGTTGAAAGAATGTATGAATGAATAAATGAATGACTCCTCTGCCCCTTCAGGATGAGTGGGTCTTTTGGGTGGGTATTTGCTAGTTTGTGCCCTTCATTTTCCCACAAAGCCTCAGCTTCAGTCCCTGTGTCCTCTAAATATAACTTCAGGCTTGCTGCACTGTCTGCTCATCCTGATCTGGAAAATATGGTTGCTATGGCCATGGGCCTGCAGTGGGGAGCCCCAAAGAGCTCTCAGGATGCAGTGTAGAGCAACGGTCCTTGGTTTGAGAGAGGGGAGGAGGGCAGAGAAAGAGGGAGTCCTCAGGCTATGGGGTCACTTACAAGCAACAAGTCTGTTACTGGAGACAAGGCTGGTGTGCATCCCCAATGGGCAGTCAGG
Source organism: Rhinolophus sinicus (assembly GCF_057876585.1). Taxonomy (NCBI): domain Eukaryota; kingdom Metazoa; phylum Chordata; class Mammalia; order Chiroptera; family Rhinolophidae; genus Rhinolophus; species Rhinolophus sinicus. Next base: position 36,528,595 of record NC_142512.1, read on the forward strand.
TCAGGTTCTTATTTTGGCACTTTTTGCCGTGATATAGATACACTGTGTATTTTGCTTGTTCAAAAGCGGAAACTACAAAGAATAACCTACAACTCTAGCAACAAGCCTCAGTTAGATTATTCTACCTGTTATCCCTATAAATTATTGGAGGACTTCTGAAATGTGAGTCTTTCTGCATCCAAATTGCATTTTTTTAATCGTTTCCCTCATCTTGCACTTTCACTTGAATTTTTCCCAGATCACCTGGAGGCTGGGAAAATATGGTCACTGAAGAGATGTACCTGGGCTTCTGCACAATGCCACCTTCACACAGACACCCCTGATACAGTGCGGCAGGGGACTACACGAAGGTGTGGACACCAGGTATGGACATTGAGGTGTCCATCTTGGAGGCTGGCTACCACAATCCCCAACATGTATCTGGCACACAAAAGATGCTCAAGAAACAGCTGTTGAATGAAAGAAGGAATGATTTCAACAGAACGCCTAGTGCGGGCTTCAGTTCTCATGGGGAACTATTATAATCGCCCTGACCACCGCACCAGCCCAGAAGGACCTTAGACACATTCAGCTTTCCCCAACGCCACAACCTGTCCCCAAGAGGTCCTCTTATAATTCATTCAGCAACACCTCTTCCCAGCTGTATAAGCTTTGGAAAGTTCCCAAACTCGCAGGCTTGTTGTAGGGATTAAAGGAATGAAGGTGTAAGCATCACTCACGGGGTCTGACTCACACAAGCCCTCCGTCCTGGGCGGTACTGTTTATTATTAATACTGGAGGGGAAAACCAAGTATCTTCCTGGAGTCAGGAGCAGTTTTAGAGGTAGGATGTTGGTGTGAATGGGTGTATGTGTGTGTTTCTATATGTTTGATCTTCTGAGAGCAGTGGCTGAGGAGCTGTCCAAGGTGGGCAGTGCCTTGGTTGGGTCATGTGGTCCAGACACCAGGTTTATCACTTGGGCCAGAAATGGTCACGTGCTGGGGCCTTAGTCACCCAAACAGGCAGGAAAGACTGATGAGCTCCTGGGCTGCTGTCAAGTGACACTAAGTAGTATGTGTTACAGCAATGCTTCTAAAACTTTTTGCTGGAAGGGGAAGAGAAGGCAACCCATGTCACAGAAACTTTTGGAAGTTTACATGAAAAGCACACATTTGTACATAAACAAAAAAGTATGCATAATAAGCTCTGGACATTCACGATGCACCATGCTTCAAAATGCTAGCACTGGACTGTGGCCTCCTTGAAGGCAACGACTAGAGCTTGTGTCTCCTGAACAAATGCATGAATGCATGTAGGAATGAATGAATGAAAAAAGAAGAAACAAATCAAATAACTGGCAAAAAGGCCAGAATCTTGGAATCTTTGCTGGTTAGCTGCATATCTTCTCCCCTTGAGTAACTGCCTCCAGAAAACTGACTGGCTTCAAAAACCTGCATTCCAGTTTTGCCTTAGCCACCTTACTAACTATATGACCTTGGACTTGTCACCTAACCTCGCTCAGCCTCATTTGTCTCGTCAGGAAAATAATGTGAATTACAGAGTGTTTCGTAAGCTACAAAGCCTACTAAAAGCATGAGGGACTCTTATTTTGGTTGTACTCTTATTCTGGTGGGAACATCTGGATTTAGGCAAAAGGAATGGAATGTTCCTATCAACCTGCCCTCAAGTCCCTCCACCTTCCATCAGCACAGACCTGCCTTGGGGATGGGAAGATTCCTGGGTGGGGCAGTTTGCTGGAAGAAAGGAAAAATCAGGCGGAGCTACCAGGGCTGTCGTTAGCATATCAACAGTCAGTTGGCCAAGCTAAGAACTGAGGCTGGGTACCGCTGGCTCTGGTCTCATTCCAGGCATAAGACCACACCCTACCCAAATAGACTAGACTGAGAATTCTGCCATCACTTGGGTAACAAATATTTATTGGGCAGCTACTCTAGGTTAAGTCCTGTTCTAGGTGCTGAGGATACCATGGGAGCAAACCCACCATGGTCCCCATCCTCTTGGAGCTGACAATCTGATGGAGGCAGATGGTAGTCCATCAGCCAGAAGCACAGGGTGCTGTGCAGATCTGTTATGGGAGGTTGTGATGGGGGGATGGGAGGGCAGGAAAGTGTCATTTTAGAAGTGACATATGAGTTGAGCCTGGAACTCCATGAGAGGCAATGGGTGGGGTGGAAGTACTCTGGGCAGAGCGTGTCACAATGTCTGACACACACAGCAAGTGCAAAGGGCCTGTGGTAGCACAGATGAAAATCTGAAAGAAGGCTGGTGTGGGTAGAGTACACGGTGAGGAGCAGAGGGATTTTATCAGGGAAGTCAGGCAGGCAGAGACTAAATCACCTTGTTCTCTTTCATGTGGTATTTGCAAAGACAAAGGGACTAGAGTGGCAGATTTCAAGTCGCTGAATAGTGTTACACGGGAGGGTGCCTCATGAGGAACAGAGTGAAGAAATAAAATGAAGTCACTGGACTCAAGCTGCTAAATTACCAAAATCAAGTAGATTGAGGCATGAGGAAACGATTCTTGTTTTAACCAGAAACTTAAATTTATCAACCTTCCAGTCCTATGTAAGTGCCTGGATTTACATCACATCTCCAGATAGCCCTACCCTCCTGAAGAACTAAGGAAAAAGGTTCAGGTATCCAGACTACCTGACATTCATTATCCAGACCACCAATCATCTAAAGGCTTACCATCTCAGACCAATCTAGAAGCTAAGAATGCAGAACTGATTCTTCTCAACAATGTGTTTTTTACTGTGAGAACTCAGCTTTTCTTCCTTCTTCGGAACAAAGCCTCCAGACTCTTTCTGAGTTCTTTTCACACTCAGAAGCCAAATGAGAGAAAATACCCCAGCAAGTGGGATTTGAGTCAGAGAGAAAGGACTTCCTGGCCCAGAGAGGACTCTGGGAGCTTGCTTTCTCTACTTCACCTGTTGTGTCTGCCAGGTAGCAGAAAGGGGGTTTGTTTATTTGCTCATTCACTTCTCTGTCCCATTCCCTCGGCCATATTACTCCCCACCCCTACTGCTTATTGAGGGAGGACAGTGGACAGCTCTATTTAAAAAACAAAATTCTGCCAAGTAAATTTGAAGATCTAATTGGCTTTATTAAGCAATTCATGAATCAGGCAGCTTCCCACCTAGCAACTAGAAGGGCATGGAAAGTTTATAGGAAGAAGGGTGGGGCAAGGGAGCTATTGACAAAAGAAAAGGATTATTTTTGGGCTGGGACATCTTTTTTGTGGGGAAGAGAAAGGAAAGTGCTTTTATCACACAGATCACCTCTTCTTTCTATGCAGGATGGAGAAGGCCCATGTGACAGATTATCTTCCTGATGCTTGACCAGAAAATTCTAGACTGATTAAGATTACATTTCTGGGGAAGGTTGAAACTGCAATTAGATCAGGTATGAGGCCATTTTGGGCTGTGGATTTTCTCTCTAACAGCTCTGTCAGAGTAAGTCTGTTGTATGGAAAAGGGCTGGAAGTGAGGAAGGCAGGGAGGGAAAGACGCAGATAAGGGTGAGGAGAAGGTTGTCCAGGGTTGTCTTTAGGCTGCACAGAGGAGGTGGCGAGGAGAGGGGAGGGGACAGCCAGCACAGCCAAGAATAGGAGTTGAGATGGGACATGAAGGGGACTGGTCAGGATGGGACATCTCCAGGTGACTAGGAGCCTCCCCTTTATGCTGGAGGGACCGCAAGTGCCAGCTGCCTTAGCTGCTGAAGGATGAGACAGAGTTGCCCACTGTTCCTGTCTAACCCTCTTTTGGGAAGGCCTGCTTGATTGTCTGGTCCCCTCTCCAGACTATAAGCTCCTTGAGGGCAGGGTCTGTGTCTTGTTCAATATCATATCCCTTAGTACCTGATGCAGATAATACTTGTTCAATGAATGAAAGCACAAACAAATGAATATTGATTTGGAGAGCAGGAGACTGTCCACAGCTACTGATGGGATCCAGCTCTGAAGATATGAGCCTTGATCTACATTCTTGTCAGATTCTTCCAAGGACCAGGGTGGGGGTAGGGCAGCATTCTGATCCATAGAAGGATATCTCAAAACTCAGAAAATTTATGGCAGGCCATGTGATGTTCTGGTTAAAAATGTAGCTCTGCAGCTTCCTAGCTCTGTAACCTTGGATGAATCACATTACCACTCTGTGCCTCACTTTTCTCATCTGTAAAATGGGAGAACTAATCGATGATAGGGTTGAGGTAAGAATGAAGAGAACTGAGCCTTTTAGAACACTACTTGGCACATACTCCATCAGTGCTAGCGATTGTTGTCTAGGCAGGCGATGAGAGACCCGGAAAGGGATTTGTTCAGCCTCAGTCCCAACCCCCAGCACAATACCTTAGACCTGGAGCGCTCTACAGATCTTGCCTGAACGGGGACACTCCCAATGGCCTCTTCCACTAAGTCTGCCCACGTCAGCCGCCAGATCACCCAAGGTACTTTGCCTTCTGCACACAGAGAAGTACAGACCTCAACATCTGGGCTGACCGCCACTTGCTACACAGCCTCCTTGGGCAAGGTGCTTTCCTAATGTCCCCAAGCTTCTGCTTTCTCATTTGTAACAATGGGAATGCTGAAACCCTTCTGTTAGTGTTGTGGGGATTATATGCCTGGCACCCAGTTGGTCCTTCCTCAGGTGTGGAACTTGGCCAGACCTGCCCCTTCCTCTCACCCTGTTCCTCCCCCCACCAAGCCAATTGGAAAGCAGGGAGCCAAGTTCCTGGATTCCTGACCTTCCTGCCTCTAACACTCAAACCTTGGGCAAGAGTCACATCGTCTGTGAAGACCAGCTGGAGAGCTCCATCCCTGGCTGCCTGAGTCAGGGTTCACCAGGGACTCTTGTCCCTGTCACCTCAGATGACTCCAGTCCTGAATGACAGTCCTGAGTTCTAAGGTCAACCCCACAGGAGGAGAGGAAGTTCTGCAGCCTGAGCGCTGGGCAGAGGCCTCAACCTGCTGGGGTCTGCGGTGGGAGTGGGAGGTGGGATTCCCATTTCATTTTTGTCCCTATCTTTAGGCGCATGACTGATCATTCAACTTGCTTACCTACTTTCACAATAAAAGGGGAAAGTTTAAAAAGATAAGATTGTGTACTGAAATTTTTAGTATATGGAGAACTAGGAGTGTCTACATTTCTTTCACAAAGGCACTTTGCTGGAAGGCAAAGTTGGGCAGTAAGAATTCACTAGATTGCTATAGGCAGCCACACAAAGTCATCTGCCCACCCCTTCCCCAGTCCCATCAGGAACTTGGAAACAAGGTTGAAAAGGGATGCTAATTGCATCAAAGAGTCAGGATTTGACTAGTGCCTCCTGGGGGCAAGTGACCCTGGGTAAGTCATTTGATCTCTGAATCTCAATTTCCTTGTTGTAAAATGGGGATAATTCTGGAGTGACTCATTAATGTGAAGATTAATGAGGGAACACAAATGGAACAGAGCAGGGGACTTGTTTCATTCAACAGCAAACATCTAAGGACTACTGTGTGCCAGAGTCTATATGCTAGGAACTAGGGGAACATTAATATATAAGACAAACATGGTCTCTACTGTCTTGTTGCTTGCAGGAGAGTAGAGGTGGCAGGCACTGAGTGAGAGAGATGGTGTGGGATAGATAACAGTTAATGCAACCAGGTTGGAAACCCAGGTCTACCGTTCAATTTTCTGTGCCTTGATTCCCCAATAGTAAAATGAGCCATGCACCCAGGTCATAGTGTAGTGAGGATTACATGAATTGACAAATGGGAAAATACTTACAGTACCTACTACGTGCTCCGGCAGCACACATGTGACCAGTGTAATAAATGGAGCTGTGGGACGTGCAACAGGGCAAGAGATAATGTCAAGGCTGAGCTGGCCCAGCAAATGGAACAGGTGTGTTCCTGAGGAGGGAGGTTCCAAGGAAAAAGCAAGGTGTGCTGGAGAGCTGGAAGGGTGAGGCGTGAAGGTAGGGGTGAGATGAAGTGGAACAGCAAGCCAGTTTCAGGAGTTGGGGCACTAGCAGTTACTGTCAAGGGTTTTAAGGATCAGGTTGGCAGTTCTAAAGCATTCATCACAGCACACATGTCCTGTTCATTAATGTACCCCCAGCCCCTGGCACCGAGATTAGGGTAATTCCTTGCTGACCCTCCCTCCCTCTCTGGATTCCAACCCCAGGACTTTCAGATCACTCAGAGCCTTTACATTTGCTGGCTGTCTTCAAGGAGTGGAGCAGGAGAGACTTAGGGAGGACTGCAGTTAGACCCAGGCCTGGGGACACCTATATTCTCCCCACCCACACAGCCTCCTTGCGAGTTCACGAGTCAGGTGTGCCTGGGCTTGAACTCCCACAAGTAATTTCTCCTGAGTGTTGTGAACATTCAACCATGAATGCAGCAACCGAGTCCACGGCCCTGTTCGTAGTATGTTCTCAGTAAATACAAGTTTCACCTCTTTCCTCGCTAAACAGAACTTTCTCTCCTCCTCACCATCAGACGGTGAGCGCAGAAACGGGGGGGGGGGGGGGGGAAGTGCGGCTGGGAACAGACTCTTAGGAAGCAGAGGAGAAAGGGGCTCTTTTATTTACAACACCACTCGCAAAGGGGCAAACTGTCCAGTCCCTAATTCAAGTGTTTACAGGGTGGGAGAGCGCGAGAGTCTTTCCTGGCAATCCCGGGTAAACTGTAACGGGGAAAGGGTCCCAAAGGCCGGGACTGGGTGCTGTGACTCCGCCTGCAGGGCAAAGAGCACCTAACTATGCACACGTGGGAAGGGAACAGAGGAACTGCTTTTCCTGGGTTGGGTCAACCCGTGCCTACCACTGGGGCTTAGAGGCGAAGAACCACCAAATGAAAGATGAAGGTGGGGGTGCATTTCTGCCCATGTCAGGGATTAGAGCCCTGCGTGCGGCGGTTGAGAGTCCATAGCCCTAGCACTCCTGGGTGTGCGGGCGGGGACTTACCAAAAGGCCTGCAGCCGCTCTAATAAGGGTGCCCGCAATCTACGCTCCTCCGAAGGGGCTCCACTCCCTCTCCACCCTCCTGCCCTTTCCAGCGGCGCCCAGTCCCACCTTTGTAGTTGCTCCGGGAGCCTTCGGGGCAGCCGGGAGGCGTGACCCGCTGGAAACCCGCCCCTTTGATGTGCGCCGGCGTCGCTGTGATTGGACAGTCATTTGTGACGTGTGGGGACTGCGGTGGGCCCGGGTGCTGCGGCAGCCGCAGCGCCAGCCGCGGCTCCGGGCTCCAGCTCCCGGGCATTTAAAGGGGACGCGGCGGCGGGCCGGGGGGGATGGAGGGCAGGTGGAGGGGACGGCCCAGCCGCACATCATCCACGGCCCCTCGGGACCGGAGGGACTCGTGAGCCGGAGCCCAGAAATCCGGGGGTGGATAAGACACCGCGTCCCCTCCGATACCCGTAAGCACCCTGACTCCATCTGAGCCCAAATACCTCAACCAGACCCTCTCCCCACTCTTTACACTCCAAACTCAGCCGGGACAGACCTCTGCCGCTGCCGCTCCCCACGTGAGTCCTGGGATTCCCTAGGTAGGGGAGGGCTGGGGTCCCAGTGTAGAGTGGGGGCTGTGTGGAGTTTGAGGGCGCTCCTATACGCGTCAGTGGGGGAGTCCCTGGAGGGGAGGAATGAGTCCCCCTTCTTTCTCCTGCCCCAGGAACGTGCTGCCGGGTATCCCTCTGTCCCCGACTCGGGAAAATCGAAAGAGTCGGTGCCCCTTTCTCCCCGCCACCCACTAGTCCCCTAGTCTCCCCGAGCTGCGCACCCCCCCGCCCTGCATTGAAGCGAAGAATCGCCAGCTGGGGGTGTGCCAGAGTGCCTGTCTTCCAGCCACCTCTAAAAATATCTCTCCCCCCATTCCACCAGCAGCTGCCACCTCCCTGCCCAGTGAGGATCCCCTCCCAGCAGGGCAAGCCCAGAGGTGACTCCAGGTGCCAGCTTCCTCATTGGCACCAGGGCTCCAGGTCATCACCTCCAGCTAGTCAGGACAGGAAGCTCACAGCCCAACGGGGTCTCCAGGGCAGTAAGGGAAGCTTTGGCTGCAATTTTCCCAAGAGCCACCAGAGCCTCCTGAGTTCTAATCCTGATTCTGATACTGTGTGGCCCAGGATGTTAGCTTGACCTCTCTGGGCCCCTTTCACCTATTTGCTGCTGGCGGTGGTGAGCGAAGAAGAGAACATGGTGAAGTTGGAGTGCTGTCTGGGGAAGGAAAAGAATTCCAACTTAGTGGCTGAATCTGGTTTCTAACGATTGATACAAGGAGATTTGGTCTTGTGACTGTGGTATCTCTGGGGTCCTTGCCCCCCCCCCATCCCCATCCTGCACACTTCCTGTGGGAAACTGTCCCAAACAGGAGCCTGTGGGCTCCATCCATCCATTAAGAGGGGAACTTCAATCTTAGGGCTCTGCCAAAGAGGGGCCTGTTTTCTTCCCCCATCCCCAGGGGACCCTCCCACCCATTCCCACAGATGTCATCTAAGAGCATTCGTATAAAAAGTAGGGGCAAGCTGGGAGGAATCTGGTGACCTGGTGTGGAATCAGGAAGCAGGCACCACTTTTAGATGGGACTAATTATGGGCCCCCTGCCACCCCGAAGAAACCCTTCTTTCCTCTCTCTGCTATAGCCTGTGGAAGAAGCTCAGAGATCCTGTCCCCCTTTTCTTTGAGGGACTCCTTTTGGTGACCACAAAATGATTTGATCACTCAGGACAAAGCTGCTAGAGGTGAGTAACTTCTTTGAACATCACGGGAGCCACATTCCAATGGGGCCCGGAGTCCCTCTGACAACTGTGGGACTGTGGGTAGGGGTGGGGTGTCACAGTACGATCTTCTCAGTTTCCAGGGGAAGAAACCCAGGATGCCTGGCTTTCTGCTCTGGGGACTAAAAGAAACAAGAGCAACTTACCAAACAATAAACGTTTAACCAATATCCCTAAATACTTTTATTAGTATATGAAAAAAAATAACGATGTCTTTTGCTATGAGAAATGAGAAGTTTTGAGGATGATTAAAAGTTGGGAGAATATTCCACCAAAGTAGAAAAAGAAACAAGGGCAAAGTAAGGAGACCCTTTTCTATGGAATGAAAGTAGGGCTCTGGATGGCTGCTAGAGACCCTCTGTATCTTTGTATCTAAACCCTTGCTTCTCCATGTGACTGGCGTGTCTGTTCCTGTTTGCTTTTACAACCGGAGTGGAATCCCCTGACCTTTCTCTGGCTCCGTATGTTATCAGCTAGGATTCTGAAAGTCTGGAATTCCCTCCAGATAAGGCCTGGGGACAGCCCTCCAACCCAAAACCTGCCATTCCCTTGTTCCTGTGCCTCCCTCCTCTTCTCTCCCATCATCATGATCTTGTGTCTCCTCTGCAAAAGAACTGAGACCCACATCTCATCCCAACTGAAAGGGTTTAATGTATGTGTGGTCAGGGAGTGGGGAGGAATGGGGCACCTCAAAATGGAGGGTGATAGATCCCCTCCCTCTGACCCGTGCCCTGCTCCTGGGATGTCCCAGTCTCTGTCTTGGGGGCAATAGCTTTTCCCTGCTGTCCTGGGATGGTCTGGGGAGAGTGTCACCTTGACAAAGTCAGAAGGGTTTCCAGTGTCATCCATTGTCACCGCCAGAGGGCAGCAGCCAGCCAGATCTTTGCTCCTTTCCCTGTCTTGTCTCCTGGCTCTCAATGTCTTTCCAGATCTGTCCCAGCTGCCTCTGGCCTCTTACTCAACCCCAGGGTGGAGGGGGTGTGTGTGTGTAAAGGGGGGCACTGGGAGTTGTAGGTGGTGTCCTTTGTAGCTGTGTTGGTGAAGGCCCCACAAAGCCAAAACCTGTCCCCAAAGCCATGTAGCAAAGTCCAGCCTGCAGAAATTTCAATCTGACTCTCCAGTCTGACTACAGGGTCCCTGAAGGCACCAGAGAAGCCAGTCCCAAATCTCCTATGGTTCCCAGGGGTCTGGGTCCCCCAGCTGTGGTACAATGAGCCTGTTTATCTGCCCCTTCCCTTGTGAAGAAAGGGCAGGCAAAGCTGTGGCCAGGTGTTCAGGAGCCAAGCTCTGCTCCATGGAAACAGCATGGCCACAGGCAAGTTATTCAACCTCTCCAAGTCCTTCTCATCTGCCGAATTCAGGGCACTGTGATGAGCAGTGAGAGAATATGAGTGAAGGTGATTTGTAAACTGTGATGTACTGTACACGAGAAAGGGGCAGTGATCATACTAGAAAAGAGCACTGGTCCGAGACTCAGATCTGGTTTTGAGATCGGTCTCTGCAAGTCAGCTAACCTCTCTGAGTCTCCAGTAATATCTGTAACCTCTCCAGCATCTTAGTGGATTGCTAAGAGTATGCCTAGCAAGGGCTTTGTGATCTGTAAGTGTTCTGCTTATCTGAGGGGTTGTTTTTATTGAGCCCCTGGGAGTGGTTCCTGGGGCTCAGCAGAGGGGATAGGCCAGGTGGCATTAGTGGTGGAAGCAAAGCTAGCTTACTAGGCACCCTCAAATGGAACTTGTGTGGTTGTCAGGAGCTCTGGACGACGGCTAGAGGCCAACGGAGTCCCTACAGGTGGTGCTCAGGGTGATGTACCAACAATGAGCGGGTGTTTTCCAGTTGCTGGCCTCCGATGCCTGTCTAGGGTAAGTAAGTCCCTCCAGGGGTCTCTTAGGATGAGGTCTCAGCCCCCATGTTCCCATCATGGGGTGGGAGGAACACTATCCAGCCTCTTTCAGGCTTGCTCTCACTTCTACTGGGCCTCCATTAACCCCAAAAAGCTTCCATCCCAGTTGAAGGGTCCTGATGCTTTTACACCCTTAACTCCAGGGACTCTGGGCCACTGAGGAGTGCCAGATGGATGTTACTGAGACCAGTGGATGGATGACTCTAGGATGAGGTCAAAGGAACACTTCTTTTAGGGAGGCAGATAGCCAGGTTCAAATCCCAGCTCTGAAATTAGGAGCCTGGACTTCTGTTTCACAAGGTGTGCCAGGCTGTAAATATCACAGGAATATTAAAGAGGGAGTGAGGAAGACAACAGAAGGAGGAATAGCTCCGTCTGGACTCACGGGTGGGAGGTTGGGAGGGAGAAAGGCAGTGTGGTGGATATTCTGAAGCTCTGCATGACCTGCTCACTCTGACTCTCTGGCCCATACAGCTGTTGGCATATAGAGGTGGTATAGAGGCTGCCGAGGGCTTCTGCTGTCTCCATTTGCTTGCGTTTCTTTGTGCCCTCACACTCGCCCTGTTGTCTCCATCCTCTCCCATGTTCCCGTCAACATGACTCTGGCCCAAGGTCTCCACTTTCTGGAACTTCCCACCCCCATTGTCTTCCTGTCCAGTCTGTCTCCATGCTACCCCAGCATGACCTCCTCCTAGCCCCCTCCTTCCCTACCACTGCCTCCTACTACCCCCACTATCTGCTCCCTCCTCCTCTGCCTTTTCAGCCACCGCTGCTCTCTTTCCTCTCCCTTACCTGTTTCCCAGGTATGTCGTGGCCTGGCACGGGAGGCTCCTACCTCCCCAAGCCCCACTGCTTCTCCTGCTGCCCGCTTGCTTCGGACTCTGGCAGGAACCCCATCCACTGACAAGGCCCTCCAGGGGAATTGGCAAGTGACTAGTGATAAGCTGTCAACACAGGGCCCTAAAACTCCCCCAAAGAGCTGAGTCCCATCCCTGGACCCCTGCCCAGAGCCATCTGGCTGGAAGCAGCTCCCAGAGAGCCTTCCCGGGTCTTGTGCAGTCAATCTACCTATCTGGTTATTCCGAGAACTAAAATCCAGTTCTCCAGCCAGTGCAGAGGCCCAGGCACCTATTCTCCAGACCTGAGGCTGGGCGCTCCTTGTCCACATAATTTGGATGGTGTTCACAAGTTTTTCCTGGAGCCTGGCTCCTTATTGTGCACCACAGTCCATAGCCATCAGCCTACTGCCCAGAAGGGGACTGTGGAGGCTGCTCCTGTTGGGTGAATGGGTGGTTTCAAGCCTGACTGTTTGTTAGGGAAGAAGGGACTGGAGCGTCCCCTCTGCCCTCCCTTTATCCACACCAACAACTGGGGTCACAGCACTTCTCTAGAAGGCTTAGTTCAGAAACCTCTCCCAAAGGGTCACCCCTTGGAAGCTGCTCTTCCTCTCTTTTAAGCTGACTTGTTAAGGCCCAGTGGCCCTGATGAGAGTAGCAGAAACAGGTGCCAAAGAAGCCCTTCTGGGTCCAGAAGGAGAATGATCCTCTGAGGATAAACCCCAGTGCAGTTAACAGAGGTGCCAAGGGGGTGGGCAGGGAGCTGGGGGGGGGGGCGGCGGCGTTGGATACTCCCCCAGCTTAACCAGCCTTGGGTCCTCCTCAGGTCTTGGATATGCCAGCGCCTCTGGCCATGGCCCGCTAACCAGCCTCTCCCGGGCCGGCACCCGCCCTGCCCGCTCTCGCTTGCTCCCTCCTCCTCCTCCTGCTCCTCTCCCCTCTGCTCCCAGGACGGCGGGATGGCTGCGCAGGGCGCGCCACGCTTCCTCCTGACCTTCGACTTTGACGAAACTATCGTGGATGAAAACAGCGACGACTCTATTGTGCGCGCTGCGCCCGGCCAGAGGCTGCCAGAGAGCCTGCGCGCCACCTACCGCGAGGGCTTCTACAATGAATACATGCAGCGCGTCTTCAAGTACCTGGGTGAGCAGGGAGTGCGGCCTCGGGACCTGCGCGCAATCTACGAGGCCATCCCCCTGTCCCCGGGCATGGGCGACCTGCTGCAGTTTGTGGCCAAGCAAGGTGCCTGCTTCGAGGTGATTCTCATCTCGGATGCCAACACGTTCGGCGTGGAGAGTGCGCTGCGTGCCGCGGGCCACCTCGGCCTGTTCCGTCGCATCCTCAGCAACCCGTCCGGGCCCGATGCGCGGGGCTTGCTGGCGCTGCGACCCTTCCACACGCACAGCTGCGCGCGCTGCCCCGCCAACATGTGTAAGCACAAGGTGCTCAGCGACTACCTGCGCGAACGGGCCCACGACGGCGTGCACTTCGAGCGCCTGTTCTACGTGGGCGACGGCGCTAACGACTTCTGCCCCATGGGGCTGCTGGCCGGCGGCGACGTGGCCTTCCCGCGCCGCGGCTACCCCATGCACCGCCTCATTCAGGAGGCGCAGAAGGCCGAGCCCAGCTCCTTCCGCGCCAGCGTGGTGCCCTGGGAGACCGCCACCGACGTGCGCCTCCATCTGCAGCAGGTGCTGAAGACTTGTTGAGACGGCAGCCTGCAGGGGGCGCCCGGGCGGAGGTGGGGGCGAGGAAGCGGGGAGATCGGGAAAGACAACCTAGTTTTATAACTCCCTTTCCCCTTTCGCTTTGGTATGTCTCTCCAGGAATTTCTAGAATTCCAGGCTCGTCCATTTGGGGGCTGGGGAGGGAGTTCAGACCTGTCCCTAGCTATGCAGTTAACCCAGCTCCGCTGCCTCTCCCAGATCCAGGGCAAACAGTTAAATTCTGGAGTCTGGCCCAACCTGGGTGGTGTATATACCTGGGAAGGCAGCAGCGTTTCCAAACACTTCGTCTTTCGAATTGGGAGGAGGGGGTTCCCTGGCAAGGCAGAGAAGGAACATCTCCCAGGGCTTTAACTGCTGCCTCAAGCTGCAGTTACCTCCCCTCCCCCAGTCTTGGGTCATGGAGATCCAGGTCCTAAAATCCTCCCGACAGCCCTGGACTCCCCGCGGGGAGAGACAGCGCTCTCCCGCCTGCCCCAGGCCTAGATCTTGCTTTACCAACCAGGACTCCAAACTACATCCCTTCTTGCCTCCCTTCCACCACCCACGCACCAGCATGCCCAAAGGTGAAAAAGCCAGATGAGAAGTCGCCTCCTGCTGGTGGAACGAGATAGCACACTGTTCACCTCAGGTACAGCCAGCCAGGGACCTCGCAGCGTGCAACGGTGTCTCCTCGCACCCCAGCCTCGTCTATGCAGCAAGAGACCAGGGACTTAACCAAAGTAACCCCCGCTGGCTGGGCCCTCTGCGCCCCCCTCCCTTTTCCCGAATGGACCAGAAAGCCATGATGTTTTAAATCAGAGCCAGCGAAACCCAAACCCCTCCTCACTCTCTGGTGTTGTAGAACTATAAAGCAGGTGAAGAGGTGACTGAGATCTATGGCGCCGCAATCTGAGGGATGAAGATGATGTTATCTCTGCTCTCAGAGAGCCCCACTTAAGTGAGGGAGTTGGTCCCCACGACTGGCGGAATGCCCAGCTTGAGGAACCAAGACTGAACACAACACAGGAGACAACAGGCAAAGGAACATGGTGCAGTCAATGGTTGCAGAGGGCATCTGGTCTAGTATAGAGGGCACGTAATGGGGACCAATGAGATGGGAGAGATGCTGCTGCTAGGGGTGGGGGCAGGGGCTCAATAATTAGCAGGAGCCTTAGAACTGAAATGCCTTTTAGTCCATCTTCTCTCTGCCCAACCCCTAGCCCTGCAGGGCAATCATCAGGAGGTCATCAGGATTTCATTCAGAGTTGGCACTTGCAGCTGGAGACCCCACCCATCCTCTGTGGACAAATCACCAAACTCCTTGACTTCCAGTTCTTTCCTGTCTGCCACAGACCTCTGGTCACCTCTCCCCAGGAACTCCTTCCCATCACAGTGGGGAGAAGGTGCAGACAGCTCACAGCCCAAGAGGTGGGCAGTCCTAGTCCAGCCTTGACCTTGGAGCTGGCTTTGGCCTGGGACTTAAGGCTCACTCAGGGCAAAGCCTGGGTCAGCAGCCCAGAGGCCCCAAGGCTGTCAGCAGCTGGGTTCCACATAGTTCCTTGGGAAGAATCCAGTCCCCTCTGAGCTGACGCCCTCACACCAGCCATTGGAGTAGCGGCGGGTGATGCAGATAATGGTGCCCTCAGAGGACAGCTTGTTGTCCTTCTGGCGGGTGTATGGGTACAGTGTCACCACTGCAGAGCAGGAGGAGAGGGTGCTGTGAGATGTGCCTCCTGCCCCACCATGGAGATGCAGGGGCCCACATGCAAGCATCTAGGGGAGAAGGCTGCAGGGGGTGCCTTCTCCCAAGCCCTGGAGACTCCTCCTTAGTTAATAACAATACCAGGCCAGCTGCTGTCTTCCCAACTTGGTTCTGGAGGACTCCTGGGTGAACATTGCTCAGTTCATCAGAATATGGGTGGGGGGTCGGAGGGGGAGAAGGAGGCAATAAGACCATAATTCGTCTGGGGTTGAAGAGTTGGGGGGATCCTGGTGGTGGAATCTGGTACCCTTCAGTCCTAGGAATCAGGTACCTTTTGCCAAGTATGAAGCAGGGACCCCGCTAGGCTCTTCTGGCCCAAAGCCTGGAGGAGGTGGAGGCGGCAGTTCCAATTCATCTACATCCAGGGGTGGAGGAGGGGGCAGGTCCAAGGGCTGGAGCAGTTCTGGGTCTGGGAGGGAAGGCAGAGAGAGTGTAAGTGTGGCACAGGAAACCCCCTCCATTCCCTCCAGGAAACTTTGAGTAGGGCACAGGATCCACCCATCTTATATAATCTTCCTCCATACCTACTCCATGGTCCTCCCACAATGCCTTTAGCATATAGTAGGTGCTCAGGAAATACTGAACCTTTGGACAGTATTGAGTAGAGTAGGGTAGTCAGGCCCTACCACTTAGCTGGATGACTGTTGGGCAAGTCACTTAATTAAACCTCTCAGCCTCAGCTTCCTTTGTTAAATGGGAGTGTGAAGATCCTCTTAGGATTGTTAAAGTGAGAAAATGGATGATGAGAAGCTTCGAATCCAGGGCCTGGTTATAAAGCAGGCGCTAAGTTATGTTCACTTCCTCCGCCTTCTCTCTCCCCTTACCCCTACCTTGCCAAAATGTTCACTGAGGTGGGCCCAGTTAGATCCAAGAGGGGTGAGGAGGAGCTGAGAGACTGACCCCACAGATGTTCTAGAAGGAGAGGGCAGAGCTCCTTACCTAGAGGAGGCAGGGACAGCTCCTCCATCGGAGGGGGCAGCAGGCAGCTATCCAAGGCTGGTGGAGGAGGTGGGGTCATGGTGCTGGAGAGAGGTGGGGGCGCTGCCTGCCCCTTGGTCACGGAGACCCCACCAACACCTTCAACGCTGCTGAAGATCAGAGAAATTGTGGCTCAGCTAGGTTGGGGGACACCGTCCCCAACTCAGGATCCCCAACTGGCCCCGCCCCTGTGATCCTGAGTCCTCTCAACCCCTGTAGTCACTGTGATAACTGGCTGGAGGCCCCTCTCAATGCCCCCTGCCACGGCCACCCCTAACTTGGATTTGTGGGGCTCACCTGGCCGAGGCCAGGGAAGAGGCAGATGAGGCGGCGGAGAGTTTGCCGTCGGGCACCACCGGGAGCTGCACTGGCTCGGGGATCCGGGGAGGTCTCCTGGGGATGGGGTGAGGGGAGGGGTGTCATCGTGAGGGGAGGAAGGCTTCCGGTGACAAGCAGGAGTCAGGTGTGGGGAGGTGGGGGCAGCTGGCTGAGGAGGAAGTTTGGCACCCAGAGTGGAGGCGAGGGTGGGGGAGTAGAGTTTCAGGTTCCAGTGGGGTTGGTTTGGGTCGAGGCGAGGCCTCACCCCAGGGTGGCGGAGGCGGGTGCCGTAGGCGCCTTGA
This sequence comes from Rhinolophus sinicus, assembly GCF_057876585.1. Lineage (NCBI taxonomy): Eukaryota > Metazoa > Chordata > Mammalia > Chiroptera > Rhinolophidae > Rhinolophus > Rhinolophus sinicus. The sequence goes on from NC_142512.1 coordinate 36,545,156, forward strand.
TGCTCTTTCGAGACAGGGTCCCAGTCCGCGACAGCTGCGTGCTCAGATCCTGCAGGGAAGCAGGGTGGTGGGGCTCACATCGATGGGGGATGGGGGCAGTAGCCCCTCTCATCCCAGACAGAAAATGGGGGAGGGGCGGACGAGAACTGGGAGAGAAAACACGGGCACAGCAAGTTGTTACTTCCACTTCCCAGCCCCCTCGCCCACCCCTCCCCCTCTTGCTCCTCTCGGCCTGGGTGCCATGTCTGCCACAGGCCCCACGGAAACCTCAGAGCACAGACAGCCTGAAGGCCACTTCCTCTGCATGGCCTCACCGGCTAAGTGGGCCCATCTTCCCACCCCTCCCTCAAAGCATCTGGGCGCCCAGAGTGGAGGTTCCTCTGAGGATGGGTAGGGAAAGAAAGGACAGAACCATCACACTTAGACATGTCCCACCTGTCATTTTGGCAGGCCTGTGGAACTGGCTTTGGGACGTTCAGAGCAGAGAGGAGCAGTAATTTAGAGGAGAGTGTACAAATGACAAGGTGGAAATCCACATGCAAGGGAGCCCCTCTGTGACTGATAGGGTTCCCCCAAGAATGGGTACACAGGGAATGATGGCCTCTGCTCTCCTTCATTAGGGACAAAACAAAGGGACTGGAGCTAAAGCCTAAAGAATTTAAGTCGGACAATAAGAACTTACTGGTGGTGAGTGAGGCCTGCTGACTGAAGGGGAGAGTGCAGATTCCCCTTTTGGGGGGGAGAAGGTATAGTAAGGATACCAAGAGGTCATTTAGACACAGAGGAGCTTTAATCTAACCAGGAATGTTGGAATGTGGGGACAGGAATTGATAAAATGGGATAGGGGTATGTGTCCTCCCACCTCACAGAAGGAGATGAGCTAAGAAGAAAATACCAGGGTCATGTTCCCCTGGAGTGGCTATATCCCCGCCCCTTCTCACCCAACAGCAGCTCTGAGGTGACTTCTCAGTGTGGTGACCTCAAACCTCCAGACAGAGGAAGTTGCTGTTCTCATGTGGCTAGGGAACAATTCTCATGCACACCCTGACAACCTCCCTTCCCCCTCTTCCCCTTCACACATACACCGAGCACCCACTGCGCAAATGTCACTCTCAGCAGATCATCTGAATATAGGGTAAAGGCCAGTTCTGGAGGGAGGGGTCATGAAAGATTTTTAAGGAAGAAGGCTCCTCCCGTAAGGAAGACTTGGGGAATTAGGGGGGCCACTTAGGGTGATGGCTTTAGGGATTGAGGAAAGAAAAGGGCTGCGGGTTGAGGCAAGAACATGGATGTGGAAGAGAACTGGGGGCCTGGAGAGAAGGGAGCCGTGAGGCTAAAGAGGCGGGGGTTTTGAAGAAAGAGGAGGATCCCTTCTCTCTACCTTGATCCCATGGCCAATGTCATCCAGGCACCCAAAGTTGAGGGGTTTTCTGTAGTAGGGCGTGAGGGGAGGTAGGCTCTCAGGAGCGATGACTTTCTGGCTGGGGAGCAGCCGCTGGACCGTGGCTAAGGTGCCAATCTCCCTTCGGGCCACCTTCTCCATATGCATGTTCACCATCTGCGTGACAGGGTTTTAAAGCGACAGTGGGGCAGCCTCTGTACTGCGCCCTTCCCCTTCAGGGAGGAAGAGGACAGAGACTTTGGAGTGGAGGTAGGGATGTTGGGAGGCAGTGAGATCCAGACAAAGAGTGAGTTTTGTCCCCAAAGCCACACAGCATTTGAGGAGAGAGATGCCAGGGGAGGATGGAGCCACGTTGGAGCAACTTCCTGGTAGAAGAGAACGAGGGTTATTATTAGCCGAACAGGAACCAGAG